>NC_056704.1:20965410-21275962 GCF_018831695.1 Puntigrus tetrazona
CTGAAGCTCAGATTGTTTTAAAATAGCTTCACTATTTTAGTTCTGTTGCAAAAATGATGCACATTAAGTGTAATACTTAGAATTAGTGGTTTTGTTCCAAGCCTGATCCTAAGCAGTGTAGTAATAATCGTGATGCTTGCATCAACTTCTCTTTTAATGGCTGTAGTTAGGTCGATACACGGTCAAAAAAATAGCTGACGCAATATGCAGCTATGATAACAAATTTTAAGAATTACCATAGTCCCACACGATACAACCCTACTAAAGACATGGTAAACTACACCCTGCAGTCTTCTTACGTCTTTCTGTTCAAATCCTGTTGCATCCATCTCCCCATATACAATAATTCTGTAATTTATAAGTCTCTACGACAATGTTTTCTGCACCCAATATCAAATTACTTTGGATCAGACAACGAGATAACCCATTAAAACCTACTGTATGACTTTTAGTCTGATGCTAATAATACGCTGACCTGTCCATCCTGTCATTGCTGTTCACGCAGCAGTCCTGGTGCCTTTAATAAAAATGACCCACCAGAAAAGCCATCGCTAGAGGACCAAACCAGGGGAAGGATGCGAAATGAAAATGACAAATAGAGGAAAATAAGATGAGTAGCTATTTACATTTTGATGCAATATAAATGGCAAAGCCTCTGAGAAGATGGCACAGGCTGGCGAAAGGTGGTATCAAGAGAGTAGATCAGAAAGAAACTTTCAGGAGAGAGATAAACTGGAGCAGAGGTCAGCGTGACATAACAGATGGACTGAATTCTGCAGGAGTCGCGGTTTGATGAAGATCTCAAGCTTGTGTGCCTGAGATGGTCAGAGCAGGTGATCTGTAGAGACCAGTAGTGGAGTGGCTGACTCTCTAGAGGCTGATTTAGCCGTATCACTGAACAAGCACAAAAGGATTTTAAATTGACGCGGACAAAATAACAAACGTTGTAGGATTCGCATAAAACATAGATCATCATTGCATAAAACTCACTTAAATTCACTGCAGCACAATCTCACCTTTTTGCACTTCCCTTTAAAATGAGTTTAGCAGAACAAAGCTGGCCACTTTGGAATCATGAAGGACATCTAGTCTTAAACATTCTTAACAAATATGCCAAATCATTTCTTGGAAATATTCAAAACAAAACCATATTTATTACCACATGCTTGTGATTAAAAGTGATCAAAATGCATTTGGAAGGAGCAGAATGTCAGATTTTTTAGCTTGTTTATGTGCATATATTTGCATTAGTGTCTGCAAAAAATGCTTACATTTTAATGTTAATAGGCAATGTATCTTTTTGCAAAAAAAATGTCATTCTTTTATGATGCAATTTATTTTTGTCAAGAAAAATATTTTTGCAAAGAAAATTCAATGAGCAGTGTAATGAAAGCGTGAATGCAGTGTTAAAGCGTTTGTAAAAAAATAATTAAGAAACCATAATATAAATATTGCCCAATATGCAAACACGTTACTAAAATTAAAAAAATGTTGTAGCTTGTTTTTAAAGTTACTGGATGTAATTAATGCATTGTGTTGTTTTAATATTATTATTTCCAGTTACTTGCATGCATAGACACAGTCATAGCACTTTTGGGTCGTTTGACATTTGCCAATATGTTAACGCGTGTTAATGGACATCAGTCTTGTATTGTAACATTCCTGTAACCATATAATTTATAATAGTGTTTATATTTTAAATAAAAATTGCAATCTACTCTCTGTTTTCTGTAGGTGTGAAAATGCAGTATGTATTCTCAGCCATTGCATTTGCAAGTTGGGTAGAAGCGTACTAATTAACCTTCCCATGCTGTGCGTAATCAGCATTCCTTCATTTAAAATGGATTGACAAAACCAGAAAATACCATTCCTCTAAGATTTTAAAACAGACAAAGACTGGTTTTACGAGTCAAATTCGACCAATGGGAAATAGACAGGCAAAGAGATGCCATGGCGCCTGAAGAGCAGGCTGCCTACGCTCAGTGCAGAGATGGCCTTTGTGTGCCAGTCAAGTGTTCTGTTTAAATATAAACATGGTGAGCCCCATGAAGGGCACGCCAAATACAGAGCAATTTAGTGCTGGAGTCCATGCTCACACAGAGATAAACCAGTGATTTATCAACTGTACACAGACATCCAGCCTCCCACATCCACACGCCGCTCACCATAACCACCCACACTAGCATCCAACACAAATGCCACCCCACCCCTCCTCGTCCCTTCAAGCACACCTGTCTGTTCTTCTCTGTTATCCTGACATCCAGTGAACCCCAGGCATTAGGTGCTCACACACACAATGGCCTCAAATATTGTGCTCAATCGCTCTTACAAACTAGACATATTGTACTGAATGCAACAAGCATAATTATAATTGATAATGCAAGATATTGTATTTGGTTTATTTTCAAAGATTTATTTTAAAGCCACTAAGTTTATTATGGAAACTAGTTTCCACCACAGAATAAAAGCAACAGCACATTTTTATTGCAGTTCTGATTTTCTTTCTTGCAATTCTGGTTATAGCTCTAAGTTTGGTGATTCATCCCATAAGGACAGGTGCTTGCCTCATATGAGACATAGGTTTAGTTTCATTGGCAAACATCTTTTTTTCCAACATTTCATATTTGAATATGTTATATTTATTTATAATTTCATGCAACTGTAAATGCTTTTGTGCTATATTTCAGCTACTAGACATCATAAATGCATTAGATGCTATTTTCACTTCTGTTTCTTCTGCATTAGAAGGATCGATTTTGTAGATACTCGATTGGTAACATCCTTATTCTTTTCTTATTATATTAAAGTAAATTATAAATAAAATGTAAATTTGTTGCGAAAGATTAATAAATTGCATTTAATACAGTAAAGAGGAAAATCCCTTTAAAGAAGTCAAATGGAATCATTTGTGTCTAGTAATAACTCAAATAAAATGTAATTTCCCAAAGAAAATGGCCAGTGAAAATCTGAGTGGCTAGTAAATTTGGAAAACCACTAGCCACGGTGGCTGTCCAAGTAACGTTAATATCAAGCAAACAAAGTTAAAATAATAATAATAACATTTAATTAAAAAAATCCCTTTACAAAAACAAAATAAAAAAATAATAGTAATAAGTGAACAGAAAATGACATAAATGCAGTGAAATATATATATTATTAATATGTATTATTATTAAGTGTTGTATAAATATTCAAAAAGCTTTTGGGGCCACTGTATATTCAAAATTCAATAGTCATAATAAGCGAATGACAGTAATCTCATTGCATTCTAGCAGAGGGGCAGAGATGATTTCATACATTGCTTGGATTGCAGAAAAGCAGTGGCTGAGATGGGATTTCATGCAACATTACTCTGACGCCCTGGTTTGTTTATATCTTCCATGTAGTATGTGATAGTTTTACTAAAGTGAATAAAAGACAAGATGAAACAAAAATAGAAGGGACATGCTAACTGCAAAGCCTTACTTCTAACCGAGTGAGATCCCCAGTCCTTCCCTTTGTTGGCAATCTTTCAGTCTCCTTTCATGCCACACAGGCACAGCATATATCTATGAAAGAAAATAGAGTTTGTTTGTGCATGTGCTGCTGACATGAGGGTATGTTAGGGCTTATATAGTCAATATACTGATACTGCACTTAAGCGGTTATTGGTTTATTACGCTACAACTCATGCTCATTCAAGCTTACAGTTAGTTAGAAACTTGTGTGATGCGTATCAGTTACCACTGGTTATCTGCTCTTATAGAGATAAATATATTGCATTGGATTATTTCAATTTTATGAGTTCTGTTATATTTTTACATTTAGATTACCTTTGCATCATCTAAAGATTTTTTTAAGTATATAATAATATGTAGGAAATTATATATAAAAATAATACATTTCCATACTGTGTAAATATACAGTATATATATATATATATATATATATATATATATATATATATATATATATAACTATATATATATATATATATATATATATATATATATATAATTTTTCATAAAAGGTTTATTTTGATATATTAATTAATAAACTATTTTTTTTTATTTATTTTATATTTAAACAAATAGAAATTTATTAACATAACTGTAGTTTAAAAATTTCAGTATTGGTGCATTCCTAGACATTTTTATGTATTTGAAATAAATGGTCTTTTTAATCATCAAAAGATGCAGTAAAACATTTACTATTTTATTAACATTTTAATTTTTTTTTTTTTAGTTGATTTAATGCAAATAAATTAATATTTTTGGGCAGTACTGTATCATTCACTCCACACACATCTCTACCATATTTCTTTTCATATTTACCTATAGTTAAACACACAGGACCTGTTCCAGACCTTTTTAAACTCTTGGCAGCAATGCCAGTTCCAATCTCTCTCTCTCTGTGTGTGTCCTTGTGTAATCAGATCTCAATCTTCAGAAAGATCAAACATTAAGGAGATGAGTGACTCTAGTGATCGAACACACAAGATCAGATGGATGCCAACTAACACACACACACACACCAGTAGGAACCTGTTCGTTGTACAGCCCTGAAAAACACTGCTGATTATAATCCCAAACCAGAAGAATATTTTATCTGCAGCTGTTGCTGAAACTCATTTTATGTCTGATCATTTTCACTAAGTGCAAACATTACATAAGCCTTCACGTGTTTGAACAATTTAATCTCACTGTAAATTTATAATTTAGCTTTGAGTTTCATAGATCTTAAAGCAGCTGTTGATGTATTTGCAGAGAGCTGTATATAATTAAAGTACGAATGTGATTATCTAAAATTAGGATTATGATTGTGGATGAAGCAATCAAAATGCTCCGAAAGGTTTCACTTCATTCATTCCTTCAAATTCATTCCACAATTTGTTTTATCAAAAGCGTTAAATTTACTGTATGTTCTACTTTGGTTGTAAAATAAAAGCTAATAATTGTATGTGGAAAAGTTATCCTTATTATTTTGTTGAGACAGCAGGAATTAAAAAAAATACTAAATGCAAATGCTAAAATCACTAGCCATATAACTGAGCGGCATGTTTGACTCACCCCAAGCCATCTAGGTGTATATGACTTTCTTCTAACTTTCAAATAAACACAAAACATTTTTACAGATAAGCGGCTATTATTTTGAGTTCGTAATTTGGATCTTATCCATCATGAAACTAAACTATACATATGAGGTTTATCACATGTCTTTTAAAGCCAGTCGATAGTTTTCAAATTATAACGTGACTGACTTTTCTTGGCTGCGCCTATATTTGATATGGCGCAACTTACGTCATAATTCCTTCAGCAATCATCGTCGAGTTCTGTTTTCCATCAGTCTCTATGAGACTAAGTTATTATTGTTCTAAAGCCTTTACCTTGTGATACTATCCAGTCCCAGTTAGTAGCGTTAATGGTTGTTGAGACGGAGTGGTATGAGAGCAGCTTCTTCCTGAAGTGGAACATATTGTTACAAGATTTAGTTACCACAGAAAAAGTGCAACACCATAAAGGACCAATGATCAGGGAAGTCAATCATAATGTTCCAATTAAATATAGGTCACCTCCTATAAATTGCATTCCGCGCCTCTGATGAATGAAAATAGGCTCTCTTTTAAATACCAACTCTAATGTCACTACTATATGAGCTTCTATTCAGAAAAGCCAGCTAATTGCCATCACATCCCTCTTTCCATGAACTGTACAAGAAAGTCAGCTATCAACACCTTCTCCATGATGTCTGCTCTAGGTCTCCGTCCCACATGAAAGCTGAAAAACAAAGGGATTGTGTTTACTTGAAGTCTTTGGGAATCTGGATTGATGACAGGGATGTTAGAGATCATGATCTTTCGGCTCACTAATGTAAGAGGTTAATTCAGTGTTGGTGTCAGTGCTGTCCAGCCTTCTTGCGTGATGTCTTGGGTTTAAGTTACAGCTCATGGGCGTGCACGAAAATGAAAGCGTTGTTTAGTCCATGCCTTGGTTTACTACTTGCATATATGCGTATGTATGTCGTTAAAATTCCCTCTATTTCTCGCCATATCTAAACGACATGACACTCTAGGACAGTGGTTCCCAAGCCTTTTCTTGTTTGAGGCACCCTTGGAAAGCAGCACATAAAGTTCGACACCCTTATAAAAATAGATATTTAAAATCATCGTAACACACTTTTGCTTTTGTGCTTTTTGTTTTGCTTTTGTGTATTATTGTTTCATTTCGAGTTTACTGCAACAACACCTTATACCTAGTCTAGATGATATGAGAATACTGTTTACTGATTCTGCCTTAATAAAAATTTTCATTGAAATTGCAAGCAGCACCCTCAAAAGATCTCCACGGCACCAGCAGTGCCTTGGCACACCAGTTGGGAACCTGCTCCTAGAACTTATAGTTACAGTGTGATTACCAACCTCTCAAGTTTGGTGAAGTCATCCATGGGCTAACCAATGCTCATCCAGTTGCTTAGAAGGCCTGGGCGTCACGACCAGAATCAGGGCCAGGGTTTAGATACCAGAGGCAGGGTGTGGAGAGACACAGTACCACACTGACTGAGTTTTCCCCCTTAGAGAAGGGGAAACCTCTCCTGTTATGCAATGCTGGAGTAAGACACTTGTGTTACATTATCCAACTTGTTTAACGTAACTACTATATGAAAAATAAAAATGCAATAATAGTATATATATATATATACTGTTATTGCATCAGTTAATTCCATTTTTTGATTGGTCAGCAGCTGTTTTCCCAGCCCATATATTATATATATTTTGTATATACATATATATATATATATATATATATATATATATATATATATATATATATATATACTATAGCTTGTGTGTGTGTGCGTGTGTCTATTATCTACACACGTACATTTATAATGTAATGATGAATGATGACTGAATTAGCTCACTCACTTTGTGTTATTGTTTTGTTTATTTAATTAAAATAAAATGCTATAAAATGGTAAATATTCTTCATTTTATGTATGAGCTATCACAAAAATAATTATAGAAGCTTAGTCATGTCGCTCTCTCCTGGAGCTAGAGATTACTAAACAGGAGTCCTGCTGGTCACGCATTCAAATCAACCATAAATACATTTTTGCATGTCTCAATTGTACTCTTGGGACATGCCGAGATGTGAAAAATGCTTAAAGAGCAATAATTTTAAGTTTGATAAAATCCTAAACCATACAAGAAATAGTATGGTAATATTTAATAATGACATTAATTTAACAGCCTTAAAAGTACCTGTGCTGGGCTTTCACCGTGACTTGTCAATGCAGTATACCACAATCAATGGCAGTTTAGCTAGGTAATTATAGTGAATAAAACCTGGGTCACTTTGGCATTGCCTAGTTGGCTCTGAATTATACATGTGAGGATGGGTAGAGACAAAGGTCAATCCTTGAAACTGGACCCCAGTAACACAAACCCTCAACATGAGCAGGAAAATGAGCACAGACACTTGCACACGCACTCACTTAGGGAACCAGCTTACACAGCGCCATAAAAAAAGTCTGACAACTCACCCCCACAAGCCATTTTGCTTGGTAAACACTGCATACTAGTGTAGTTGGATATAGATATAAACAATACCAGTCAGCAAGATGTCACACACACACACACCACAAAGACACACAGACTATCATTTGTGTTATATGATCTATCCATATTATTGCATGTTTATATTATTATATAGATCTATCCATATTACTGTTTTTGCTAACCTTTAAATCAGTATCATTCTGCATGGCGCATTTCTATGCTCTCCTCCGGTCTCAAAGTGTACTTGTGAATAGTCATTATGCAAACATTACAGGTGTTCATTCAGATCCTTTTAATGGGTAACACTTTTAGAATATTCACAAAATTAATTACCCATGTAACTACTCAAATACTTTTTTTTTTTATTCTGGAGACATATTTAAAGCTAAATAATTCTTAATTTGTCAAACCATTGGTTTTGTCACACTACACCAAACATGTGAGAGGTAAAAGATAACACTAAGTTTTTTGAGAATCTCCAGTCACATAATGTACAGGATGGACGAGCCGTCTGCTTACATTGTCCACCAAAAAGAAATTGAAGGGATAGTTCAACCAAAAATGAAAATTCTGTCATTGTTTACTCACCCTCATGTTAGTCCAAACTGCCAGTTTTCCTCACAGAAAAACAAAAAGAAAGGTTTAAAATGACTTCTTTACAAGTGAATAGTCACAGTCCTCCAATTCTAACAGACTAATGAGAACTAGCTCCTTTTAACCCTCCAAATACAGTAGAAAACCAGCCTAAAGACATTTTGAAAAGAATAGAGATACAATCAATAAGCAGTCATGCGTTTGTTCCCAGCCAGCTACTTCTTGAGAAACAACATAAAGCAAATCCTTTTTAGAAAACCGAATAAAAGGCTGAGTGAAAGTGTACCCAGTATCCTGATTTTAATTGTATTGGGCTACCTTCTATTCAAAAAGAGAACAATATGCGTATCAAATCTGTCACATTTAAATCCACGTCCCATTGATGCATATGTTAATTGTATATTAAAGACCCTACAATTGTAGTTTTCATAATGAAAACACGTGGGCTTATCTGCTGAATTAATTATAGGTCTGATGATTTGGAGCAAGTGAACATGAGTCGGCCGCTATGTTCTGTCAATCCACCTGTGAAATCCATGAATCAGTGTACAACACAGAGTCCCTACAGCAGCCACATTGCTTTTTCAGGCATATTGTAGGGGAGGAGTAGTGGACTTACATAGCACAGCTACGATGCCTGCAGCCGCGTGTTCCTGGTGAGACACAGATCAGACAGAAAGACAAAACCAGATGTTCTGACTACCAAAACACATCTGGATAATAAGTACATTGGGCCAGTGGTTTCCTGGTCTGTTAGTAAGAACCTGCTGAATGAAAGGATTGTATTTCTTCAGCAATAACGAAGCGAAGATAATAGAGAAACAAGCAAGCATAAATGCTTTCTCCCAGGCTGAGAGATTGTTCATATCTGAATCTCCTCAAAACTAGTCCTTGGTCACATTCATCAGCATGCATCTCTCAGTCAGTTTGTCTGGAGAAGAAATCTCTGAGCAGCTTTTGTTTACATGCATCACGATGCGGGTGTGAGGCGGTGGCGAGGTGCGTATGAGTGTGTGTAAGTGGTTTGGGAGATGGCTATTAGAGGTGTTAGTGATTCCTGGAGACAACCCAGACAGCACGGGGTCTATGATGCCTGTGACCCTCCTGCAGGGCTGGAACCGTTCATAACAGCACTCACGCACTTCTCTGTAGTCTCCAATATTTTATAGAGACTGGTTCCTGAATAATGCAGCTCTTTTACTTAGAAAATATTTAGGAGAAAGTAAGAAAATTAACTGACTCTCTTAATCACATTTAATTTAATTTAATTGTTTTGCTTGATAAGATTTATGGCTGCTGTTATGGGATATTTTATGTTTTTTTATATTTTATTTACATATTTGTTGACCCTAGGACAACTTATTGCTGGGATTGTGATCAGATTTGAAAAAATCATTTTTGCAGCTTTTGTGAAGTTTGACCTCAATCAGTGTTTGGGTTATATCATTTCTGATTTTATGCATTCTCATGTAAGGTGAGTGCAGAGATATTTTTGAATTAAAATGTTGTTCTAGGCTCAGCAAAATATGTTGACCAGACACACATCAAACTCAGCAAAACCAGACAGCTGATCCTCCATTGACAGAAACACGTCTGAAATATTCCCAGGTCCATGTCATCTGTAGTGGATCATGTCGAACTCTGCCACCAACCAATCTGTGATCATTGTCACACAGTTCTAGCTTTTTATCACTCATCCAATCATCCAGTCAGAACAAGCATGAAAACACGCATATAGTTTGTACTACCAAGTGAGACTCACTAGTCATTGCTTCACTCAATAACCATACCCTACCTACCTGTTACTTACCTCCTGTGTTTGCTCAATCATTCTTTTCCCCTGCCATTTTGGGATTACTTAAGAGATTTTTGAAGTGCCAAGAATATATATGATGTAATCAATGTTTTTCATTGGCTTACGGCAAGATTAGCTTATGCGCATCGTTGTATTACTCTCTAAAATGATGGGACGTAACTCAGGAGAGAATGGATTGAATAAATTGTTTTCTTTTTCATAAAATGTATTCTCACTTAGTGTTGCAAAAAAACTGACGTTGGGCCACTGATGTCACTTATGGACTGTTTACTAAGACATTTACTACGTTTTCTGGACATAAGACATTCCAGTTGTGTTGCACTGTCTATGGAGGGTCAGATAGCTCTCAGTTTCATCACCCTGGAGTTTGGGTTATGGGACAGAACATGAAATTGTGAATATTTAGCCCAATAGAACTGTCATTTTTAGGAGTGAACTAACCCCTTTTAAAACTTTAAAACTTTCCCTTTTATTAAAATGTGCTGTAGACTAAACCCCATATGTTATTTATTTATGTCTAGAGACACCCTGCTTTGAGCACCACATTTCTGTTTCAGTTTACATGCATTTAATGTGTCCACAAAGACCTCAAGCTCACTACACACAGGAGAGAGAGTGAATCACTAGCATCCCACTGAAAATCACAGCATCACTCCTAAATATAAATAGTCTATCTCCACGCCCAACCAGTTTTTAGATAAGCAGTTACTCAATGGTGGAAAAACAGAGCCATAAAATCCATGATCATTAACCTGATTAAAATGCAATGAGTGAGATGGACCTGACATTAGAATTCATTGAGTGACACACTAACAAGTCAGTGAAAGTAAACCTGGCATTGATGGGCATTAAATTGCTAACCCAAGATAAACATCTGTTTTTAAAAGACACTCCCTATACCATTGATTGACTGGAGCAAGCAATATAATAATAGGTTATGCAACAGTGGCCAAACAAATGGATGTATGGAGCACATAATAGTACAACTGAAACTCATGATTTGTAAGCCAAATCCATTTGTATTGTATGCCCCTACAAGCAAGTTCTTTCGATGTTTTGATAAAAACAGCGCAGGCTAATGCAAAGAGTCATGCAGTAACTGGGACCTAGGCCAAGCGTAATACAAGAATATCCAATAATTATGACGTTAGTCCACGGAGTCTGTGTGTGGGTAGTTTATTTTCCTCTAGTCTCTCTTCAAGACAATGGAATCTTTTTGCTCATTGTACAATGGAGATCATTCATTCTGTTCTCAGCTCAAACCTTGTCCTCCTACACATTCGGGTGGAAAGCCAAAGAATAATAATGTAACATTTGACTAGGTCCAGTTTATGCTGTACATTTTGACTATTGATTTGTTGCTGTGTACTTCCTCTGTGATGGTAGCAACAAGCGTTAGGCTACTTAGAGTGATTAGAAGAATGAGAGAACCGTACCCATTGATCTAAAGTCACAGCAGTAATTACAAACAGAGAGAAGCCAGGTCTGAATGTCACACAGGAAGAGAAGTTGTCACAGGCCTAACTGAGTTTCAAAGAAACAGGTTTCAAAGGTAAAGTACAGTGCTGCTTGTTTCCTCTAACAGTTTTCTTTTGCATTGATTTATAAACACACCTAGTAGAAATCAGAATAATTTTTTGACCTAGCTCAAATTAGAATCATTTCTGCACATTTCATATTTTATATGTAATAGCTCTTGGGTAAACTACCTAATAAAACCATACTGTAAATCTGATTTGTAAATCAGAGTTTATTTCTTCATCAGAAAATAAGTTTCTTCATGTGAACAAATTACTTCACTTCATTAAATGAGTTCTATCAGAACAGTTAATAAAAAACATCACAATAATCCCAAAAGTGGCCACATGACTCAGTCCATCAATAAACATCTTGTGAAGAAAAAGCTGGGGAAAAATTACCATCATAATAATGGTATGAACAATCAATAATTAAGATACACACAAAATTTACTAGTCCACAAGTGTGGATCATTATTCTCAAAAATGCAGCAAAGATCTATTAAAAAAATGTTCTGGCTGTTCTAAAAGGTTTATAATAGCAATATGAATGGGTTTGAATTTTAGAAACCACTTACATCTATCCATCATAAAATAATGCTAAGAAAGCATATTTAAAATGATTATCTAGCTTCTGCTAACATTTGTGACTCATGGCATTCTAGTGGATGATACGGATGTAATGCTCAGCTCCGGTGAGAATATACAGCAAGTTTTGTTTACAGCAAAGGAAAAACAGAAATGTCAATAATTTTCTCTTTGCAAATCCTCATTTTATAATTTGTGATCACGTGATTTGTTTTGATGTCACCTCACCAATAGCTATATGTTTATCTTATCCTGGGAGCAATTAATGACAGAATAAAAATTTGTAGTACCTTTGAAATACCTTTACAGCCTTTAAACTTTAAACCATTGCCCTGGCCAGAAATAAAAGTCTGTAATCTACAATGACTACTTCCCTCAGAAAATAGATCCCTATTATTCTCTCACATCAAATCCACTGACATATTTGTTTGAGCAGTTCTGGACACATTTCACCTTAGTCTAAGTCTGTGCATTTTCATTCTCTCTTGATTCAGATGGGACCGCTTTCACGGAAAGCAATAAAGGACAGATGACTTTTATCTTAGCTGGAATTCAATCAATCCAATCAATAATTATTATTTATATGGCGCTTCTAACACAGGTTGCCTCAAAGCACTGAACAGTATAAAATAGAAAAATACAATGACAGGGGATGTATATTGTGAGTGAACAATTTGTTATTAAATGCAGAGACCAGTCTCTGTAATCAATTCAACGATAATCACAAGTTAAGTGTCCCCATCAAGAAACAAGCCAGGCGACAGGAACCAAAACCCTCCATACAGAATGGAGAAAAAAAAAACCTTGGAGAAACCAGGCTCAGTTGGGAGGCCAGTTCTCCTCTGTGTGTGTGTGTGTGTGTGTGTGTGCTTTACAGTTAAAAATGCCTTAATGGATGGATTTGTTTCAAACATGCCTTTTGCCTTTTGGTTTCTCATGTGTAAGGTTGTCCAGCTAGTTTTCATTTTGGTCTTAAGGTAGTCTTTAAAGATGCTTTAAGACAGCCACTATAATTATGGTGGTATTTTGTACTGAAATATTGGAAACTTTGTTATCAGGAAAAAGTTACAGACTGAATTTTCATGCATTAAAATATTTAGGAATAAAAATGTATTGGGAATTTCTGAGGGGATTAACTTTTTTGTAGGCAAGAGATGAAATGTCTGCAGAAACTGGCTTTGTAAATGCCTCTGAGAAATGGGAGTGACAAGAGTCACCTCTATGTGTTTATCCAAAGAAAATGTACCAAGGACATCTCCATGTGAATACTCCATTATTTTAGTTCAAACATATGTTTCAGGTATCAGACCCTGTTAAGACTTCTCAGCGGGAGGTCTCAGAAGTGGCTAGAAATGGTGATGTTGTTTTATCTCATGCTGTTGCTTAACATCAGACACATGTTTCTGCACATGCATGATGTTATACTATACACATAGGCGTACATGCAGTCTTTAACTATTATTAATTGTCTACTGCCAACGAAGGATGGAGCTGACAGCATACATAGAACATGCAAATAAACTTTTAGCCCTTTTCTTATGCAAGCCATTGACCTATAATTCTTAAGGTTCAGTGGTAGAAATAACGAAAACATTTTCATTTTAAGTATCAGGAAGATCATGTTATCATGATAATCCTTATAGCTACGTTGTTTTCAATAAGACATCATCAAAGATTTTTTCCCGTTCCTGCCCTGATTCATCTTTTCAACTTCCATCAATTTCTGCGTTTGTGATATCCTGTATCCTTCCTTCCATATCTAGTTATTGCCAGGCTCACAGATCTAGCCAAGTACATCGGAGAGAGTGAAGAAGAAGCAAGACAGAAAAATGTACCTGGAAGCAAAGCAAAACCAAGCTGCATCCGCTGATTCAATGTATAAAATGCATTAATGCAGCGATTCAATAAAATTATGCATTCAAAATATATGTCATTTTGCCTTTTTAAATTAAAAAAATTAAAGCACAAATCTTTTATTTTCTTTTATTGTTGAGTGCATTTTGCATTGTTCAAGTACAACCGTAGCTAATTTGGCAAAAACAATTGCAGTGTCATTTGTCTTCATGCAAAGAAAGTACACTAAAACAGATAGAGAGAGAGTAAGAGAAGGAGGAGAGGAGCATTGTGTGTGCTTTTTGACTGCTCCAAAGTTATGCAAGCCAGAAGTAAAACATCAAACTTGTCCTGCCCACCAGTGAAATAAATTACTTGATCAAAGTGACCAAACGCGGATAGAGCTCCATGCTTCACAGCTGATTCATTGAGATTATAATTGAATTTGGAAGGGCTTTAGAAATTGACAATCATCAGAAGTGT
Organism: Puntigrus tetrazona; assembly: GCF_018831695.1. Taxonomy (NCBI): domain Eukaryota; kingdom Metazoa; phylum Chordata; class Actinopteri; order Cypriniformes; family Cyprinidae; genus Puntigrus; species Puntigrus tetrazona. Next base: position 20,979,779 of record NC_056704.1, read on the forward strand.
AATAAGGCATTTAAAAAAACAGAAATAGTCTGCCTGCTGAAAAAATGTTTGTATGGAGGGATGTGTTTGTTACGCTGATAAAAAAACTGCTAAATTAATGAATTGATTTTCTCCAGTCTTGGAGTCTTGAAATCATTCCAATAGGAAGATGTGGTGGTCAGTAGCAACGCTGGAAACATTTTGAATAGCATTTATATTTATTTACGTAACATTACTCGTCTTTCACTTTGCATCAATGGATCAGTGGATTTTTAAAAAAAAATTATACTGAGCTTTAAATGTGTTGCGAGGTATCGTGGGTCTATATGAATATGATAAGCAGCAAAAAGTGTTTTCACTTTAGATAAGATAATAAGAGAATATTTAGCCAGGCACCAAAGCGCTGACATATTTTAGTGATATTCTATTATGCCTAGAATATAATGATTAGAGAGATGTTAAAATAATACTGCACAATTAACGTGTAATACAATTTTCCCAATTATGCGGCGCAATCACTGCATAAAGAACTGTTTCAAAAACATTCAAAAGATTCATTTGGAAGAAATATGTTTTAAAACAGGCATACAATATACTTACAGTTTATTTATAAAGTGAAAACCACAGACAAAGAAGTTTCAAAATAGAACAAAAGCTTTCCTCAGCTATAACAACCTCAATTACTTTAACAGTCATAGACTTTAAACATAAAATCCTCATTTTGATTTCTATTGTATCTTTAGTCAGCTTACAACCACACAACACTCCTCTTTATCTTTTTCTTGTTTTGGAAGACTTAAGCCTTATCCCACCTCTCCCTCAGCTGAGGCCAGGCTATATTGGTTGTTTAGAGACAGACAGATGGAAATAGCATTCACTCCGGCGTGAATGGCTGCTGACGCAAATTCTGACCAATGTGGTTTACTTGCTACTGAGTTTAACAACAACTCATTCCTACCCATTCACAGCAGAAACAGACACACACTAAAGAGATCTGGACAGACCCCAAACAGAGTTTTGAACTGACAAAAGGAAGTCTGGATGACCTTTGTGCCTCCGCTGGCTGTCAAAAATGGGCTGTTGGGCTAACTAACAGAGCTGAGCTGTTCCCCAAATGAGTAATGAACAGAGAAGTACTTTCTCTACCAACTTTTGGAAATGTCTCTTTCAAGCAAAGTAACACTAATTTGCATTAGCTATACTTCAAATTACATGTAATCAATGACAAAGCATCTACATTTGCTATTTGTGACATTTGTGTTTTATATTGCATTATACAAAATACTGACATATTTCATACATGTTAGTATTACTCAATGCTTTGCAAATGGAAAATAAAGTGTGAGTATGTATATTTTACAGAATATAGTTTTAATGTCTTTATTTTCAAACAGGAATGCATTTGGATAGCATGTATTACAAAGTATGTATAATTTGGTGCATGTTATTTTAAATTGAAAGAGTTGTAGCGCCACCACGTGAATGCACTGTGTTGTCAAACCGGCTTGCGTGTCTATCTATCTGTATCTATCTATCTATCTATCTATCTATCTATCTATCTATCTATCTATCTATCTATCTATCTATCTATCTATCTATCTATCTATCTATCTATCTATCGAATAGATTATCTAATAAATACAAAATTAGATAGATTCAACTTTAAATTAGACAAGATGTAGCTTAGTAAATGTTGCAACATAATTTCATAACATTAGAGAATTATTAAACATATTTGTCTCCGGTTCTTCTCTGCACTCTGCAAATATGAATGCCATTTATTTATTAATTACTTTTTATATATAAATAACCGATAATAATGAGACAATACGTATTGCATAACTATATATATATATATTGGAATAAGCAATTATTAGAGCTAGTTTTTGTTCTTCGTGCAATATTATCAGATACATAGCCTAGCCTAACATCTGTATTTAATATACGCGGAAATCCATAATTACATCATCTGTTATGTCTGTTAAAATGTCAGTCAGGCTCAACCTTCAGAATATGTTACACCAGAAACATGTTAGAACGCATGACTATAATTTCCACCTCCTCTTGAGACCACTTAACAGCGTAGTGAATATGCTGTTTATATTTGCCATACATCACACCTCAATGGTGAACTTAGGTGTAATGTAGATTGTGTACTATTGACATTTCATTACATATAGGAATTAATACTGACGCAGCAATCCCTCTTCACCTCCCAGAATAGCCTAGTCTAAATTCCCATGCATTCCTCCAAAAATATTATTGAACTAGATTGCCCTGAAAACCACAAGCCGAGGAAATCCAAACGTTTTGTAGACGTAAGTGTTTTGTGCGCTTAAACGCCATTCAGACAAAGAAAGGGTGTGCGAGTCTTAATTTTTAACTTTAATCCTGGGGAGATGTTTAGGTTGGGGAAGGATTGAGCAACATCACTTCCTTATGGGGTGTTTAGGCGTGTTCTGTGAATGGGAGATTGACTTCGTTCTCTATCTCATGCCTAATACAAAGAGGTCAGAAACTGTCCTGTACAGAAGAAACCAGTTCATCTTTTAAGTTTTTTCCCTCAGGTATTTAGCTTGTAAATTACAATCACTGTTGCCGTTTTTCTGTGGAGTTTTTGTAATGAGAGTTTGACGTTTAAGCGCGCACGTTCACCCTTCACTGGACTTCAGGGGAAAAGGTAAAAGGCCACAGGTGAGCCTCAGAGTAAATTTAAACGCTTTTATTATCAGTAACACATATATTTTCCTTTTAGCCTTAGACGTTTTGTAACCTGCCCATGAAACATTTTAGTTAATATTTAATTGTATATAGCCTAGTCTTATGTATCAACATTTCCGTGGCCATGCTAAAATCAAAGCTGGTTCACACTTTTGTTTATCGATTGTTATAAATTGCGCGTCGAGTTGTATATTAATGTATTTCGACAACACGCGATTCGTTGAAACGAGTTTATTTAGGCTCCTTTCGAAAACCTTCATTGCAGTGAAAATCGTCCTCTTAAAGCTATATGTTTGCGTAATTATTCAGTCATCTTATGTCAGATTCGTAAATTCTACAAACACAGTTTCCATGACCAAATATAAAAGTTCCAATCTATGGGAACGCCTTCAAGCTGTATTATTTATGTATTTATGGACAACAGTGGCGTCTATTACCACGATACTACAGTTTAACTATAGCATGGTAGTAACTGATAAAACGTCTTTTTTGAAGCTGCCAAATGCAAAAATGTACATATTTTGATGGAAACTATAACAGCTGTAGTACTTAGTAGTTAGCTGTAGTACTTATTTATATGATATTCTTATTTTTGCTATAAAATACACATTGTACTAAACTGATCTGATAACATTGACATTAAATGTAGAATCAAAAATTTTAAAATGTAAAATATTTTTCTATTCAAAGGTCCCTATTATCTTCATCATGTGTTAACAATAGAAGTGAAATCCAGTCACTCCAGGCTACACAGGACAGCGGAGATGTTCATCAGCCTCAGGACCTTATTAAAATGTATCTGTTTGCAGATGCACCTCACCTGTGCACTCAAATCATGTCCTACAGTCCCACAAATGAATATAAACTTTTCTGTTACGTACCCTGTCTCTTTCCAAACTGAAAATGCCATACAGAACATAGTTATTAATGAAAATTTTAATGAGATGTATGTGGCCTCCCAAAAAATGTGGTTGAAGCCTTGGATCAAAATTTCACCGAACTATGGAAAAATTAAACCAGGCCAGTTGGCAGTCCAGAATGTGAAACCTGTCATTGTGAAATTGAGAATGAACCGGGAACTCCACTGGACACAGATAACCAAGTTCTTGTTTTAGAGCCTCAGGGCTATTTTGACATCCTGTACATCTGTAGGAGCACACAGTATGGAGTCTGTAACTTCCTTGAGCTTAATCAAACCAAACCCCTCAGAACCTAAATGTTTTTTCTTCATAAAGGAGCCAGCTTGCCCTTAGCTTGTCCTGACTGTGTCGCTAGTCCTCTGGGAACAAAGGTCAGTGCGGTCAGTGATGGTTTTTCAACATACTTCTTTACAGCAGCTACCATCAATGCCACCATTGCCGGATCTTTGGGAAACAGTCCCTTTCTATTCGTCGCTAACACTTACCACAGAAAATGGTTTTGATGACGTAGTGAAGGGTCTGACAGTTCTTCCTGAATTTCCAGGATACATTTACCATCGACTACATCTATACATTCTCTCGCCCAGAATATGTGTATTTCTTATCTGTACAGTGGGAGAACCGAAGAAACCAAGCGCAAGGTGCAGACCCATCTTGGGCGGTTGCCGATCAAGGACAGCGAGCCTTGGATGTACAGGGAAATCGTTCTGGAGTGCGCTTTGAGCCCAACGCAGAAGAAGGGGCACGTGGATTAAGGATATAGTGTACAACTCAGTTCAAGCTGCTCATTTCAGCACGGCATGGCAAGCAGCTGGCTGATGAGCTAGGAGTGAAGATGGACAGCCCAATTCTTTACTGGGTGTTTGCTGAAAAACGGATGAAAAGGGGATTCCTTTTAGAAGATCTGCCTTGTGTGCATTTCAATAGATGACGTAAACAGTGAGGATTGACAAAGGGGGTAGTGTCCTGCTGTTCAAGTGGGACAGAAGCGACTCTCTCAGGGATTGTGCCATTTTCAGCCCTGTGAGATGTGCCCATGAGGTGAGTTTGTATTTCACTGCAGCTTCTTGACAATTGGCAATTCAGTTTTAAGTTAGTTTGGTTTAATGAATAAATCTTTGTTTCTCCATCCTGCTCCTGAGAACCCATTCCATTTTTTAAATACTTAAATAGTTACTTTTTTACTGATTACATTATTACATATTATTCACACACTTACATTAAAATTGTTTATAATTCCTCTTTTTTCAACTTTTAATCATTTTAAGATAGCAGAAAGTTTTCCAGTTTTGTGGGCATTCACACAAAGATCAGTAATTTGACCACTGGTTTTACAAAATAGGAAGTGTTTTCTAAGCATATCATAAAAAAGTGTTTTCTAAACATTAGCACTTTAAAGGAACCCAAATGTGAAAATTCTGTCATCATTTACTCACCCACAATTAGTTCCAAACCTGTATGAATTTCTTTCTTCTGCCGGAACACAAAGGAGGATATTTGAAGGTCACCATTGACTTCCATAGTTTTTTTTTTTTTGATATAGAAGTCAATGGTGACCCAAAACAGCCTGTTTAGAAACTTTCTTTGTTCGGCAGAACAAAGAAAATTCATACAGTACTCAAGGGTGAGTAAATGATGACAGAATTGTAATTTTAGGTGAGCTGTTCCTCTGAGCATGCATCTGTATGTCTTTCAATGGCTATCTACCTTTGAATCAAGGCTAAGCCATTCTCAATATTATTTTGTTTTACTGAAAATGCTGAATCAGTAATTTTATAGCATTTTATGTTTCTACCTGAAACTCAAGACATGTGTCCCCATCTTTTGTTTATTTAAAGGGTTTATATAATTGCTTTAGTTTATATTTCACAACCTATACCTTAAAAGGACTTGACCATAAAATATTTGATGGTTAGTGGAACCAGTTTCAGGAAATGACTCATGCAAACATTTGATTTTCGTTTAAACTCAAATGTCGGACTGCACTTGCTCAGGATCACTCTGTGAGAAGTCAGGCTTTATCATACGCTGTTATTGCATGTGATTTTGAAGTCTTAGTTGTGTTGTTTAATTCATGAAGTCACTTTTTGTTTTGTAGATACCAGGCGCCGCATGCTCATACATGAACTGTAAAACGTCACGCAAAATACCTTACTGTTAGACTGAACTTGGGTTGTGCTGACTGTGGCTTTATCTCTCACAATCTTAAACAGGCTATGAGCCAGAGCTGATAAATCAAGGAAAGCGTGTAGTGTCAAGATGTTCAGTACTGACGTCAACAGTTTGTTTTTAACCAGTAGAAACAGGGTTCCTGAGAAGGTTGGCTGAATTAAACCAGATTTACAATGCACAGTCCTGCAGTTATAGATATGTATTTTAACATGTCCGTTGTGCATTATTTCACTCTGTGTATCTTACTTACCTAATTTTTGTGCTTTTCATTTATTTTACAGTATATAAGTTTATGCTTACACTTCATAATTATGCAGATGTAATAGGCTGCTACTGTTACATTAGAATTACAGAATAATACACAGGCATAAGCTACTTAAAAATAAAGTGTATCAAGATTGTACTTAAGTGTAATTCAAGTGTATCTATACTGCACCTCATCTATCCGTAACTTAGTTTGATTTAGCGCATTAGTACAGAGCTTAAATACATGTAATAGCTTTCTAATTACATTCAAATGACAAAATATTATGCAGACATAAGCTACTTAAAATAAAGTGTATCAGGCTTGTACTTAAGCGTAAGAGTAACAGATTAGGTCTGTAACATGTGTAACAGTAGCTGCCTGTTACATCTACATAATTACACTACAGTAATTACAGGCTGTTCCAAACTGAGCAGTCATTTAAAAGCATGTAATTCAGATAATAAAACAATAATTTATCTTTCAAACTCTTAATGAATGTGCCTCTTGACAAAGGTACAGATTTCCAGCGAACAAGAAATACAATTATCATTTTCATTTAGAAGAATTTAAATATCACAAATGTTTTGTATGAACCCCTTTAATTATACTTTTAAGATTTCCTTTATGAAACATTGGAAAATTGGAAAACTTTAAAATTAGATTACCATAGGAGCAAGTCAGCATAAACATCCACTCTTAAGCTTATTCATTTCTACAGCAGTGAAAATGAAGTCAGGACAGTAAACGTTTGTTTTCTAATTATTCAGTGAGTGTTATCGCTAGCAGACTGCACATATCCCTCAAATCTTAATTTGGTACAAGGGTTCAAGCTTTAGGGCAGGAAATCATTTATTACTGCCAGATGGTGTCTGTAGCCTTCCGTTTACAAGTTGTTGCTTCCTTTTCACTGGGACTACTGTTAAAGTGCATGTTTTTTGCGAAAATGTCACCCCTTTTAAAGTTAGGAAAAAAGAAACATAAACAAACATGGCTTGGGAAATGGACAAGGACGATTTTCATTTGAAAATATGTGCGATAATGTTATTTTTAACAGTCAGTGGGTCAGTGTGATTTTGCAGATTTCATTTTGTGTACCGTGTGATTTGTGAATGCATTTCTTGCTAAGACAATTCTTTTAATTATATTCACTCAGCATTTTTTACATTTTGTCTAGGACCCAGATGATTTGGCTTGCAGTGCTGTCCTCACAATGGTGGCAAAGCCTTACTACAGAGTGGACTTCTTCAATAGCCGGATGAAAAATGTGCTTTCACTTCTATTCTGGTGACTACTATTGAGACCAAGACTGTGGCACACATCGGCACGGATGATGGGAGGCTCTTGCAGGTTATTATTGCATCACTGGTTTTTGGTAGAAACTGATTCCTTTTCAAATACTGTGAAAAATGAATGGCATCATCTCATTTCCTCTAAACAGGTATTTATATTTTATACAATTTCAAAGTTGATAGAAACTCACAGTTTATATCTTGCATTTATGAGAAGAAAAGATCAAATTGTGAGCAATGCACTCACAATAGCAAGAAAATAGCTATTACCTTTTTATTATTCCATTACTGAATTGCGAGATGTAAATTCAGAATTGTGAGGGAAGAAGTTCTGACTTCTTCTCTTCTTATTATCGAACACTAAAGTTCACATCTTTTCCTGCTAGTCAGTGGCCATCACAATTATAATCGCACATTTGTTGGCTCCTATATTAAATGGACACGATGAATCATTTTGCCTTTTAAGGACATATCATGTACATTTCATAATTGTGTAGCTATGACTAAGTATGCTTTGTAGTTTTGTCTCTTGACAGAACAAAAAAAAAGTACTTTACTTTTCAGGTTATTCTGAGCAGATCGTCCCTTGTAGTGTTTGCCAACTACTCTCTTGTAGAAGAAATGCAGAAAGTGTCACAGAATAGCTGCCGTTCATTCTTCCGAGTCTCTGCTCTTTGTCGTTGGAAACAAAGGTGTGCACGTTTTTTCTGTATATTTCAAAAAGCTTATCAGCCATCAGTAGTGAATTAAAAAAGTTTAATGTTTGTAAAATATACAAACGGAAAGTGACTCATAGTTTTCATCTGCATTTTCTGTTCAGCTGATAAATGTGTCTCCCAGAGGTCCAGGCTGTGCCCATTTCCTCAACTGTTCAGTGTGTTTAGCAGCACCCAAGTTTATGGGATGTGGCTGGTGTGATGGAGTCTGTTCCCAGATGCACCAGTGTCAGGATCAGTGGAGTAGCAACTCCTGCCCTCCCGTAATCACCCAGGTAACACATTGCATAATAAATAATAAATGTGACAATAAACTGTCTGCCTTTTAAGTTTGCGTTTATAATATACAGTGAGTGTGTCCTGATAATATATAGGCTGCTTATAGGAGTCATTGTAGCCTTATCAGGGCAGGGCTGTGTTAACAACCGAGGAACATGCTGGACTCTCACCCCTGTATCACACTGAATGCCAGCTTTGGCTGTGAGTAGTAGTAGTAGTTTCATTTTAGAATAGTAAAATTAAATAAAACAAGTACAGTAAAATTCTATGCTGAGCATTTGTTGGCTTTTAGTTTGCTCGAAATTTTTTTAACAAACTATACAAAACTCATACACTGCCATTATTTCTATAATGGACTCTTGAGTGATGACTGGTCAAATTTAAGTTTTTCCATAAAATAATTTAATTATGTTTTTTAATGTATACAAAATCTACAGAGACTAGTAGCAAAGGCTATAGAAAAACAAAGGCAGTTAACTTCTATACTTCACTTCTATAGGCGGTTCACTCCTGCCTAAAAGAAAAAGCCAATTGTTGACTTGTAAAGTGATAGCTTTATTGCAGAAACTCCATCAGAAACTCCAGTTCCCATAAAAACCTGAGACTGAACCAGCTGATGCACATGCACAGTCATAAGCTGATCTAGCCTGAAGCTAAGCATTTTTAACACTATTTGTGCATAAGATACATTCATTCATTCATTCATTCATTCATTTCAGATTTCGCTGCCAATGTGAAATATGTAATTTCAGGAAAACAAAAACACAAAAACAATTCATATAGGTTTTAAACTACTTAAGGGTTAGTAAATATGTTTTGGGTCAAATTCATGCACTACCTAAAACTTCTCTTTTTTTGTTTTGCACTTTTCCTTTCAGTTTTTCCCCAGCACAGTACCCTTAGATGGTAAGAGTGAAATCACTCTTTGCGGCTGGAACTTCCAGTCAGCTTCCGACCTGCTATCATTCAATCCTCTCAACAGGTTAGCGTGGGAAACAATAGCTGCACTGTAATACCAGAAAAAAGCTGTAGCTCCCAGTAAGTACACACACACACTACAGTCTAGAGATTTTTATAATTTTTCACCAAACAATACCCAATAAACTTTTAGTTTCTGTTACAGATAACCTTTGTAACCCCACACATACATATGTGCTAATCAGTGTTATTAGTGTTTATTAATATTTTGAATTAGCTTTGAATTTTTTTATGTACCATTTATATTCTATTTTTATGTCAGGTTCATTTCAATGAAGAAAACCAATTTTTAATAGTTTTGGTCAAAAACAAAATAAATGTATTTATAAATGTAATTTTTCATTCTTCACTCAGGCTGGTGTGTAGGCTTGATAGTGAGATGTCGGGCCCAGAGCAAAGTCTTGATATAATAATACAAGTGGATGAAAAGAGGGTGGAAAGTGGATACTTCATCTCTGGAATGGCTAGCATACAAGGCTTAAGTTTTGTGGTAAGGAGCAAAACATTCTCAATCTTTAATTACTTAACCTAAATATGGTTTAACACATGGATAGATTATTAAGAAATGTTGGATTATGGTACTATTGCTGATAAACTGGAGAAATGTTTTAAAAATTAAAATTTTCTTTGTAGTATTTTGCCATTTTAGATTGATAAATTCTCTTACCATACCTCATATCTCTCATAAGACCCCAGAAATCACAGATATCAGTCCAGGCTTAGGACCTAAGATTGGAGGAACCCTGATCACCCTATCAGGAAAACATCTGGATGCTGGTGGAAGCAGAACGGTCAGCCTTGGAGACAGAATTTGCCCCGTTGAAAGGTTATTGTGCCAGCTTATAAGTCAAGGTTTTGAAGAATGCCAGTCTTCTACATTGTTTGTAACCACTGAGTTTTGAGTATTTTCTTACTGCTGTTTCTCCACAGCATCTCCAGCAATGGGACGTCTGTTGTTTGTAGGTCTGAAGGTATTGAGGAGACTTCAGAGGTAGATGTTAAGGTTTTAATTGATGGATCAACTATTTCAGCCACAAAAAAGTTCAGATATGTGGTGAATCCTGAGGTGACGAGTGTGAGGCCTAACTGTGGTTTCAAAAGGTGAGTCAAACCATTGAATTTTTGTATTACTATTATTATTATTTACATTTTAATTGAGTCTTTAAAAGTAAATTGATGCAATTTTTTACCATGTATTTTTTGTGGGGTCCTGCTACAATGTAGAGGATCAAAAATCACTATCACCGGGCAGAACCTAGACTCTGTTTCCCAAGCCGTAATTAACTACAAAGGCAACAACACAACACCTGTTCAAACCGTGAGGACTTATTTTATATTTTAAACAATCATGTTTAAATGTTTTAAATATTGCCACTTATTGGATGCTATACTTAGGTGTGTGTTAGTAACGGGAATCCCAACCAGATGGAGTGTATAAGCCCCGTATGCGAGGAGTCAAGGGGAATCCTCTTTGTGGATCTGGATGGAGCCAAAGAACTCTTACCTCAGACGTTTACCTGCCATGCTAATGGAGAACCCATCCCGTTTGAAACAGAAGGCCATGTGCTTGAGCTCAGCCCAGGGCAGGACAAAAAGTCTCACTGCATGTACGTCTCAGTGGTTGCATATATTGTGAGATTTTATGTGTTTATATGTTGTTTTTATTATATAGAAAAAGTCCAAAGTAATATAATATATATATTTTAATAACTTTTAATAAGTTTTTAATTATGTTTACCAAGGCTGTACTTTTACAGTATTTGTATGAAATATTATTATAATTTAAAACAAATGTTTTCAATGTATGTATTTTAAAATGAAATTTCTCATCACAAATTTTTTTGAGGTCAAAATACATAAAATAGACTTTTTAAAAAAACAAAACAAGGAATGATTTACTAAATGTAAATTATGACTCAAATGATGACAGTCAGATTAGTCTTCCAGATTTGTTGTATCGTAATCAAATAATTTTTTTTCCAGCACAAAAATCTAGCATTGGTGTCTGACTGCATGAAAATCATTATGACAATTAATGGAGTGGATTGCAAAACTACTGTTTTGTACAACGAGATTACCTGCAGGATCCCCAAAATCTGACTATCCCAAACCAGGGGCGCCAGTTAAGGTCAGAATCTGTCTATTGAATTCAGCTTTGATAAGTTCACGTTGGCTCTACATCTGACATTCATGATGTGCTGCTCTGTCACGTGTGTTTCTCAGCTGTTAGTGAATGGAGAAGAATATTACATTGGTGTAGTAGTAACTACAAACAGCAATTTTATTGTGGGCATGGTGCTGGGCATCTTGGCTGCAATTGGTGTGGGGGCAGCTCTGGCCTATGTAGCCATGGCACGAGAGCGCAAGAAAAGGAAATGTAAGTGTGTTCTGTCAAAATTACTCAAATATTTCCAAAATTGAAATTTTTAATGTTGCAAAATAGTTTTTGTAATTATTACACAGTATAGCACATTTTTAAATGTATATGGAAAATATGTTATTTTTATTATACTTATTAGAATTAAAAAATCTGAATTAAAAAGACGAAAGGTGACTGTGCTTATAAAATAAAAAAATATATTCTTCTGGTTAGCAGCTCATGCTTGCTCAGGTTCGACTATCAATGCATTCAACACGCACCATGTGGAGAATTTTGACAGATCACCTGATGGTGACTACAGAAGAGGTAAGACAACCTGAAGTATTTAAAAACATAGAGACAGTACATGTAATTTAAAGATTATAAAACCCAACTTGGTACATTGCATATTCATAAAGAGCATCCATGATTAACATGAGCTGTGTGTCCTGTAGGTCTGCCGGTTTTTCCATTCCAAGGCTCGAGCACAACATTCTCCAGTGTGCCGTATACTGGGTCGATGGACTCTGCTGCAGCTCCTTTGATTCAATCTCAGGCAATCTCTATGTCTGCTCTCCGGCCAGATCTGTTGGAGGAGGTGAAGAATGTTTTGATCCCGCATAATAAGGTTAAAATCCAGCATGACCAAATCATTGGCAAAGGTATGTATCTTAGGGCAACGGCTATGCATGTGGATTTGCTACATTGCTATTTTTTTAGTATATTCTTTTTCTAATTCACACTTTCATATTTCTCAAATCTTTATCAGGCCATTTTGGAACTGTGTATCATGGATATCTTACTGATAGTGATGAAAAAGAGATCCACTGTGCTGCCAAATCACTGAATAGTAAGTCAATTCATACTGTTAAATAGGATAATGCAGTTACAATAACTTGTGGATAATACGGTAAGCTGATCATTTTTTAGTTACTTGTGTGATGCCCAGCCATTATGGAAAAAAAGAAACAGGAAATATGCTTTTCTTAATTTTTCTTGAAAGGATCACTGAAATGGAGGAGGTGGAGCAGTTTTTTGAGAGAAGGAATTTTTATGAAGGCCTTCCACCACCCTCATGTCCTGTCCCTCTTGGGCATTGTGCTTCCCAGTGATGGACTTCCCCTGGTGATCCTGCCATACATGAAACACGGAGACCTTCGGCATTTTATCCGCTCTACACAGAGGGTAAGCAGATTCATTTCATATTTCATGTTACAAATGTCTTGCATCGCTGGAACAACATAGCCCTGACCAAATCATAATCGTTATGACTATCTGAACCTAACTATCTGAAATGAGAGACTCAAATGTTGACTCAAACCTTTTCTGAAGCATTATCATAATCATAATATGAAATTATTTCTCATAATAACATGATTCTGTTGATTGATGAATTTGTAGCGCACCTGCTTGTTACTTTGGATATGAAAGAAAGTCTCAGCTTTAAAATGGTCTTTTTTATCACCAACTCAAGCAGCAGATGATCCAATCATCTCTTCCTCCATACTACTAGTTGGCACAAAGTAAACATGAATTAAACAGTACAAGTACAATACAACCAAATGAATCGGTTATTGTAATATTTAATGTCTCAAGTAATTGCATTAAGCAATGTTTTAAGCAAAAAATTTATCAATAAAACAATTGTGAACAATGTCATGTAATGTTAGGTTTACCTCATGAAAGTCATTTTGTGATCTTATCCTCAAGAGAAGCATTTTGCTTAATACATGGACAATTTACATATTCATTTTATTGAAAGTTAATACATTTGATTTATTCATCGGTAAGATGTCGATTAACAAATACAATTTATTTTGGTTTTTGGATTCAGTTTTCATTTAAGTGCATCCTGAATTTATGTCCCAGCATTTTCATATCAGTGCATTACTAATTTTACATTTTAATCTAGATAATAATAAATAGCAGTAAAATATATCTTTCGTGTTCAGAATCCCACAGTGAAGGACCTGGTTGGCTTTGGGCTTCAAGTTGCCAAAGGAATGGAGTATCTCGCAAACAAAAAGTTTGTGCACAGAGACCTTGCTGCACGTAACTGCATGTAAGAGGCGACCTTCATTTTCATAATTCTCTGGTGGAATGCATACACCACAATGTAACAAACAGCCTTTTTGTTATCTAAGTAAAAGGCACAAAAACTAAATTTAATGAAACTGCATTTCCTAGGCTGGATGAGTCATTTACAGTGAAGGTAGCTGACTTTGGAATGGCACGTGACGTCTATGATAAGGAGTACTACAGCGTCAAGGACAGCAAGAAAGTAAAGCTGCCAGTCAAGTGGATGGCTTTAGAAAGCCTGCAGACACAGAAGTTCACCACCAAATCAGATGTGGTAAGTTTAAATATGGAACATCTTAAGAATATGTATCCAATAAAGGAATTTCTATTAGGGCAGCAAGGTTTGGTTCTACAGTCTGATTCTAACATGTATTTTATTCCCTCTAGTGGTCTTTTGGAGTGTTAATGTGGGAGCTGATGACGAGAGGGGCCAGTCCGTATCCTGACGTGGACCCTTATGACATTACAACATATCTAATGCAGGGCCGTCGACTGCTACAACCACAATACTGCTTGGATTCCCTGTATGACTTTTATATTTACCTGCCTTTTATTTGTGAAGGGGTCCTATCATAAAGAATCTAATTATCTTTGACTTTTTGATGTTATGAAAACATGTCTTTTAAAGTGTATTTTTTATGTTGATGTAACTCTCCACATAAAAAATCATTAGGCAAAATTGTAGACAAGACAGGACAACGCAACGGCATTCAGTCATTTATTTAAATGTAAATTATGGATTATGAGGTGGATGTTTAGGCAATAATTACATTGTTCACCTCACATATCTTTAGTACCAGTAGGTGCTGTTTCTAACAGAACACACAAGCTGTTTTTCCGTATAGTAGACATTTACAGTAGAACACCATAAAGTAGATAATAAAAACAATATGATCCCTTTAAAAACATATTTTGAAATCTCACTCGAAGCACTTAGATTTATGTGGTGATTCATATTGGCTGTAGATTAAAAGACCATGAAGAATAATGAATCATTTTGGCTTTTGTATTATAGGTGGTCCATCATGCTGCAGTGCTGGAATCCTGAGCCTGAGAAGAGACCAAGTTTCCCTAGTCTTGTGAAAGTCATTCAAGACATAAACTACACCCTAGAGGGGGAACATTATGTCAACCTCCAGATCACCTATGTGAATCTGGACCAGCCCCGGCCTTACCCTCCACTTTCTCCGGCGCCACCCGCTCCTGAACATTCAGACCAGTCCTCCACCTGACCCTGGTCTCAACTGAAATAAGTCTGAGCTGCTTTTATCCTGTGGATTCAGCAGCTCATATGGTCCTGTGAAGTGTGAGAACCACAAAGCATGCACTGAAAATGATCTGCTGTATTTGGAGAATCCCAAAGTGTGACAAACTGAATGTAAAGACAGCCTTTGTGACTTTTTTTGTGCACGGTCAAACCGGTGTCGCACCTTTGAGATTTAAACATTTTTTGGCAGCAAGTGACTTTTTTACACAAATTTGAAATGTTGAACTTTTTTTAAATGAATGTAAGAATGTTATGTTTTTATAGTTTCTTAAAGCACATGGAATTGTTTCTTACACTGAATGACTGAAATCATTTGCTATTGCTCACAATGATGTGTTCTATCCAGATGCAATACGACAAAATTCCAGTGACCAAATATTTTCATTTCCACACTGCCAGTTAAAATGTCACCCTCTCTTAGTCGGTGTTTGATGTTTAATATACATGGGAAGTAGGTGTTCGTCCAATAGGATTAGTGGGAGCAGGGCTACCAGCACATTGCTGCCGAAATATAAACCATGTGATTTGCACAATGTTACAGCATAAGAGATAGCTTTCATCAAAGCAATCTCTTGTTGCTTTGTAATGTTGTGCCTGGTTAGGACATGTGGTTTCTTAAAAGCTGTGTGACAAAGAGTAATATGATTACTTGAAAAATGGTTTGATCAGTTTCACTTTACCTTTTTTTTCCAATGTAAACAAAGACTTCCAAAAACCAAGGTCTGAATTTGACATGTTCAATGATCAGTTGTGATTTAATACTAGAAAAAGTATCTAAAAAAAAGTATCTACCACTAAAAAGTATCTAAAAGTACCTACAGTCAAAAGTCTTTCTTTATTGTAGAAATGTTAAATGTGTTAATGATTTGAATATGCCAGCTGGTACACGAGAGTAAAGGCACTTTCCTCCTTTAAAACCCAAAACACTACATTAAATTCATTTTCATATAAGAATTGCCATCTTTGATGCTCACTTTAATCACTGTCACTATGGTTACGGGTAAATAGCCATATAAAGCTCTACAGCAGTTGCGTTACGCAATCTAAATTCTGTCAATTTAAAAAATAATTATTTGAATCTTACACCATTTCAACACGGTGGACCCTTGGTCTGTTTCTCGCCCCACAGTATTTGTTAATGTAGGTACACTTCTATAAACAAATACATTTAGAAGGCAGCGTCCTCCGGAGGATGCATACCATGTCACTGAGCAATGCGTACTTCTTAATTTGAAATTAAAATATCTTTTCCCCTCAAAATAATTTTCCAATGTATAAATAAATTTCCTTCATTTAAGCAGTGTGAGCACAGACATATTAATACAGAGAAAATGATCGGCTTGTTCAGGTTAATCCCACAAGATATTTTTACTGTTACTGTGGAAAACGTCATATTAAAAAAGTTTTATATAAATGCACTGTATGCACTGTAACATATTGTTCTCTGTTTCTAATGACGCTACATAAATCACACAACCCATAAACTGGCGCTATGCATATTACTCTTCAACTCGACAATGCACATGAATGCAAGGTCAGTCTGCTCCACCATATTACCACACACACACACACACACTAGTATCAAATCAGTTGTTTGGAAAACGTTAAAGAAATTTGTTTTACCAGCAATATCTTAAAGGTTTTTTTTCCCCATTGTAGACATTTAAAGGAAATGGACTCATTCTGCAACACCAACACAATAAACAAGTGAGTTTTACTAGTTTTGAATCCATTTTGCCGATCAGTCTGGCGATAGCACTTTTAGCATAGCTTTAGCATAAATCACTGAATCCAATTAGACCAGTAAAAGTGCTATCGCCAGAACCGAAGATCCGCTGAATTGATTCAAAAACAGTAAAACTTGACTTATTAACTCTGGGGGAGTAGGAGGATGAGCCTATTACCAAAAAAGTGAAGTGTTCCCTTAACTGGTAAATTTGCATATACCAGCTAGTGCACGACAGAGTATTTCAAAACATAAATAATAATTGGTCACTTTTTTAATCACTATAGAATTTTGGAAAAACTAGACATGGACAATATCTACTGAATTAAAGAAAATCTTTAACAAAAATAGTTCACTGTACAAAAAAAAATCGCTTAGGCGTCGCAGGCTATTGAACAATGTTACCTAATACGCAAATAGCTACTTAGCTACTTACTTTTAACATAGTCTATCTTTTATTAGCTCAGTCAGTGTGTCCTAGCTGTGACAGTGTTATAATAAATTGAAGGCATGTACTTGAAGGGATTCACTTTTCCTCTGGAGGTCAGTATATACCTACTGTAGATTGTTTTTCACATGTAACGCTAGCATCAGTAGGCTGTGTTGAGGTTTGTCCTCTGGTGGACTGCAGTGAGTCATAGTTGTCACATCAGGGGGGAAAAAACGCAACACCTAAATGCCAGTGTCATGAAATGCTGAGTCAATTCTGCTTTTCAGTCTGACTGTTTGTCTTGAGCTCATTAAAGTCTGCTTAAATTTACATCTAAATTATATATGAGAAAGCCAGAGGGAGAATTAAAGTCAACATGATATGAAACTTGCAACAATACACTTAATATAACCAAATAAAATTGCAACGATATATATTTGAAACACAATCATTACCACAGAAATACACAGAGATGCTCTAAAGTGTGAAGTTGAGGCATGCAGCCCTCTCGCATTTATGTCTGGTTCAGTTCTGTTATGAAACGTCTGCTTGTCAAGATCGAAACAACTTCTAATGGGAAAAAAAAACAAGTTTTACAAGGTAACTAATGCCATTTCATTTTGCAACAAACTGAAACGCACTACTTCAGGTATAGTTCAGCTCCCAAAGAAAATTACATGATTCGGATACTGAAACATACATCTAGAACTACTATATATATACCGAAATAACTTCTCAGAAATCCTTGATTGCATTGCTACCAGCTGCTACCAACTGTCCTTCATCTCGACTCACCTTGAAGACACTGTGTATTTAACTCTCACTGTTTCCATAGCGCTCAGCCTTTGTTAGCGACCCAGTCTGTTTGAGCAGAGCTTTACAAGTGAGAGAAAGAGAGAGAGAGAATGATGGAGGGTTGCTACTGTTCAGTGAGCTTGTTAGCGAAGGGATTCTGGAACAGTCGCACATGACGGAGCTACATGTACCACAGGTTCTCTATAAAGCAGAATCCTTCAGACGTAGATGGTTCTTTGAGCGGTAATCCAGTTCACAATGGAGAGGCAGAGATTGCCACGATTTTTATGGGTGATTTGAGTTACTTTCAGAAGCACTTGTCAATGTTTTTTTTCTTTGTGTGTATCTCGAATGATACCAACTTATTTAAAAGAACACTTAAAACTGCTGGGTTAAATACATCCCAGTGCTGGGTGAAAAATGGACAAACCAAAAATTAAATTTGAGTTAAATGTTTAACCCAACTATCTGGGTAGTTTTTTAAGTTAGTTACTGTTCAAAAATTATTATAAGATTGGCTTAAAATGAACAAAATAGGTTGTAAATAAAATTGCTAGATGCACCATCAGTAATCAAACGAGACTCAAGATGTGACATTTTGGGTTATAAGGCCAGCTTTCTAACCACTGACAGGAAATATGTGGTGATTCTATGAAAATAGACCTAAAAATCTGTCTGGAGGGCCATCCGAGTCTTTATGCAGTTGTGCTCTATTTGTGGTTTGTTTTCAATCCTTTTTTTCAGTTTTTCTGCAGAGTGCTGGTGTCTTTGGGAAGCTCAGGATGGGGAGGATGTTTCAGACGTCAGAGCTACAGCAGACACCTGTCATCTATTGGACACTGTGTTCTTCCTCAGCAGCTTTGAGGATTATCTGTACGTGTACTGTATGGGCGTGTTTGTCCTTTGGCAAAATGTTTTACACACACACACACACACACAAAATTGAACAACAGAGGCGCTGGAAAATAATACATGAAAGAATCTTGATTCAATCCTCTCTAATTCTATAGTTATGTTTTCACCATTTTATTGGAGTGGAGAAAGAGGAACAAATTGTAAACAATAGTTATTTGATTTTATTTGTTGGTATTTAATTTGTTTTTGATTTTTTGCTATACATTTTAGTATTTATGTATCCTGGCCATGCAAGCTTTACCATGAACTCAGAAGTCACGATTTTGTGCTTTGGAGCTATATCCTAACATCATATTTTCTGTATTCGGTTTGAAGTTCAGCCTTGAGTCTGTGCGCTTCCAGCAAACAAGACTGCAGCGCATTCTTCCATCCTCCTTCCACTGCTCCTCTGCATTGTCGCAAAACATCTAGAAAGATTATGTAAAGTCTCTCTCAGGTCACAAGGGTACAGATTGCTATTCACATGAATGCTGTTGGGTTGAATATGTCTGTGGATAGGAATTAATTGAAAAATGGTTACCATGCCATGAAAAGCATTTTTTTTTTTTCACAGACCCAAGGCCACGTACGGCATTGAAGTGATTGTTAAGGTATGCCATTTGGGTCTCTGCAGATCACATTGAGAGCGACAGAATGTTCTGTTCGGAAAGAAAGTATGAGGTCTTTGGGTCAGAGCTTGCTTAATCAGCACTTAGATTTGTTTTCGAAATATTACAAGCGGTAATGTTTCAACTCTCGCTATCATAACAGAATAAAAACTATTTTTCTATAGAATGTTTGCAAAGAAATATTTCTTCCAAATTGTTGTAAATAATTTTTTTTTTTGGGGTCGGAATTCTCTTTCGTGCAGCATGTAGCACGGCTCTAAGTGAATGAAAGTATCCTGCGAAGTTTTACATCTAAAAGTGAACCGTGTAAAAAGTTATTCTGAATCACTGAAACGAGTCGTTTTTAAAACAAATCCCAAGCCATTTCATGTTGACGTCAACGTGAAACATTAGCGTTTGCCTGCTAATTTATTCATTGCCACTAGGTTTCAGTTTTGGAGCAGTACAAAAGTGTTTTCCGTTAGCTCCGTACACAAACGCAGCTTTATCAGGCATCGCAGGCATGATCAAATTTAAATGAGACAAATCAACCAATCACAGCAGATTAGCATCACACAAAGGAGGGGTCTGAAAAATTTATATTAGTGCGAATCGTCTGGCAGTCGTTACCAAATAAGGTCAAAATAAATAGATATTACAGGAGAATGAAAAGGGTTTTTGACTGCATGCACACACCGACTCCCAAAACCAAAATATGAACCTTTCGTTAGCCATAATACTTTAACTTCTCTAGAAAACGCTTATGGCATATGGATTATGGGAACATTTTTAAAGGAAAATATTGATGTCATTTCAGCTGCTGCCACACTATGAAATTAATTATACAGGCAGTCCATACTAGTCCAGGGGGTCCAAATAGCTTTGCTAAATAATTATTTCACAAGAATTATTTCAACAATTCCAATTTCCTCTTTGCAGCTATTCGATTTAGGTTTTATTCAGGCTGTATTTAGCCAAAATAGTTTTAATGGGCTAATGTCATGAGAATTTTCTTTGATCTTTCGCGATAAAAGAGCTGATTTGCTATAAAAAGAAGTTTCTAAACTGTTTTCGGATATTGAGCTAATGAAGCAGAAGATATGATTGCGTTGTTTTGTTTTTGTACCTGTATATTTGAAACTTTTAATAAATGATTAAAGGAATAGTTCAACCAAAATAAATATATATATATTTTTAATTTACTCACCCTCAGGTCATCCAATATGTAGTTGAGTTTGTTTATTCATTGAAAAACACTGAAATGGTTCAAACAGCTGATATCATAATAATCCACACAACGTTACTGTCTTGCAAAGTGAAAAGCTGTGTGAAAAAAAAAAAAAAAAACAGTTCCATCATTACAACTTTTTAACTTTAAACAGTCGCTTCAGGCAAAAATATGAGTCTGCATGCTTAAAGAAACGCTCTCTTCAGTTGAAAAGTCCATCGCTGGTCCATCTTTTTCTCCACATCCGCTCTGAAAAAGAAACAAACTCATCTAAATCTGGGATAGCCTGAGGGTGACAAAAGTTTTCAGTTTTCATTTTTTGCTGAACTGTTCCTTTAATGGAATATAGTAACTAAAAACAACAGTATGACTTTGCCTTGATATGACCCCTTTAAAACTTATTATTAAATTCATTCTGCCATGGTACTGACAGAAATGTCTGCTGACCTTTGGGTTTGACGAGTTGCAACACATCCAGCACTTCACTTGCCTCGTATTGCTTGTGCAGCTCAATTAACATGCCTGGCTATGAAATATGCATCAACTCGTTTCATCTATAATAAATAACAGTACGTATTCACATGATCTGCTGTGCATATATACTTTTCTGCATATGCACTGTGAGGTTGCTGATGTACACAAACTGCACATCAATGATCTGCCAGCAATTAGCTGCTATTTTTGATTAAAAATGTGCATCAAAGGCGATGAACTGAATTTGTTCAACAAACTGATTATGCAACAGTTGTGTTTTTGAATGGCCCGTTGCTCATTTTACAGTTTCCTCTTCACGTTATTGATTCACAATATATACAGTGGCCTAAGAAGTACGTATTTCAAACCTGTCAGTCAATAAATGGAAAAACAAAGTAACTAGTGTTACTATTTTTCGGAAGAAAAGTAATCTGACTACGTAACTTTAATTGTAATGCATTAACCCCTAATACTGCTTATAAAAAAATTGAGAAATATTATATAGCGCAAAATAAACTTGCCTTGAAAAATGTTTTTTGTAACCTGAAATTGTGATTAAATGGTTTAATAATAATCTAATTTTGCTTTTAACTGTATTGTTAATTAATTCCGACAATGTTAAAATGTATAGTTTTGTAATAATTATTATAATGTATAATAATATTTTAAACAAAAATACCTAACCAGATTTGTTGTAATATTTTGATTTATTAGAGTACTCTGGAAATATTTATTATTAGCATCTTATTTTTATTGCCATGATTCCTATATGTGTTTCCTGTGTCTGTGTCTGAGGACTTTTAGTTTTAATTTGTTTAGTTAGTTTGTCCCCTGTTTTCCTGCTGCCCTGCTTGTTAGTTGTCATGGACACTCATTGACCACACCCTTCTTTTTGTTAGCTGCCCTGGATACTGATTAGTTCATTAGCTCCACTCCATGTGTGTGTGTGTGTGTGTGTGTGTGTGTGTGTGTGTGTGTGTGTGTGTGTGTGTGTGTGTGTGTGTGTGTGTGTGTGTGTGTGTGTGTGTGTGTGTGTGTGTGTGTGTGTGTGTTCCCCTGGGTTCTGCCTCTAGAATTTTTTTCCCTATGATGGATTGTCTTTTTCGTTAAACCTGCTGCATGTGGATCTGCTGCATGTCTTTTTGCATCTTTTTCTTACAATTATAAACATTTTAAGTTGCAAGCTATTTAAGTTTTTATTAAATACTTTTATTAAAAATATATTTAAAATACTTAATGTCTTAATGATTATATATATATATATATATATATATATATATATATATATATATATATATATATATATATATATATATATATATATATATATATTTGATTATATTATGTTTATCTACTGTTACTTTTCAGTGGTTTGTTTCACTGGCATGTTCCCTGGATGCAAAAAATATTGGTAAAAGTGTTCTACAGGATTTCCTTGTAACCTGCTTTTTGTTTTTGTCCTCTATTTTGCTGCAACTATTCCAATTATAATAGAATTAAATTATAAGACAAAAGTAACACTGACAGTGTGCTCCTCTCGTTCTTTTCTGTTTTATTCTTTCTTTGGCTGTCTCCATTTGCGGCTGTGTTTATAAAATTTCTTCAGTAGAGTTTTTGTGCCCCAGGCTCATTTTTTATTTTATTTTTTTTTGCTCAAAGCTGATATATTGCAGGGTTGTGCGCAATACACCTGAGATAAGCATAGGAGACAGCTGCATTTTTCCGTTTCTTCTTGACAGAGGTAGTCATAGAAACCCTTTACCCTTACTTCGAAAAGCTGCTTACAAACTCTACGTGAATCTTCATTATTAATGCAACTTGATTTACCATCTGCAACTTCTAATACAACAGACCAAAGGATCCGGTATCATTGTAGATGCTCTGTGTTTTTCCCCCTCCAATTGAGCCCACAAAAGTGCATTCATTCTTTTGATCAGGGTGGGCGTGATGACTTAACGTCGCTCTCAGGCATTCATACGCTACCTCAAGGCCGCTGATGGTGGTGCTTAGTTTATTGTTTATCGCCCATGAATCAGCTTTATTGTGCAGAGCTCATTTCGCACCACTTTATTGTGTTCTGTTGTCAATAAATTTGGATTGCTATCCATGTTTACAGGACTTGGCTCGTCATTGCGGTGGGATTTGTTTGTTATAATATACATGCCTCTATTATTTTGTCAGTTTGTCAACAGAGTGGAGGCTTCCAGAATGCATTTGGGATGAAAAGAATACACTAACAGTGCTATTTTTAGCGAAAACCAGTCATTGTTTTGCGCGACAAAGAGAGGGAGAGAAAAAGAGCAGGCGGTGATATATGTTCTTTCCAAGCTTTGTGCAAAAATGAAGGCAAAGGTCAAAGTTAAGTCTAAAATTACGATTATGCAAAAATGTTTTAAGCTGCCACCTTACAAAAGGTCAGTCTGCCCGTAAATATTTCAATGAGAGAAAAATATTAGTTTAAATCGCCTTTTTAATATATACGAAAGCATGCTTTAAAAAGCCTTTTAGTTATGTTTTGAACAGTTTCACAAGCTTACTGAAGCGGTACCTTTCTTTTTGATCTTATTTTATGCTTTAATGTTTTCAACAATCTGCTGCATCTATATGTAATGTCATAAACGGCACGCCGAGACAAGCAAACAAATGACACACAGCAAAACAAATAACAGACAGCAAGACTCAACATGTTTGAAATTAATCAGTTTGCATTCTTGTTATTGTGGATATGCAGCATAATTTGGCTAAGTACATGAACAGATGCTGGGAAATCTGCTTGCTCGATAACTGTTAACAGAGCTAGCATGCTAAGTTTGCTAGTCAATAATGTATTGTTTTGGGATTCTGTATGAACATATATGTGTTCATTGTAATTAAATAATCAACGTATTTTACTTTTTTTAACAGTTTGAAAATGATAATAATTTGTATTGCAGATAACCATGATTTTAACCACAAGGTATTTTAAGAAAAGTCTCAGTGTTTTGTTTTCTTTTATGCAGACAATGGATGTCAGTGGTCACCGTCGTTGCATTACCAATTCTTCCAAATATATTCTTTTGTGTTTTCTGCAGAAGAAAGGCATGCAGGTTAGGAACGAGATGAGGGTAAGCAAATTATGACATGAATTTTAATTTTTGAATAAACAGTGTCTTTGAAGGCTGATGATAACATTACAGCTCACTGGAGTCTTTTTCTGTTGTTCACTGGCCTTGGCTCCTTCCATCGAGCACAAACACTTCTAAAACTTGCTTGTTCTCATCATCCATGCTGATTTAAATGATAGAACGTGACAAATCCTAACAAATATGTAAACGAATTCGTTGTTGGACATCTTAATCAGATCTACTGCGTTATAACCTAATCTAATAGAGGACTTTTATTAAGTCTTATCAATTACATATAATCAGATTAAGCCATTTATTGAGCAAGGAGAACATTAAAACAAAATGTACAATTGCCACTTAGCTTTTTGCACCATAAATAATATCTAATATTATTTTCATAGATGTTTTGCACTGTAAGGAGACTCTATATGTGATGTTTACAGCCTGAGTCACAGTTTAACCCAGAAGACCTACAGTACCGATGGATGATCCTGGCAGAGCAAATGGTTAATTCCATTACTTGTACTCCATGTCTGCGCTTCCACAGATTCATCACACACACACACACACACACACACACACACACACACACACACACACACAAAACACTCATCTTCCAAGGACCCTGATTTGGTTTCTGTGCTTATCACCATGGCAACCTAGCTTTGACGCTGAATATGTTGGATGGCCAACAGAATTCTTTAGAAAATCACGTTGCTGTATCAATTGATTTTACATTTTTTGCAGAAACATATATTTGCTTTATTGTGACTTTGTGCCGAAGGAGAACCAGTGAACCGTTACCGCATGGAATCAAAATGCCAGCTAACTCTCCACACTAACTGGAAGTGACAAATCACAGGACCAAAATATATTACATACAAACACATTTAAAGCAAAATATGTCAGGTTAGCGTTAAAAAAAAAAAACGAGTCTTATGCTGAGATTTAAGAAGTGGTGTGTAAAGGTAGCACTGTATGAAACAACATTATTAAACATTTACAGTCTGCAGAGAGACCGGCTACATTTTACAGACAAGACCGAAGTGCTTGAAATGAAAATTCAATGCACACTCTCTCTCGTTGCTTCCACTCATTCAATAAGCAAGTCCTCCATTCATTCCTTCCCCCGATGCAGCTCATGTGCACTTAAGATGCAATTCAGGGAGCCTTTCTGATTGGCTCTCTCCACAACCACAGGACCAGACCGGAAAACGCATCAATAAAGTTACATTATCAGAAAACGTTTCTGAAGTCATTTCTGAGCTCACAATATGTATAATAAGCATCAATCTAAAGCTGTTCATATATGCATCTGGTAAAACGTCACGCTGTCGATGTATCAAATCATTTATGTAACGTGAACGTAGGGCTGGGCGATAAAATCATAATGATAATTATCCTATATAATTGTCCTCCATAAAAAATAACATTTTGATAAATGTTCGCTATAATGGCAAACACAGTACGAAACGGCGCTACTCAAACTCAAAGTTCAAATGGCATGAACATGTGGGATATTTATATAGAATTTTATTAGTTATTAATGCAAACATCTATTAAATGGAATGTAATGGAATATTGTGATTACGTTTTAGCTTAATGTAACTATAAAGTAAATATTTGTCAGCACTTAGAACCATATAGTTACATTTGCCCGGGTTGTTGAGGACCTGTATGTGTGGTTTTAACTAGTTATCATGATCTCGATGCATAGGGTTGTTGGAAATAGGGTTGTTTACATGTTTTACTGTTTTTGAGTAAATAATTAAAAAATGTCAAATGTTTGTCATGGTCTGACCATAAAGAGTAGTTTAAAGCCTGAGATACATTGTACGATTTTTGGAGTTTTTTTGCAGATTTTTGATACGCCACGTTTGTTTCACAATGGCAATCTTTCATCTGAGACGGACGAAAATCATGCAGCATGTCTAGGGCTTTAAACCACAGTTAGCGGTCTGGTTTCCAAACTTTCGCTTAGGAGCAAAAAATCTGCCTTTAAAGGAACACTTCACTTTTTAAAAAAAAAAATACTAATTTTTCAACTCCCCAAGAGTTAAAGAGTTGAGTTTTACCACTTTCAAATCTATTTAGCAGATCTAAGGTTCTGGCGGTAGCACTTTTAGCACAGCTTAGCACAGACCATAACCTTTTCCGTCAGTCTTAGTGCACAATGTAACTACAGAAGAGAAACTCTTTGGTTATTTTTGAGCAAGACAATCAAATTCAGTGATCTATGATACCGCCAGAATCAGAGATCAGATAAATGGATTTGAAAACGGTAAAACACAACTTTTTAACACATGGGGTGGTTGGAAAATGAGCCTGTTTTCAAACGAAGTTGAGTGTTTCTTTAAACTTGAAAGAAATAAAGATGATGAAATTTATCGCGATAATCATTGATATCGAACGATATGAAAACATTTATTGCGATAGCATTGAGGCTGTGAAAGATGTGTCTTTTGCAGTGATGGAGAATGTGCCACTCTTCATGGCACTGGACGTAACTGGGGCATCTGTGTTGTGGTAACCATGACAACGCGTGAGTTTGTCATCTACAGTGGCAAAGCTCTGAGGGGATTGAGCTCATGATGCGGAGTCTGTACCACACACCCACCCACACACACACACACACACACACACGTGCACATGCAACATACTATGGTTTAAGCCACAGTAAAAGCATCTGATTTATAAGATGTTATTTAGGAAGGTTGCAGGTTCGAATCTCACCATATTGTGCACTTTAGTGACCATTTTGAAAGAAAATGTGGCATTTTGAATAAATGTGTCTGCTAAATAATGTGTATTTTAGGTAAACAATAAACATTTTTTTCTAACGGTGTATTCAAATATGGCAATATGTATTATGAGATTATTCTTTACCCAAACTATTCATTTATCAGCTTCTATTCTACTACTCTAAGACCTCCCACTTTGTTGCAGATGCTTCCCCCTCCCAAAAGATTTTTATTCACAAAACTGTGATAGAGACGGTTTGTTCCCAGCAAGCCGAGGCTTGTTAGCCGATATGTTTCTCTCTCCTCTGCACTCCGTCATGATGCTTGTAGAAAGAGAGACTAGACAATCGTTGTCAAGGTAACCAATCATCTTTATAGAACTCATAATGCAAATAGCATTTGAAATATGGGGTCAATTATGTTGGAGTTAGCTGAGACTCGTTTCTAAAAATATTAGGAGAGAAAAACTGTTGCGCCTCTTTCTGAATCTCACTGTGCTATTTATAGAGGTTGCAAAAATATTGCTTTGAAACTAATACAGATACCTGAAACCTAATCGAAAATTGTATTTTTGAACAGCACAAAAAAGTAACTATATTTGTATTCTACTTTCTGAATGTTTTGCATCATGCCAAAAAAAATGGTTTAGGAAAAAGTAAAAGTAGCTGGTTTTAACTGGTCTAAAACCAGCTTGACTAACTACAATGATAACGTCAAAACTCCTTTAAAGGGGTCATGAACTGAGAAATCTAAATTCTTTAAATTTTTGATGAGGTCAATGAGTTATAAAACATTCTACATTCTAAAAACTTTCTTGATAGTCTAATATCTTATAATAATAATATTGTAATAATATTGTTGCTAAACGCTGCCTTTGCCAAAGAAGATCAATGCTTGCTTCTTCTACGTCGCTGCTTGCTTAGCCCCGCCCACCAAATCGCTCATTTTTATAGGTACACTGATAAAAACTATTTTGTGGTAAATTAAATACTACATTAAACAAATGTAATTTCTACATTACATAATTTAGTTCAAGCAATACTTGTAAGTATAATTTATCTGAAATTGTTTGTTATGTTTACAAGTATTCTTTAAATATCAAAATAATGTGCCCTTTTCATGCACTGGGTCAAATTAGTCACTTTTTTAGTGTATTTACACTGTTTTATTGTTGTTTAGTTATTAAATTCAGTAACTTAATATTTTGTGATATCTGAAGTTCATTTTCTACTCAAAATGACCCATTAATATTCAAACACTATCCACTGATTGTTACCATAAATGTGTTTAGTGTACCAGGGCCGACTCTAAGCAAAATTTTATTTTTGGGGGCCCCTCGTTACTGCCAATACGACAGGTCATTGTCAAAGCTTGTTTATTGCTTACATCATTGTTTGCCTGTAAGTTTTTACTCTTCTGTGATTTTTTATTGTAACAGTTGCAAACTGAGAGGTATTAAAGGGACTCCGCTTTTTTGGAAATAGGGTCGTTCTCCAACTCCCCCAGAGTTAATAAGTTGAGTTTTACTGTATTTGAATCCATTCACCCATTCTAAAAAGACTAAAGAGTTTCGATATTTTACCTATTTAAAACTTGACTCTTATGTAGTTATATCAATAAGATTAGGAACTATTCTCTCATTTGGGTATAATAATCCAGGAAGTTTGCTGCCGTACCATGTCCGCGGCAGGCGAAGTGATATCATGCGCCATGGCATGCTTTTCAGTTTCTGACGGCCTTACTACATCATATAACTATAGATGACTCAAGTTTTAAATGGGAAAAACATTGAAATTCTTTGGTCATTTTTGAACACGATGTTACTGGTCTAATTTTATTTAATTAGCTATGCTAAGCTATGCTAAAACAGTAAAACGTATTAACTCTGGGGGAGTTGGAGAATGAGCCTATTTCCAAAAAAGGTGGAGTGTTTCTTTAATTTACACTTGACATTAAAAGTCTTAACGTATTAAATGGCATACTTAATGTGTTGTACTGAAAAGTAGCCAAATAAAACAGCAGACAGTGCATTTACAGAACATAAATATTAATCAAAGTTGCAAATGTATTACAAGTTGTATGTTTTTATAATAAATATTAAACAGCAGAGAGCATCTGCAAAACTCTTGAACTATATCTAGCTAATTGAGGCATAATGATACTGGAATATAATAGCACCCAAAAGGTGGGCTAAGGTAAATAATATTAAGCTGTTATCAGTTTATGAAACAGAAGCTTTTTTTTAATTATATACCCATAAAAGTTACTTTTAAGCAGACAAAAACTTAACATAAAAAATATTATTAAAATGTCTATTTGCTGATGTTTTGATGTTTAAACATGAACTTCGCTAGCTTTCCTACCTAGGTTCATGCTAATTAACTGAGGTCTAATCTTTTCAAAAAGCAACTATGGTCGCAAGTTCTGTCTCTAGCAATAGAGTTCAGTGGAAATAATGAGAATTGCCACATAGCGAACGATGGCCCTCTCACAAACCCCCATGTTGAATTTGACCCCCTCCCTCCGCTTTGGCTGGGACTGAGCCAGAAAGACAAACTCAGAAAAAAGAGAGCATCAAACATACATGACTGTTAACCAATCATAGCAGTTTGTGTTTACTTCCTACAATCCACCACGCCTATTCAGTTAGTGTTGTGATGAGTACAGATAAAACTAATCTACAAAGCAGCTGTAATTATGCTCAAAGAGAGCTAAAGCCGACCAACCAGCTCAGGCTTCTTCTTTTTTTAGCACAGACTATATTCTAGATCTCTTAACCTTGCTCAATACCTAAACATAAACATCTACCTTAATATCAGTAAGCATTAAGCAAATTAGGAGTTTATTGAGCGAAAACCCTATTAATAGTAAGTATACGTTCCCAACTTGACTATCTCCCAAACTCAAAAAGCTAATATTTTGCTACTGGACATCAGCGTTCATCATACTTCTTAAATCTTCAATAGGAATTGTCATGCACGAGGCATTTATCATACAAACATGATTTACGGTTTACCTCAAGAAAATAAAGACCATAGCTGTCCATAGCAACCTCCCAGAACACCTTAGCAACCACGTAGCAATACCCTTACAATTACAAATATCCTACCAACCCCACCGAACAGCTGCATTGCCTCAGCAACCACTAAGCTAAGCCTACATTTCTTCAAACTTGCAATCTCTATTCAGAATTAATATGCATACAATCTACACAAAGCTAAAAAACATTTAAACCTTCCTTCCATTCAAAGTTTGTCTTCGCTTATCTAGTTAATAGTCGTTTCTCGAGGCTGACATTCATGTTTTTATGCTGTCGCTGTGGTAAGTGACAGTTCAAATGATTGAATTAAACAAATGCCATAATTAAAAAAGTGGGGCAGAGAGAGGGCAAGACAGAAAAAAACACATAATATCCTGTCAAAAAAATAGGCAATTAAAAGTCATTATTTTATTATCCAGGGATAAGCTTTTTAAAAGAGTGGGTGGTGGTCTTTAAATATTGAACACAGCTTTAGTTTCTTTGTGAGTTTAATGACTGAATGTGTCTGTATGTCTCTCTTATTCACACGCACACACACACACACACACACACACACACACACATGGCCGTCTGTGAGCATGGCGTCACTAATGAAACAACTTTGGTGCGCCACATCAGAGTCCACCCACGCTGTTGGTATATGGCACAGGTGGCCGGCCCCCAACACGCTTTACCAACCGGCTGACTCAAACACTCTCACACTGGCTCTCTGTCTGTCTCTGGCATAATCAATCAGGCATTAGAAATATTTAGCAGTCCACAATCCTTGAAGCTACCAAACCTGAGCATTCACCTGTCACAGACTTCAAGCAATCGTCATGAGGTAAAACAACATTTGAAAAATGCAATGCATCCTTGCTGGATAAAATTACTAAATTAAAGTTTCATTAAAAAAAAATCTTAAAAATAGATTACTCTTTTTATTTAGCAGACAAGCATTAAATACTGAAGTAAACCATATATCCCAGTTTCCACAAAAATATTAAGCACCACAACTGTTGTCAACGTTGAAATGTTTAGCATATCACAATGTCTGAATGAGCATGACGTACACATATGTGACCCTGGACCATAAAACCTTAACGTGAGTATAATGATAGCAATTGCCAAAAATATTATATATATATTATATTGGTCAAAACAGATAAATTCTTCATTCATGCAAAAAATCATTAGGATATTAAGATCATATAAAGATCATATTTTCTAAATGTCCTGTAACATAAGTATATAGGTATATATATTTTTAAAATCTGCATACTTTTTGGACATGTTTGAAATGATTTTCTCATTTTTGATTTTGAAGTACTTGTATCTACCAAATATTTTCCTATCCTAACAAACCATACATTAATAGAAAGCCTATTTATTCAGTTTTTAGATGTTGTATAAATTTCAATTAAAAAATATTAAAAGACCCTTATGGTTTTGTGGTCCAAAGTCACATTTGTGACATCTGTAACTATAAAATAATAAGATTTATATAACATTAAGTACGTATAATGGATGTGCGTTCTACAATAACCTCCTTTAAACATAACACCTACAAAGAAATGTGTAAAAATGTCAGTGTTGTTACAGATTTAAATGACAAAATTGTGGGCTAACTTACTTCGATTCAGCGGGAAGAGATAATTCTCCAAAATAACAGTCATTAAAGCTCCTTAATCCAGACCTTTGACCTTCTCTCTTCTTTCTTTTTCTAATATAAGGATGAATCGAAAATAACATCAACAATTTCCTTTGAGGAACATTTCAAGATTACATAATGCTCCTTTGAACAGAAGCTGTTGCATCTAAATGGAAAGTTTTGTTTGGGAGTATATTACAGATTTCGATATAAAAGCACTTGGATATAATCATCAGGAACATAATCACAATCGCATATTTGACTTTAAAGATAATCTCACAAAAATGTCACACATGAATAACACTATTAAAGCTATACTGTTACACTATTGCATATATATATATATATATATATATATATATATATATATATATATATATATATATATATATATATATATACACTCAC
This sequence comes from Puntigrus tetrazona, assembly GCF_018831695.1. Taxonomy (NCBI): domain Eukaryota; kingdom Metazoa; phylum Chordata; class Actinopteri; order Cypriniformes; family Cyprinidae; genus Puntigrus; species Puntigrus tetrazona. The sequence continues at coordinate 21,011,863 of NC_056704.1, forward strand.
TCACTGCCACTTTATAAGGTACACCTTACTTTTATCGGGTTTGACCGCCTTTTGCCTTCAGAACTGCCTTAATCCTTCGTGGCATAGATTGAGTTTGAACTGCAGCAGATCGTCTTGACCATGTCTACATGCCTATAAGCATTAGAAATTTGCGTTAACGAGCAGTTGGACAAGTGTACCTAATAAAGTGGCCGGTGAGTGTATATGTGTGTGTGTGTGTGTGTGTGTGTGTGTGTGTGTGTATAAAATGGATCAAATTAAAAATACACTGAAGACTGAAGAGGGTTTGCTGTTTTTGGTCTAGCAGCTATAACTAAGAACACTGACCAAGATTAGCACAGTTTAAAATAAGGTATGTGCGAGAAGAGCTACAGTCATGCTAAGCCAAAAGAGCAGAAACAGAAACAGATGCCACACACGCCACAATTACACCCATGCAGTACAGTTACAAAGCCTAATTTTAGATAGAACATGCCTTTATGCGAAAATAGCAGTAATTGCAGAAGGCGTTGGTGAAATAAATGTACACATATAGATATATAAAAAAGTAGTGCAGCTGCCTTTTCTTGCACTTAGGTCATTCTCGTCATGCAGTGCCTACCGTTTGAGCTCTGTGATTTTATGATTAAAGGCAGCTAAAAGAAAACATAAGGCTTTAAACGTCTGGTCAAATCCAGGCCCTTTATTAAATATCTTAACATATGATAAGTAAGTGAAAAGGATGGGAATTTAGATTACCTGCGAAAGAGGTTCTTGAAGTTCTTTTTTGCCCAAAACATTTTTTGTCCTCTCCAAAGTAAACTAATTTAAAATGTATGTTTTTTTGGTTTTTTTTAAATCATACTATGTTTTTTTTAATCTTCAGATGTGTAATTATTTTGTCTAATATATTAAGGTTTAACAGAACGTAAAAAGGTACTGCATAACTTGAATGACCCATTTAGGGGTAGCTTTTCACTCTTATCATGACACTCTTATCGTAACACCGTTTTACTGTGTGGTCTCACACCTGGTCATGCATTTGAATGAGAAACTTAAAACTTTACATTAATTTGATACGAAAAGCTTAGAGACACACATTCCCACTTCCCAGCCGCTGTGAAATCAGTGATTATAGTTGTGTAAAACCTGTCTGAGCAGCATAGCGCAGTTTGAGCTGCAGCAATACAGCTATACTGCACGTCTACCTGAGAGAGAGAGAGAGAGAGAGAGAGAGAGAGAGAGAGAGAGAGAGAGAGAGAGAGAGAGAGTGCGCTTCAAGTGCAGCTTTCTGGGTTGGCAGCAGAGCGCGCGAATAGAACGTGGCACGCGGAATATTGGCCAAAATTACCGCGAACTCAAACATCAGGAGACGCTCAGAGGGAAGCGAACGAGAACGGTCGACAACGCCTATTTCTCTGAAAAGCTCAATTTATTCGGTAAGTCTTCGTGTTTACATTAATTCCACGCAGCTGTATATTCGTTTTCCTTAACGACTTTACCGAACGCTTTCCCAATAGAATGCGTTAGTTTTGTTTAACAGACATTTTTTAACGTACATTCACCTGTGACTTCACCTATGACTAAAACTCTTTTCACAACTTTAAGAGGTTCCGCGCCGGTCATGCTCGTAGGATATCTTTACGCATTTGCGGGCTTGCACGTCGTTTTGGTTGATTTTTGTCAGTTAAGCGTAAAAAGCACGTCGATATGTTTACATCGAACCCATTTCGCTGCGTCTGCTGCGCGCGAGCGGGTGCCGCAGTTTCTGTCGTTCGTTATTCACAGCAAAACCTGTGTGTTTTCAGGAAAGTTCCGCAATTCGTCAGTTCTCCTTTAGTTGTTTTTTTGCAGGTTAATTAGAAGTTCTAAGTGTAGTGAACAAACGCGCGTTGTTGAATTACGTGGGAGAGTGGTCAACAATATGCAAACGGGTAAATCCTTGCTGGTAATAAACATTGCGTATAGATGCTCACAGGCTTTGCGGTTATTGAATTTGAAATGTTTTCGTGTGTGAGTGTTTTTAATTTTTTTTGCATTCTGTGACATCATGGACCACCTGTAACCCAAAGCTGGGACATGTTTAAAACATTGTAAGGATTTTGTTTCGGCATCTGTAACTTGGTGGGATTTGTTCAGGGTGACTAAAACGCATAAATATAATAATCCCATATTTATGATCTTCAGGTAGAGATGTACTGTATATAGGCTGCCTAAATTCTGAAAAGGGTGCTGCTAGTTAAACCTAGTTAGTTCTGACACTAATAAAACATTTTCTCCTCTATAACTAATAGTCTAGCATTTCTAAAAGATGCATTTCAAAAAGACCATCAGTCCCCATCAGATCAGGGTTGATCTTTTTTTTTTTTTTAGATGACAACATTTATATATAACATATACATACACACACACACACACACACACACACATATATATATATATATATATATATATATATATATATATATATATATATAGATATATATATATATTATTATATATATATATATATATATATATATATATATATATATATATATATATATATATATATATATATATATATATATACACACCTGAGTGTTATATAATAACTGTTAATAAATGTTAGTAATAACTGTTTGCACTATTCTTATAGATTTCAGCATTTGATAAATTTTTAAACTTGTTTTAAAACTTGGAACTTAACTTGTATTTATTCTAGAACTTTTCCTTAAATGCTCTAAACCTGTAATTTAGTGGTCACAGTATTGTTTGAAAGGCCATTATTTCTTATGTAACAATCAATGATTGTTGCGCTAACAATACATTCCATTGTTTAGTTGTTGCATTCTATGTTATTTTTTTTACTTATCAAAGAGGAAAATGGTTAGAAGTTTTTGTTGTCAAATGTGGTCAGTTTGTATTGTGCGTCCACCTCTTAATGTAATTGTAATCACCACACCATTGTGTTTTAAGGAGTTTATCTACTTTTTCAGTAGACGACGATGTTGTGGCATCAGTAGACAGAATATAGCAAAACTGACCTTGATCTCTGTGGTTCCCATAGAAGATGAGCACAAAGAAGCCCGGACACTGTGTTTGTGTCAGTGTCTGTACAGTATGTGTGTGTGTGAATTCAACCCACGGGCTAAAACACCACCCACCACCTCTGTTCAAAACACCATCCTGTTCTCCAGAGCTCTTAGCAGGGCCTGTCATCCCTTTATATAACATAACACCTGGCCCACCTCCACCCCCAGCCAACTCCCGCACTGCACCAGAGGTGATAAACAAGAGCACCCCCACTGCAGATTTCCCAAAAACTAAATCAAAACAATTCACTTGTATAATGGCTGACCACTCGCCACAGTAGTTGGAGGTGTCAGATCTAGCCCCATCTTTCTATTTTTGCTCAACAACCTGTTGATCAGTTGTGGTGTAGATGGAGGCAGCCAAAAATACAACGGAACCAATTATAATCCAGTGGTTGGCTGTTAAGAGTGTCAGAGTTTTGGCCATTTCTGAGTGATGATTTATTTTTGATATAAACTGCCATTTTAAAAGATCAGTAAGCTTTTAATTCAGATCAAATGCATTATTTAGGAATGAGCATGTGAAACTGAAGCTTGTAATCATTTTTTCACAAAATTACTATTTCTGATGAAATAAAATGCAGCATTGGTGAGCATAAATTTTGCATAAGTTTTTTTAAATCATATGCAGCGTGTACAGTATGTGTTTGTTTATGTGGAACTTTATATTTAAATTGGTTTAATTCAAATTCATTGTTTAAATCAAATTATTTGGGGTTTTAAAATGGGTTTATAATACGTCAATATATAGTGATTATAAATTTATTCTAATAAAAAGGTCAAAATGGTAATTGGGCTACAAAGCGTCTGGGGAAAGAAGAAACGAGAAATTATAATTAAATTATGTTTTAATCCACAAACAACAAATGACAAATTCATTGGTCAAAAGTTTTATAAAGAGAGAAAGTGAAGCAGTTATTATTAATAATACGGCAATAATTTAATGTTGAGTGTGCAATAGAATTCAAGTTTTAGTTGTGAATAATGGAGACATACAATGACAGAAACCATACAGCTTCGTCATTAAGCACTGTCATAACCTGATTTAGATTTAATTATCTACATGAACATATCTATAAAATAAGCGCTTAACACTTATGTCACTGTTGCTGTAGCCAGGGGAGACAGCTTTTATCATGGGAGAAACGTCACTGAGATGCAGCCTGTGTATGTTTGAGATAGCAAGATTTTGTCTGCTTTATTTCTGTCTAAATAGAAACCTCCAGTTGACACCAAATTCCCCGGAGCTGCATCTAAGCATAAAATAAGAGGACGAATATCTCTGTGTCTGTGTGTGAATGAGAGAAACAGAGAGGCGAATAGAGAGAGAGATTGGAGTAAAAAAATACAGAAGATAAATAATAGGACTGAATCTACAGTTTCTGAGTTTATTGGGGACCTTGTTTAAAAAAAGCATCACACGCGACACATGCCCTCATGACCTAGATTCATGCCCCTGGAGTGTCTCAATCTGTCCTGTCTCCTGACAAAAAAGACACTTATTTAGAAACTGATAACTTTATTTAACATGAATATGAGCCGCATTCAACTGGTGCAAATACATTTACTGTTGAAAATTTTACATTTATATTCTATTTTGTGTGAAAAAACATACATAGAGAAATCAATAACTTTCTTTTCATTGATAAAAGGGGTGGTTGACTGTTTTTTTTCTAGACTTGATTGTGTTTATAGGGTGCAGTCCAACATGTGTTAATGCTTATTTTTAAAAAAAAAAACAACAACAACATTATTTTTCACATAATTTACCTTTTTTCCACACTGCTTTGTCCTTTCTTTGAAAGATGTGCTGATCATTTACTCTCAGTGTTGCCAGATTGGTAAACGTCCAAGTATTCTACCAGAAGCTCATAATTATTGTAATTGAAAGAAAATGATCTAGACCAACAACCTGAAACCACAATATATAAATAAATTGGCACACCTAAGTGGGATGGTTCACATTCCACCTCTGAGACGCAGAATCCTGCGTGTTTCCAGATGTTGAGGGGATCTGTTTGTGGGACAAATTTGATGCAGCCATGGACCGAACATGCTGTAACATGTTCTATGTTCAAAACTTATGTAATGAGTTAGTACATCATGAATTCATCTTCCAAACCGACTTTTTGCCTTATCCCAAATCACTACAGTGTACTTATAGTAAGTGCTTATATTCTAGTTAGATGAATTACTATAGAAGTCCTATTATTAAAATTGACCAACTTTTAAAGTTTCACAAAATACTTAAGTCATCATACATTATTGATCGTACATCGTACAGAGGTCTAAAGTATTGTACAAACATGTTAAGTAAGCGTACGTCTGGCAACACTGTTTCCTCTTTTTATGCAGCCCCTCCCTCGATGCAATGGGCTCAGATTGGTTAGCTAGCCCAGTGTGGCCCAGATTGGCTAAACCGCCTCCAGCTTGTGTCTAAACATCCCACCCCTCAGCTCAGCGCATGTGCTATGGTTGTGTTGTAAACAGTGATGATTGACACACAGAGAATATTAGTGAAGAGGATTGCACAGATTGCACTGCTCTTAATGGAAATGTTTTTTTGGGTTTTTTTGGTATGGTATGATTGTTGTTGTCTCATACTTTTAGATATCAAAAGTATATCTGTTAGCTTTTCATGTATGGTTTTATCCCGATTTAATACAGTATGCCAACTGCACACGCGTCCATATAGCTGTGTGAAAAAAAGCGTAATTTTAACAGTTCATTTGAGCTGAGCTGAGAGAGATGCAGAGCAGTGCGAAGTGAAGAACGAGATGAAGAACCGCTCCTTTAGAACATCGGTATTGAAACTTTCAAATCCATTACATTTCTTAGAAGACAAACGGTTTTCTTCGTTGCATATCACCGGGGATGGGGTTTATCGGGGTTCTTGACGTAAAGAATGTAACCAGCCTGATCTCATGGCAATTCGTACATAATTTACGAGGTGGCTAATTTGTACAAATTCATACAACCTCACTCATACAAATTTATAAGATTTTTGCTAAATCGTACATATTTTACGAGTTGTCAATTCGTATGAATTTGTATGAATGACCTACGCTTAACCCCGCCCCTAAACCTACTCGTCAGTGGGTTTTTAGGCATATCATACAAAATCGTATGAATTAGCCACCTTGTAAAATTAATTGGTTGTGAGACTGTGTTGGATGCAACTGGTTGTAGTCCCTTACCAGTTGTTTTTGTAGGCGTTAAACTGACAGAATTTTGAAAGACGATATCTCTGTTTGCATTGAACCTTCAGTGCTGCAACATTACACACTGAATAACATTAAAAAAGTGAAATCGCAATCAACCACCCCTTTAAGGAAAGTAATTCGGGTTCAGAGAGTGACTGTTTATCCAATGTCAGATATAAAGGGGAATGTAAAATGAAGATGTTAATTAATATTTCACCCACCCACTCATTCCATGTAGTCAACATTTCCATCATCATCTGGGGATGCATTAGTCCATGCAGGTCTAATGGAGTTGTGCTCCGGTCAGTGGATTTGAGTCATTAGTTTTACACAAGTCTAAGAGACATTAAAGCACCATGTCTGTGTAATACTTCCAGTTACAGTAGATAATAGTTCTCTTAAAGATTCCATTTATTTTTAATATTAACATTAGCTTGAGTGCAGTTTAATTAGATGTTCAGCAGGATTTCATTTATCATATTTCTTTTTTATGTACTGTTGGTCTTCATACAGTTGAGAAAATGGAGTCTCTGTTTTTGCAAACCAGGTCTTGTATTGGTTTTTAATTAGAGTTTTTGCTTGAATTGTGTCTTGTTTTAGGTTTAGATTTATAGTTTGAAAACATAGTTTGGGTTAGTAGCGATAATATGGAAGCCTGGTGTTGTAATGTGAAAAGCTCGGAGGGAAATGTTTTATCATATTACCAGCATTCAGGAGTTATTGCTTGCTGCTAACATACCCATCACCGATTCCCAAAACCAGCTTTAGCTCAGCAAGAGAGCAGTCTGATGTAAGACATCCAAGTTAGAACTAGAGAATTTGAGACTTCTCTTGAGAAGTGTTGTTGTGGTTCTCTCACTGCAAGCTAATACTTGAAAAGCAGCCATGGAATAAAACAGAGCAACATCTTTGCTTTTATAGTCTGTTGGAATCCAGAAGCTATTGCTTTTCCCTCCTTTTTTTGTTGCCTGGGAAACGGTGTTATCATGAGGCGGGTGCTTGTTGTTAAGTGATCCACCCTCAATGTTTTTCGGTGGAAGCATGCCCAGAGCAGCCAGGAAATGAAGTTAACTGAGCAGTTCTCTTTGTTCAGTGCCGTGGCATATCTCAATTCTCTCATGTCTGTGAAGAACATTTTCGGAGAATTATGGGATGCGCAGAACTTTCTAAAAACAAATAACTTTCTTTTATTACTGACAATACAAAGCCCTCCTAATTTCCAACTTCAGCTGCCTGTAGAGATCATTTTTCACGATCCAGTCCATTAGAATAATCAATTTATGATTGAGTGAGTGATTGATTGATACTTAAAGACTTATTTGGAGGAAACAATGCATTGCTTTATGTTTTGCTTTATGTTTTTCTTCAATTAATAGTTGCATTATCTTTATTAACTGTACAGTATATTTGGTATTATGCATTTTTGCCACCAAATTTAGCCTTAATTGTTTTGTGTCCTGCAGTTCAATGCCATGCACTAAAAGAGAGAAAAACCTTCAAATGTTTCTTTGTTGTTGATTGTTTTGATGTGAGTTTTCACACTGTGTTTTCTCTGAATCTGAGCACAGTTGAGCTAAACCCATCTGTCAGGTGACAGATTGTAATCTAAGAAACTTTATTTTGGTCATAACTCAGTTTTGAAACTGCATTTTGGAGGGGGGGGTTTCACATCACAAGAGTACAGTGTGATTAAACGTCCAATTGTTTACTTGCGTTTGCAGTGCTGCGCAATGACCAGCTCCTCTCCTCTTGAATCCACGAGCCCAACAACTGCTGGCCGCACTGTACTGTACCACTGCATTTATGTATGACTGTAACCAAGGCAACAAACAACATAAGGAACAGAATGGACAGATTAACCGACTGGGTGTGAAGCGAATCCAGTGTTCTTAGTACGCACATAATTCTTCCAATTAGCCTTTCCTTTCCACAACGCAAATATTTTTGTGAAGGTTCTGTCTGCCCCAGCTTGTGGCACTGTGGAGGTATTATAGACAGGTAAGATAAGATGCACTGCCCTCTTTGAAGCTTGTATTGTGCTCTTTGATGTTGTCCGCCGAGTCTCAGGAATGTTTTCACACATTACATATATGACCGTTACACTACAAAATAGTTTTCATTTAATAATCGATAGTATAGTTTTAATGTGGATGAAATCTGTTGAATTATTGTGTGGTGAGTTCCAGCATTATGATTTGTGTCAGAATTCTCCTTGGTGTGCCATCAGAGGGAGTTTTTTTGTGTGTGCGTCTTGGTGCTGTACTAAGCCATCTGGCACCTACTGTTTCACCACAGCTTGATAAGATTCACCCTTTGAAGAGACCTATAAATCCTGCTGTCTGTTAGGCCTGTGGTGTCCATCTTCAGACCTCTATCTCTAGAAATCTGGTGTGTTGCATTATTTAATAGTGGAACGTGAGACATGACATGTTTTTGACAGATAATTCTGTTCTCAGGAGCTTGTGTTCCTTTGCTTTTTAAATATATTTTAGATTGATTTTGGTAACAGTGTTGGCAGAAAAGGGATTCAGATACACATTTCTAAGGTCATATACCTTCCTCAGATTATTTGCTTTATTATTGCGTAATACTTTTTTCCTTTGAACACGGGAAGAGTTTTTTCATAAAAATTTCAAAGCTGCTGTAGATATCTGTTGCAGTTAAGCTGGTTTAGTTTAAAAGTTAATAATATAATTATAATATGTTTAAAAGCAACTGTGTGTGTGCTGTTTTATTTATTTTCTGGTTTTCCTACAGTAAATTAGCAAGAACGCTATCTTGCACATTTTGATCATGGAAAAGATAAGGCTGCATTTCTAGCAGGTTTACTTTGAGAATTGAAAAATCTTCAGAGGAAAAGTAATAGATTAAAAGAAAGTGCAGTAAAAGTTCTCATCACTGTACTGATGGTTAACTGTGGAGGAGTGACAGCTCAGATACATTAACTAAAATCTGGCTTTGTGTTTGTAAAGAGAGGTTATTTTTCCTTTTTCTTTTCAAACAGTTCAAATGTATTACTTTTTAAAAATCACTTTGACAAGCTCCCAGAAATAGACAAAAAAAAACCTTATTTAAAAATCCGAAAATAGCCTGTTAAAAGGTGTATTTTTCATTTTAACATGCATTACTTTCACTGCACATAATGAATCCAACTATATTTCATGATACAAAACCATTGCAAAGAATATTGTGGATAATGTGGTAAATAACAATAGATAAAAATGCTTTTGCTGTGTTGGAAATGATAAACAAATAAATGAATTGTGAGCTCACTGTAAATGAGTTGTGTGCTCTGAATATAGATTAGCTGGGGTCATATAGGGTTTATGCAAATTTAATTCCTCCTCCTGATTTATGTAAATCAGTGGGGTATTTATCTAATGTATTACCACAATTGAGTGTAATATCTCATAAAGATTGTAAGCTTGAGGTCTCAGATCCTTTTCTAATGTCCATCATTAGTGCATAGCCCTGTGGAAAGGTCAGTTTAACAACTGGTCTCTGGAAAGAACACAAGAGCATTAGCAATCCTACATCTGACTTTCAAACTTGACAGTTTTTTATTGAAAGGCTTGTACGTTTCATCCACATTTTAAAAATTGAAGTGTAAAGTATTACTTGAAAAAAATATCCCAGACTATTGATTTCTTTGTTGAGGTGTTTCAAGGCCATTTACTTAAATGGGTGTAATCAATAATTTTCTTTTAGACTCAGAAGCTGCATTAAAGTTTGCAGATCATCTTTTTTATGCATCTGGATAAGGCATCTGCTGTAAACATGACAAATATGGCTTTGAAGTTTAATAAATTTAGTCATCTAGTGGTTTTGTGTTATGGCAATAGTATAAAAAGGGCTGACTGTACATTATCCAACTTATTACTCACTAAATCAATAAATACTTGTATGTAACATTGACTTATGTTTATTTTATTTTATTTTTTAATTTTTTTATTAAACTGTATATTATATTAAAGCTTTAACTAAAACAAAAAGACAATCAGCCCAGCAACAAGACAATATCCTTTAAATAAGTTCTTTAAATAAATAAATAAATAAATACATAAACAGATAAATAAGATGCAAGATGATAGAGTGCCATGATTGTCAAATCAGAATCAGGTAGACTAGAGATCTAAGCAAAAGAAGTGTTTATAATGTCCGTGATTATGAGCAATAATTTTTTGTCATATGACTGGGGACAATTCCCTTGTTTTTAATCAAGCTTCAGCTTTCATGGCCAGCGTACATTTACAACACACAGCCTAATGCTATGATTGTGCCAAACGAGAGACACAACAACATGATGCACCATCAATTAGATTACTAAGTACCCATTTCTAAAAATAAATCCATCCATATGAATGTGTTTTGATAAATAATGCCTGTCTCCGTTTGTTGACTCACAGCTAATTGATGTTATGTCTCTTCATTTGTTTGATTGCTACAAGAGAGCATGTTTTTTAGCTAAGAGGAGAATAAAACACACTTATTATGGCCGATGGAGGCTTGATGGCCAATTTAGTGTAGCAAATGCTCAAATGGCACTTTGCTAATTGAATGTAGACAGACTCATAATGGAATTCTAGGACAATTTGTAACAGGGTTGTTGTAAGACATTGACATCTATCTCTTTGTTCCATCTGTCTGTTTCGAAATTTCTTTAGCTTTTTCTTGTCTGTTTTGTGCATGTTTACCGATATTTTTTATTTGCTTAAGGGACATTTTATTGCTGAAATGTTGTACTTATAGTTTAAGAGACTTAATTGAGCTCTTAGTTATGTTTGTTTAGCTTTTAGAAACAAAAATAGATAATACTTAATAGCAAAGTATTATATTTCTGGAATCTCTAACTTTGATGTTTTGGCAAATCTGAGCATAGTTTGAGACACCGTTGATCTTTTTCTCAAGGCAGAAGTCTTCACGTGCTCTCTTTAAACTCATTGAAGATCTCATTTATGTTTTATCTTTCCGATGAGTGCTTTCAGATAATGTTAAATCCATAGCACAGTTATTTAGTCAAGGTGAACTCATGCCATCACATGAATGAATCCAAACATCATTATATGTTTGAACAGTGCTGGTCCTGAAACCTTTCTAAAATCTTATTTGATGTTAAGCTCAGTAGGCTGCTTTAGTTAGGAACACTATATGGCTTTGCGGAATGTCTTATAGAAAAGGCTGAGTGACAGCAAATGTAGACACGGCTGGCAGCTCTGCAGAGAGAGAGCCAAACAATGCCCAAGGCTTCAAACCGAATGTTCAGCTTTGCAGAGCACAGACAGCTTCCACGGCGAGGAGACACATGCATGCACACAAAAACTGAAGCGTGATTGCATAATTTATCAGAGACAAGGTAAAGGGGTTATATTTTGTCTATAGATTTCTAAAGACCAAATATAAGAAGCAGAGATGACCCTATAATCCAAAGAAGATTTAGAAGAGCGTTTAAATGTGTTATCTCCCCGCTGATGGAAGCTGGAGTAACTCCTCAGCAAAAAAAAAAATCATTTACAGATTTGCTCACCAGAAATGTGCTTAAAAATGAGAACAGATTTCCTTGGTGTCCTCGCATCTGCCCTTTTTTGACTTCTGCTGCCAAAGAAAAAGTGCAACTGCCCCTGAGACAGTATTGTCCAAATTATTCTTTTATATATTTATTGTTACCTAATGGACTCCATTCAGTTTTATTACTTGCAATAATTGCATTTTTTGCATGTACCTAAGTCGTGATAAGATAAGAAATTTCTAAATATTTCTGTGTGAACATTTCTTGCTATATTGTTCCAAGACAAACTGAATTATGCTTTTAAAATTCATTTAGTGAATTTTTTTTGTAATGCGTTGACACAGAAATGTCCAGCATGAATGTAACTGAGCTTTTGATCATATATTTATTTTAGTTGAATAGACCTTGGTCAGGTTAGATGCCAATACTGAAATTTGGCCATCAATTAGAGATGGCTGGTTTTTGCTCAAAAACCTGTGATTGGCAACCTACTTTTTGTTTTATTTTAGCCGATCTATTGAGTTTCATACAAAACTAATTGCAGTCATTTCAAAAGATGCGATTTGAGTGGAAATATTATGAAGCAGGACATTAATAAAGGCCACAAACGGAGCATGCTGAAGATAAATAAAATGCTGGACAAGACAGTACAAAGCTAGATTCACTGTGTGTGCAATATTGGAAGAAAACATTGAAAATATTGAATTGGGAGTGGGGGTATCTGTGTATCTCTGAAGAGAACGTAGAAGTTTTTGTTTTACCTGTATAATGGAAATAGTGTTTATAAGCACATCAGTGAACATTAGGCTGTGAGTGACATATAGTCTTCACACTCGCACAAACTGTCCTTTTCACTAGACAAAAATATGAGTTGAAAAAATTACATTATAATGTAATTATTACATTATGATTTTTTATCAACCTTTTGTCTAGTAAAAGTTTTTTTTGTTTTTTTTTTGGAATTACAGAAATACTGTCGGCTGAACAATCGTGTTGTTGATAAACAACAGGCACAATCCATTATACACGCTGTACTTGCATCTGGTATTGTTCGATCCCTCAGACTCATTTTCATTCATGTCAAAAATTGAATGCGATTATCAATAGACCTTACCCGAACTAAGATGAAATTTTAGATGAAACATGGTTTTAAAATCAAAATGGGAATAGTAATACCTGTTACAAAAAATACTAACAAAGTGAAATCAATAACAATGAATAAAAAGCAAGCCACAGGCAAATAGAGTTAATCAAAATGGTAGCATGCGCACTAAACATTCCCAATTTAGTTTTTTAAACATCTCTTCTCCAAACTGTCTTTAAAGTGCTTCTCTGCCCTCATTACCATGCATGTATTGGCCTTGCAAAGCCAGTGTCTCCTGCAATCATAGGGGCCAAGGGGAGATTAATTAGAGACCTTGGTGCTCCTGTGACGGGCAAAGCAAACAGCCTCTCGCTCAGCCTGTAATTTATGTAATGCCTCCTTTACTGTGGATATCAGGAATGGCCTTTTTTTGGTCGATACTCTGGCGCTGGGTGGTAATGATGCTTCAGTCTGCTCTCCTGCCTTTTCTGGACTATTCTGGGAGAGTGGAGGAGAGAAAATAGGATGTTTTTGTACTGTAACATCAAACAAAGAGTTTCAGAGTAAGTTCAAGCCCAGCAGAGTTCAGAGGCGTGCAGTGCATATGAACTATTGTGCTGGTTTTGTCTTGATTCTTTGTTAATGTTGAAAGCCCGATGCCTTTAGAGACAAAACTCTTGTCATATTATCCAGTGGAGCTTCAGTGTGATTGAGGACTGTCATGGCGTTTGGCAAATTGTTGGGTCAGACCCGAGTAGCGGTGCAATTGTACTGCCAGCCTGATGTGTAATTGCTTGTTTGTGTGGGGCCGTCTTGTTGTTTGTTTCAGTGCGATGCACTGCGATAGATAATGGCTGTCCTCCCAGCTCTCAAAACAGTAAAGCAACATTTTTAGAAGAATTGGCAACAGTTTTGAGAGTCTCTAGGCTCTTCTGTGAAGATTAAACTAACGGAGTGTCACATGATGTGCTGCACAAGGGGAATTTAACACTGGTAGGGGTCTGCGGGATTTTAGGCTCTGTGTGTAGTGCTTTTAGATTTGAGCACTTTGTTCTTCTTTGGTTGTTTCACTAGTTCTCTAGTTAATTTTAATGTTAAACCCTGTAGGGTTTATTACCCAAGGAATACCCCCTAGCAAACCTCTAAAATAAGTGCACGTTAAAGCAAGCACTAACACAAAGAGAAAATGCTAAGCCATCAAGCTTTCTAGTGCTTATATTAAAAAAATACACGTTTTTGATGGCCAAATGGTATTCATTTTAATCTAAAATCGACTGCAACCGAAGGAGCAACTGTTATTAAAAATTTCACTCATACATATATCATATTGCAGATAAAATGGGTCACAGCTTTGTTTTGTCTTACAGACATCATTTACCCAAAAATGAAATTTGTCATCATTTACTCACCCTCATGTCAAACTTGTACGCTTTTTTCTGGAACACAAGAGAAGATATTTTAAACCCTGGTGATGTGCTAAAAATCCTTTTACCTAATTTGGTGTTCTCTGTCAAAAACTGGCAGGCATCAATCTTTCATTATGCATATTATTTCTACCTGATCTGCGTATAATATGCATGCCAACAAATTTCTTATCATATGCACTGTATTATATGCATGCCTAACACGTGACCTGCGTGTGATATATTCACCAAAGTCCAATCAGTACCATGATTATTTTGTTGTAATATTTATATGCATTTTATTGAGACCTAGCTGATTGTTATTAAATCAGCATTTAAAAACATATATTTTCTGTTTGCGTAGATTTTGTATTTCTTTTTGAAACGGATTGATCATAGATCATTTGATTAGATTCCATACAACAAAGCTGTGCTAATTGAAGTAAACAAACCGACAAAAAGGTGGAATCTGATATTTGGTAATAATATAACATAACGACAAATGTATGGGCAAATTTTTGTAAGCTCTTCATTGTTTTGTTTTTTTTATTTAACCAAGTGAGTCCCAAAGAGCACAAAAATTAAAAGGAAAAAGGTAATGGTGTGAACATGAGTCAGTAAGTTTTAGTCCAATGCAAAAATATCAACTGAAAAAAAGAAAATCCTGAAGGTTAAGGTTTTAAGTACATTTGTCTGTGTAATTATAATCATAGGGGCCCAATGTCCCACTGACCTTCATTATGTGTAGAAATATAATGGTCATTCAGAATATGGAAAAAAATTCTATTCAGATTTGGAAGGATATGGGGGTGAGAAACGATGACAGAATTTTTCATTTTTAAGGAGACTATGTCCTAAAATGTTTTATTTTGAAAGTAGTCAAAATCACTCTTATTATTTGATATCCTAATACAATTAATTAGAGATGACTGTCATTTATCAATCTGAGGTCCCTGCTGTCTTTTCCTTCTGCTTGCTCTCAGATCTGTCATAAATAAGCATGATTACTGGATGTTCAAAGAATCAGAATTTTTCAGAGCTACTTCCTGTCACAAGTGGAAATTGTCACTTTTGGAATAAATTGTAGGCATTACTCATGTGTGGTTATGAGAGCGCTGTCTGCCAAATCTCTCTCTCCCCCTCTTTCTCGCTCACTTTTTCTCGCTCTCAGATAAATGAGAATTTATTCCTCCTCTTTGAGTTCTGGCTTAGACGGAGAGAAAAGCACAGGGTCGCGGAGCTCACTTGCAGCTCAATGGAAGAAAGAAAGAAACAACTGTGTGCATTTTAATTGTCAATGAATGAGCGGCATCTCAAGGCTTCACAGCAAAAGCTCTCTTCATAATTTATTAAATTCACACCATCACGAACACGCACATCAGTGGCGTTTTAAAACATACAAAATTAAAATGTGCACTCAAACATTCTCTGGTCATCAACGATATTGTACATTGAGAGCCTGATAATTTGCTTGGTAAGGTCGAACGTGG
Organism: Puntigrus tetrazona; assembly: GCF_018831695.1. Taxonomy (NCBI): domain Eukaryota; kingdom Metazoa; phylum Chordata; class Actinopteri; order Cypriniformes; family Cyprinidae; genus Puntigrus; species Puntigrus tetrazona. The sequence goes on from NC_056704.1 coordinate 21,027,602, forward strand.
GGTACAGGATGATTAGACTTTTTTTGTCTCTACATTATAATTGTTTTGACAGTGTCTTATTTAATGTTTTTTTTTTTTTTTTGTTTAACAGTATATATTAATACAGTCTTTTATGGTCACTAAGGCTGTATTTTTTTGATCAAAAGCACAATGATATTATGAAACATTATTTCACTTTAAAATAAATTTTTAAATCTATATTAAAATTTCATTTATTCCTGTGAAGACAAAACAGTATTTTCAGCAGCTATAACTATTTGCGTTTCAAAGGAGCAGCTTAATATTTTTGTGGAAGCAGTGATAAAAAAAATTCAGGTTTGTATGATAAATTAAAAGTTTTTTTTCATTATATACTTAATACATTTTAATAGTATTTAATAGATTTTTTGCAACTATATGAAAGCATCCTTGCTTAATGAATGTTACAATTATTTAAAAATGAAAATACATCTCGCATACAACAAACCGCCACCTATTAGGTTCAAATATGTACACTTTAAGTACGTATATGTACTTTTAAGGTACATATTAACCTTAAAGGTACATATTAGTACATCCAAACAAAAATAATGACCTCAGTTGCTTAGAGAAGTAATAGCACCCCTCTCCTCAATAAATGTAATGGTTTGAGATGTCTATATCATTTGTTTCCATAACATGACTTTTGAAGGACTTTTTTGTGTGTGTTTGCTTTCTAGGGTAGGAGCAGCCATGCCATTTGGCTGTTTGACTCTGGGAGAGAAGAAGGACTACAACAGTCCTTCAGAGGTCACTGATAAGTATGACCTGGGACAGGTAGTGAAATCGTAAGTACTAATCTACGATTATGGCTTTGCATATGTTTAATGTAGCTTTTTTGTGCCAAATATATATGCCCCTAAATGATCTAATTTTAATGTAGTTTTTTCATGTGTAAATTAGATTCTGGATCACAGTTTTTTCTTTGTCGACTCAACAGCACTTTATATGTGTTTTTATCATCTTCGTTAACAGGGAGGAGTTTTGTGAAATCTTCAGGGCGAAGGACAAGAACACACTGAAAATGTACACCTGTAAAAAGTTCCTGAAGAAAGATGGAAGAAAAGTACGAAAAGCAGCCAAAAATGAGATCCTCATCTTGAAAATGTATGTTTTTCGTGCAGGATATTTATACAATCCACATTTTTGCAAAGAAAGGTGCCTGCAGATGGTGCTCAGTGTTGAAATTTGTTTAACAAGAGTAGCAGAATGCAGTCGACTCTTTACCATGCAAATGATTTTATTTTTGCAGATAGTCATGATTTCTTTCCACTTTCTACTCTGCTTCCTTTCACAGTGTCACAGTTTCTCTCTTGCTTTCTCTCTGTCTCTCCCCGCAGGGTGAAGCATCATAACATCCTCCAGCTGGTAGATGTCTTTGAGACGAGAAAAGAGTACTTCCTCTTTCTGGAGCTGTAAGTGCTTTGAGATTTTCATATGTGTGAGTGATTAAGAAAAGTACAAGTGGGAAAATGGGTACTTTTTTGCATTTTTGGTGTTAAGATTTAAAATTTAACAAATATATAAATCCTCTTTATTATTTAGACACCCTTAGGTTATTTTTTTCTTCAAGATGGATAGACATGTGGAATATAGAACACACTATTTTGTCTAAAATAAAGTGGAATATTTATTTATTATTTGAGATTGGGTTGTAGTGGAGATTTTTTTTTTCTTCTGTATCCTGTTAATATTGTAGAAGTTCGGTTAACAGATTAAGCAAATAATACACATTTGCAATGGTTTAAATGTTGACAGAATTGACTTTTTCTAGATGAACTATTTTAATGTAAAGATACACTTGCTTTTTGATCATTTACAAAGACATACAAAGAGAGTGTTGACTGAATATTTGGCTGTTTTTCATGTTCTTTTTACTTCAGGGCCACAGGAAGGGAGGTGTTCGATTGGATCTTAGACCAGGGCTACTACTCAGAGCGTGACACCAGCAATGTGATCCGGCAGGTGCTTGAGGCTGTGGCTTACCTGCACTCTCTTCACATCGTTCACAGAAACCTAAAGGTGACTTGGGGCTTTACTACCATCTAATGGTCTCCACTTGGTATTGCACCAGAACGCAGCCTCAGACTCAATATGCAGCATGCAACATTTCAGGGATTAGTTTAGGGATTAGATTAGATGAAGGATTAATTAATTTAATAATACATAAATTATAATTCTAGCAATCATACTATTATCAATGACGTTTTGCGTCTCTTTGTTTTTTAATTAAATATATAACATCTCTGATTCGTATAAAGACTTTGCAAGCTTATGTGTTTGAGGTTTTTTACAACTGATTACTTTTCCTCTCCCTGTCAGCTGGAAAATCTGGTCTACTACAACCGCCTGAAGAACTCTAAAATTGTAATCAGCGATTTTCACCTGGCCAAACTAGAAAATGGACTTATCAAAGAGCCATGTGGCACACCAGAGTACCTTGGTAAGAAAAAGTGTCTTCATATCTTCATATGTAACTTTACCGTATATTGTGAATTATGATTATTAATATAAATATAAGCCTACTGATAGAATCAAAATATATTAGTGACAATGATGTAAAACTAGTTATATAATAACAACCATATAGAAATAATAATACAGACACTGAATTGAAAACATGCCTATTTCTTCATTCCTGAATTGCATTTTAAAAATATGTAAAATATTTGTATATATTTTACTAAAGTGGACACAAGGTTGCACCACCTAAGATTGTAGTCATTACATAATAAATTAAATAATAAAATTAGCAAAAATATACCTAACTAACACGAATACCAACTTGTCTAAGAACAATATAATATAGCGCAGTGTTTTGCACTATTATATTTTATATTTGTCATCGACTCATTTCTCCTATAGCTCCGGAGGTGGTTGGCAGACAGAGATATGGCAGACCAGTGGACTGCTGGGCCATCGGGGTGATCATGTACATCTTGTAAGTTCATGTATCATTATTATTTAATTCACTGTGTCAGATGGTCCAACATAAAGAGCACAATAATTTCATTGTGCTCTTGAACCAGATCTTTCTTTAGTAACAGATCCCATACATGTCTGTTTTGCAGTCACTTGCCTGACGTTTTGTGTTCATCAGCATATACCTTCCATTTCCTGTTGTCACATTGCGTGTTAAACCATCATTGCCACCCTGTAAGTTTCTCTGCCTAATCCCTCCTCATCAATCACTTGTTGTTCATATGGTGTTGTAGTTTTAATTAACCCCTTGCCCTAGGAAGTTTTATTTCCAACAGTTTATATTTTTTTCCAACAGACTGTCAGGAAACCCACCTTTTTATGACGAGACAGAAGATGACGATTATGACAATCATGATAAGAACCTGTTCCGGAAAATTCTGTCAGGAGACTATGAGTTTGACTCACCCTACTGGGATGACATCTCAGATTCAGGTACAGTACAGAAAGCACTGTCCAGTAGGTGTGCTGTCAGAATCTAAACTGAACTATTTAACACATTTTTGCAGCAAAAAGCCTGGTTGCATGTTTAATGGAGGTAGATCAGGACCAAAGACTCACCGCACAGGAAGCAATCAATCATGAGTGGTACGGAGCCTTTGCTAGTAAAGAATCTACATTTTATAACTTATCTGCATTTTCATTAAAGAATAATTGCTATGAATCTTTTTTGTTGTTTTTGTTTAGGATATCTGGAAATGCAGCCTCAGACAAGAACATCAAAGATGGTGTTTGTGCTCAGATTGAGAAAAACTTTGCTAAAGCTAAATGGAAGGTAAGGTTTCAAATAAGCTTTTTATTCATCTCATCCTAAAATAATGTATTATGGTTTACACAAAAATATTCAGCGTTGATAATAATAAGTTACTTCAGTAGCATATTAGAATGAATTCTGAAGGATTATTTGACACTGAAGAATGGAATGAATTACATTACAAGATATATTTAAATATGTTTTGGGCTAAAATGCATTAATAATTAGAATTTTTTTTTTGTTAAACGTATTATATTAAAACATTATTATTACTTGTTATCCAGAAAGCTGTTCGTGTGACTACCATGATGAAGAGACTCAGAGCTCCAGATCAGAGTGACTCTGGAGCTTCTAGCCCTGCAATGGGAGCCTCAGGAGGACCTGTTACCCCCAGCACCACCCCTGTTCCCCTGGCTACTACACCAGTGCCTCCCCGCACCACCCTGGATCACCCCGAGGCCCAGACGCAGGAGGCCTTGGCTCCAACACGGTGTAATGGAGAGATACTGACATCCCAGCAGCGCAGTGGGGAGAATAGGGAGGAATAGAACGGCTGATTACATTCAGGCAAATATAGCGACAAATAAAGCAGCACCTACACACTACATATAAATTCATATTGAAATCTAATGGTGGAGAAAAGTTCAATTGTGCTTAAAAGCTTGATCGCCATTTTCATTTGTGCAAAATGCTGTAACCTAGGAAGACTTTAAAATGTAAATCCCAGTCCCCATAGTAGTCTTATCTGTATTTTCTTAAATAGCTTTATCAAAGAAATTTTATTTGTTACTTCTGAAGTTATACTCCGAAATTTACTTTCCATGGTTAATTAAAAACTGCCATCTTTTTAAGGTTATTTTACAAAATAAGATCCATTACCCAGATGAAGCTTATTTATGTAGTTCTTAGATTTACTTTAAAGCATTTCATTAAAAATATATGTGGTTATATTTATAACATGCTTAATATTTGCAAATGAACAAAGGAACATTAAAACATTAACAAAATAAACATAAAAAAAATACAGCCTCAAAAGAGGAATTTTAAACCATTAAATTATGACAATGAACAATCACAAACAAAAGAACAGATAACACAGCTTGGTTGGACTGAATGATTAAAATTCATATCAGTATCAGTGTCATAATATCGGCTAACCAGCAACTAAAACTGCTGCTGTACTTCATTGATGTACAAGTCATTGTTTTTGTCAATATATCATCATATCAATATAATATTACTCAGTGTTTTTGTACTGCTGAATCATGTTTCTTTTTCTTTTGCTGTACAATCTAACAAGAAATTATGTAGCTCTTTTTATTCAATCAGCCCTTATATCCATATTCTAAAGAGCACTGCATTTTATATAGAATACATCTGGTTTCGTTGAGTCTAAAGGTTTCCAAACGTTCTGTTAATGTGCAGTACAAACAAAGCAATATGAATATTGCTGTAATACTGTGAAACTGCTATACAGGTGATAAAATGTTCCTGCCATACTTCATACAGGTAGCCAAGCAATTTGCTCTCGATGGTTGTTTGTGTAATCGGTCTTATAGCTGTATATTATGTTCAGTTATTGTATTCTGCCTAAAACCCAGACCTTATTTTTACTGTCCATGCGGCGAGAGAGGAACGGAAATGTCCTTCAACTGCAAATCCTGCTGTAGCTCATGTCCATTACGGCAGTTATTTGTTGTTTATTGTTTGTTTTTATTGATTGTCTTTGGCATGGTCACGTGTTTATTTTTAAGCATTTGCTAATTATACTCCCCACTGTATATAGTTTCACTGAGTTTTATCTGGTAGTACTATCTCAGTAATGTAAAAGGAACTATACAGACGTACATTTTGACCTCTGTGTGCATTAGTCTGACCTTACCTTAAAACTATAATTTTCTCCCGTTTAGGCTCTGTAAACACTGAAATATATTTTCTGAGAAAAGTTTTCATAGAAGGCAGAGCAGAAAATCAAGTAACTGTGCAAATTCCGAGTAAAATGTGTGATTCATCATTTTCATGTATCAGCTCAGCCTAATGTGTTTGTCACTGTTTGTGGCTTCTGTATTTTGTTATTCGATATGCAGAATAAATGTTTTTGGACAGTGTATATTTCCATGGTTGTTCTTATTTCTGGTCCAGTACGAAATTTAAATAACATTTTGCTTACAGCCCTTATGTCCCCTGATTTACTGTAATATAGTGCATGTGTATTGGCTTAAATCATTATGGCTGCACAAAAAAATCCATATTACATGTAATGCTTTTATTTATAACCCATTTATAATATTTACACAGAGATTGTAATTACACTTAATTAGGATTTCATATGGTAACTTACCCTTTTTTGTTTACTAAATTGTAAAACTTCAACTCCCATAAGCCCTCGCGCACCGGAAACGGAGTTTGTACTCTTCCGCCTCTTTTCGTCGGGAACCCAGAAAAGCCCTGCGAAGTGAGCTCTGCAAGCTAGGTGAGACGTCTTAAATGGCTTTACAGAGATTAAAGTGTAGAAATATGATACTATTATTTGTAGCAAGTTGTAGAATCAAGATTAACGAAGAAACATTGTTTCCTTCGTCCATTGATACTGGGAAAATCTCTTAAATTTAGATTGAAAGCTAAAGTTAGCACGTTAGCCTTCTGTTATGAGAGGGATGTTTGTGAGATGAATAAATGCTTTGCCTTCTTGTTAACAAATATCTGAGTACTCAAAAAATATTCTCATGTGTATCACTTTCAAACAGCGGTGTATTTAACGTGCACTTGATTTAATCGCATTTAACGTATTGTGTTAGCATGATGCTTTAAAAAACGTACTTGCTTTTCTGTGACATTATGGTAAACGATTTTTATTAGCAGTATTCGTGTTGTTATATAAATATGAAATAGCAGTTAATTTGATTGCGTTTACCTCTGTAACATGTAGCGGTTAACGATATGTGCAATGATTTCAATGGCAAAATATCGCTGTTTTTTTTTTTTTTTTTTTTAAACTAAATTCAACTATTTGATCGTTAATGATTAGGTATTTATTTCTCAAGTGAAACGACGTTCTGCACTCGAAACTCGTGCTAAGGGAGAGTTTCAAGGAGAGGAGGGAACAATGTGGAACGGTTCAAGACCTGGACCACGAGGAGGAATGCCCTTTCGGTAAGAGGTCTTAAAATAATTAGCTTTCTAAGACTACGTTCTTCATCAGATACATAGAATATGTCACCAATGCACTGTGCTCCTAAGGGTGTCTTAAATGGAGTGCTGTCATATTGTGAGACATGCAACTTAAAATGTCTGTCAGAACTTAATCTAATATTAGTCAAATTAATTGTTTGTCAGTGTGCGTCTCACATTAAAAATTGCAGATTCTTGTGTGTATTCCAGGATATAATAAGAATAAGTTTGCAAAAAAGTGTAAAATTTATACACCGTTATAACTGATATATATGAATATATGTATGTATGTGTGTGTGTGTGTCTATATGTGTATGTTGGTCCCAAAACGTAATCGTGACCATTTTGTGTCTTAAGTAGACCAGTTATATTTGTAGCAATAGCCAAAATATATTGTATGGCTTTTATGCCAAAAATGATTATACATGGAACAATGTTTCATGTATATAATTGTACATTTTCTACTAAAAGTATATAACAATTATATGAAAAAATGTTGATTATTTGATGTGCTTTGGACAGCTTTAAAGGCAATTTTCTATACATCTAGGTTTTGTTTTGCACGCCCAGATTCCATATTTTCAAATAGTTGAATCTTAAACAGATATTGTCCTATCCTAACAAATCACATATTGATGGAAAGCTTAATTATTAGCTATCAGGTTATGTATAAATCTGTTTTGAAAAATTTACCTTTTGACAATTTATGGTCATATTTAAACCTTTTAAACCCACAGTAATTCAATGTGGATATTGTGGATACTACTTTTATCTTTGGATACAAATTATCAAACCAAGTGACTTATTTTCAAGATATATATCTCGAAAGGATGCATTTGTTTATCTTTTATGACCCACATTTCGAGGTTGCATTTGAAAGCTTAACCTTTTTTTTGAGCTACTTTGATGCAACCTTGTAATGGTGTCCTCAAATGATGAATTGGGATTCAGCTTGTATGTCTTGTGAAAAATAAATAGATTGCTCATTTGCAGTCATGCTACTGATTTTATTGCAGTGGAGAACCTCGTGGAGGCATATTTGAAGGCAGAGATGGTCCAAGACCTGACTTCAGAGGTCGGGATGGCATGAACATGGACAGGTCACCCATGGACATGAGGCGGTTTGACTGCCCACCTGATATGAGAGGACGGGACATGGGTCTTCTTGACAGAGGAAGAGAGCCTTCCCGAGATTTTTTTAGATCTGGAGATGAAATTGACATGAATTTTCGAAGGCGCTTTGACATGGATCAGAGAAACAACCTTCAGAATTCTCAAGGTTTTATGGGTCAGTCTAGGCCACAGATGGATATGGGTGGCAGAGACATGCAGGGTGGTAATATGAGGGAGAATATGAATATGAGAGAGAGGGAGAGATTCCAGATGGATATGCCAGGGCTTCCTCCCATGGACATCAGAAGGAGACTTGCCATGGTGGCAATGGGTGGAAATGGAGATCTTGGGGAAATGAGAGACAGGGATAGGCCACGGATGGGTGGCATTGATGGATTCAACATGGACAGGCCGATGATGGATTTTGACAGACGGGGTGTTACACCTCCACTTAATCCAAGAGGAAGGTTTGAATCTGATATGGATTTGAGAAACCGAATGGGGTCCTCCAATGATTTTAGAGACCAGCCTCCTCAGATGTTTCGAGACAATGATGGTGTCCCCATGGATACCAGAGGAAGACCTGATATGCCTTTATGTCGTGGCGGCCCAGAACCCATGATCAGGCCCGACGAGATGACCCTCAGAGACAGAGAATTCCCAGAGCCGATGGACAATCCAATGGGCTTCAGAGGGAGAGAAAGTGAATCGCTCTCAGACGAGTGGCGCAAACATGGCATGAGAGACAGAGAATCTCTTCCAACGATGATGGGCAGAGCGCCACCACTTTTCCCGAGAGATGTGCAAGACAAGTTCTTCTCTAACCGTGGAAAAGATGTAGACTTTGGAGAACGTACCCAGTTCAAAGACAGAGACGGGTTTCTGGGAAAAGACGGCACAGGCTTTAATCGATCAGACTCCAAACACCAAAACTGGGAGAAAAATATTCCTAGTGATTTCCCAGGCAGAGATCCAACTCAGAAGTCCCCTCTTCTTCCACTGGATCCCCCTCAAAATGCACAAAGTAGAGATGGAGATAAACCCTGGCCTGGTGATCGAGATGAAAAGACTGAAAGAACTGCCCCTGCAGGAAGTAGACCTCCATATTTTCAAGACAAGAACCAGCAAAATCAAGAGCATCATTTTGCAAGTGATCGAGTGCCCTTTAAGGGTTCCAGTGACATGACTTTAGAGCAGGCACCACAGAGAGAGAGCATGGTGTCTGGGTCAAAGGAACCTCAGAGTAATAGAGGGGAGCGGCAGGATCAGGATTATAGAGACATTGATTATCGCACCAGCTCAGGACGGAAATATGACTACAATCTCGGGGATCTTCAAGGACCTGAGAAAGATGTGAAGGAATCCAAACTTGGTCCAACTCCACAACCAGATGACTCTGGTTCTCAGGTTAGTTGTAGTCTTTTGATTCTGTTTTATGGAAATCACTGATTTCTTTTCCAACTACAAAAATCATTTTGATTATATAAATGTATAATGTAGGTACAATAAGTAATTTTAATAAGTAACTTTTTTTTTTTCAAGTGGGATGATAATCCATATGTTAATGTAGCATTTCTTTTTGCAGCTCATACAATTGCTTATGGACACGTGCATTAAACCTAATGTACACTTAAATGCGCTAGTACAGATTGTCTTGTAAATTGTCTGAATATTTAAACTCTTCTGTGAATTCTGAAATAAAGGACCAGGATTACAGGAGTGCAAGTGTCCAGGATCAAGTCTCAAAAACCATTGCCATCTCTGGAATTCCTAAAACTGCCACAATGCAACAGGTAAACAAGATTTTGAGACTTTGATTATTTTTGTACTGTTAGAAAAATGGTTCTTTCTTGGCGTCTTAAAACAACAATTATCTGAATGATTGCCAAAGTAAGATTGACTTCAGTCAATTCTTTTTTTCATAGATTCTGGATGCTTTCGCAGTCCGTGATGGTGTGCCAATGCAGGGCATGAAGATAAAGGATGTTGTTCCAGGTGAGATTTTGTTTGCTTTAAACAATGATGACAGATTCGCAACCACATTTCGCTATTCGCTCTTCGAATCTTACGCTCACTGTCTCTTTTACATCGATTGTACTTTCTGCATCTGAGTCGCTTTTGCAAACATGCTACAGGATCTCCTGTTGTCCCCTTTCCCCATGTTCTTGTGCGGGAGGTTGAATCTTCCCTGAACAGCTTCCATTTTTAAGGTGGCATGTGGTTAGAGGGAATTTTGGAATTTTTTTAAATGTGGTTCCCTTTATAAATAAACCTTTTAACTGTTGGAACACAAATACCAACTGCCACTACTTTGTGATGATGTGAAGTGTTGCTGCAAAATTCCTCTCTGGGTTCATCTGATAAAGGTCTCATCATTTTTTTTCTTCTTTTGCCGAAAGGACTCAAAAGGACTGTATCAAATAAGATAATATACTGTTCAGTGTTCTTTGGAAAATCTGAAAATATCTGGAAAGGATTTTATATATATTTTTTTAATTAATAAAATAATTATAATAAAACAATTATTTGCCAGTGACTCCCAAGTCATTGAAAATATAAAAAAATATAAATAAATGTTTAATTCAGTTGTATATTTAAAAGCATATTTACAAATATGCAGTGAAGAGAGCAACTTTGTTAGATTTAGACTTAATGAATCCAATTAATAACGTTTTCTTCATTTTTATTGTTCAAACTGTTGGTGGTTTGTTATGTGGGTCTTTTATGATATGTCTTAGATGTTAATAGACTTTGTTTTTAGACTTTTGTTTTGATTTTTATTTACTAGAAACTCAGTTACTATAGTGTTATTCCAAGCTCTCTGTCACATTCTGGTCCTCTTTCTACTGTTACTTTTTATTATTAGTTTTATAGATGTATGTTGTGGCTTCAGAATTGTCTCTAAGTTGAGGCTACTCATTTTTAGCGACTGACTTCAGTCAATTAAATGATGAAATAAAATGTGCCGACAATCAAAAGACATCCTGTATGAATTCGCTTTGTGATATGTCTCGTCAATCGAACCACTGCTTTTTTTCTCTTGAAAATTCTCCTATTTACCTGCAATAACTAACACAAACCCATCTGTATTTCAAATGCTGTTCCCAGGTTACAGCTACGATATGGCCTATGTGGAGTTTTTAAACCTCGAGGATGCTGTCCACTTCATGGAATCCAACCAGGTGGCCCATCCTCGTCCTTCTACAACGGCTCTGTCTGCGAACAGGAAGAAGGCTTGGGCCTGGGGAGGGGGAGGTGGCTGGGCTTTGGGTGGGAATGGGGTAGATGGGACATGAGACCTTCAAGGGAACATTTTTTCCCACTTATATTAATTATGACCAATTAAAACACGCCACTTAGTTTGCAACATTAGCTTTCAGGCATAACAAGTGAGCGTAGTGACAAGGGGCCCACAGTTCTTTGCTGATTGCCATAGGTGTATTAGCTGATGATTAAACCTTTTTTCGACGACTTTTACTGAATGGGTAGTGCATGCATGGCATGCTGAATTCGGAATTGGATTTGCGTCTGTGCAACAAGTTGTGCAACCTGTTTCTTCAACTCTTAGGTGGTAGAACTCCAGACCATTGATATTTCGTTCTTTTCAAAAGTTCAATATTTTATTTCCCTCATTTGACCATCTTGAGGTCATGTTCTTAAAATCACTTTTTACTTGCTGCCACTGGCATACTCCTGAAGTGATACTGAAACTAAGCGTTCTTCTTTGGCATTCTTTACTGTCTTTAAAGTGATTCAGCTTTTTGGATTTTCTGTGGTGACTGAAGTGCTATATGTAACTTCCTTTTGTAGATATTCATATTTTGCTGAAAGAGGTAGTTGCTGTTTTGTCCTATGTGAAATTCAGATGAACAGGTTGTAGGTAAAGCTTTATGCTGTTATGCCTACAGCACATTATCATCCTTGTGCTGTATCAACACTTATTCCTTATCCTTCAACCTTATGGAATTACAGTTCCAGAACCATGCTCTTTGATTCTGCTTGCAGCCTGAAGTTTTTAATTCCTCTTTCCGTGGATTGTGACTGAATCATCTTGAGTTTGGTTGTCTTATCTCTTCCTGCACAACAAACTCGTTCTTTTCATTCCAGCTTACTCCATCTTGGCCGACTTCATGGTTGTTGTGTATAGAGAAATCTGTTTATTTGGAAAATCAGTGATTGCTTGTACTAGTATTGTTGATATTTCTAATGAAACTTGCACTATAAATGTAAGGCAAGTATAGCAACTAGAGGTTTGCTTGGATTTGTGTCGAGCCATTGGCTGTTGTGCTAAAAGTTGAATACCCTGTGGGCTGTGTTGGTTGTATCGGCATGTATTTCTCCTTCGGTTTTGTTAAATGTCTGACAAAGTACCTTTCAGAAAATCTTGCTCTGGGTGGTTCTTTCATCCAAAAGTACAGTTTCTCTGCTGGCTAACTAGCAGGATAACATATCTTGTTTTTAATACTTGGTGAAATAAAATTCTACAACATGTAACTGCAGCAGTGACGGTGGGTAAGAAGTCATGAAATGCGGATCACATTACACTGTTAGGCCATTTACCTAGAATGTCCTTTCAACCTAAAAGCTGAAGATCTTTTACAACAGTTGTCCATAAACAGTACTTTTCTTTGATCGGGCATGAACTGGATTTTTCACAGTGGGCCATTAAATGTATGGTCTGCCTTTTGAAACCCTTTTTATAAACAACATATGGAAATGCTTCATGTCCTAGCAAAGATAGAATGTCAAGTGCTGTGCTGTTTTGATTGTCCATCCCATTGAAAGTGGATTCTGATCTAGCAGTTTCTAGCTTTTTCCAGTTATGTCTGCATAGTCTTCTCACTTGAAAGAAGCCAGATTTTGTCTTTATTCATTCTGTTACGGATGTAGGTGCAGTTGCTTGTGCAATGGATATGCTTCTTCTATGTACCTTGACATTATTAGTTATGTTTTTAGGTTAGCATTCCAGTTAAGGTAGTAGAAAAATTGCAGTCATATAACCACTGTAAGATTTAGTACACTTAAGATTTTACTCTCATGTTAAAAAGGCAGATGAAAAAATAAACGCAAACTTAATACAAACCTGGGCATAAGTAAAGCCCAGATCAGATCTGCCGGTGTTTATTCCCTCAGACGGGCAAATGGGAAATACCTTTTATTTTTTGTTGTTGGTTTTCTGGGAAGCTTTAAGTCACTTTGCACTGAGAGACTGTCGTCTTGTTTTCTAGGGATCTGTTAAGGTTGGTGACAAGACTGCTCAGCTCAAATACATCCAGCCTGACATAAATGGGAAAGAACAGGTGAGTTTCCTCTTAGGTAAAATATGTATTGATCTTAAGTATCTATTAGTGTCTTTGACATACTTAAATGTGATTTGGATTGCAGCATCATGAACCGCCAGCTAAAACCGAACCTGCCAGTGATGACAATTTGTTACCAAACCCGGTGTTACCACTGAATATAAAGGAGGAAACCGATGCCAAGCTTGTGCAGGATCCTGCCTCTCAAGGTGTGTGGCAAAGAAACTCCAACTTGACTCCTGAAGCATGGCAACAGCAAGTGGACCAACAGCTACAACAACAGGAGGTGGAGCAACAAGTGGAAGAATGGACCAATCAGAGAGCTTCTCGCCAAAACATGCAACACTCTGATCCAGTCTTTAAGGAGAGCAAGAGTAAGTGTTTTAAAACAAATAAATTATAAAACAAATGAACAAAAGTAGTTGGCAAATTGTTCTTAAATTTCATGTCTTATTTTCAGCAATGATTATAAAGAACATTTTGCCTACTACAACCGTGGAGACCATTCTACAATCACTCGACCCATTTGCATACCTGGATGAGCGCAATGTACGTCTGGTCAAGGGGAAGTCACCTGGTTCCAAATGCTTCTGCTTTGTCGATATGGATTCACATGAGGTATTGTACAGATATCTCAATCTTCAAAACAATATTTCTCAAATTGATCCACTGTGTTCCTTTTGAGTTTGTAATTCTGCTACTCACTTTTACATACAGCATGTGACACGATTGGTGGAGCTTCTCACCAAACCCCGTCCCATCATGGTCGATGGGGTTAGAGTTTATGCTGAGGTTGCCAAGCCTTTGAAAAACCAAAAGTAAGTGTTATTTTGTTGGGATGTATGCAAGTAATAAAACAGTATTCGAAAAATGAATCTTCTAGTTTCAGCTTTTAGAGGAAACATTTCATAAATCCAAAGAGAAAAATTTTATGAAACGTGGTTGTTTTTTGAGCTTTAAAGGTAATTCTTATTTTCACTGCAGCTATAGGAGGGAAAATGATAAGTCAAACACTTCTCTCTTGGGTTTCCCCCCAGAAGTTATGATGGTAGGTAATTTAAATGCATGACACATTTTACCAAAAAGGTTTTTAAGGCACACTTTATAAGTGTGAACTTCTTTTTTCTTGAAATGCCATTTTAAAAATGTAGTGCACATTGCGTGAGATACTGAAAAACAACAATAAAAAGTAACTTTGTCTACCATATATTAAAAGTTTTCACACTCAATTTTTTTCTAGCAGCAACAACAGCATCAATATCAGCAGCCACCACAACCGTTCACATATCCTCCTCCTTCACATACAGCTATGGGCGCTGCACCTGCCTTGCAAGGTATAGTTTTTTTTTATAGTGTATTAAAATTGGTTATTGCGTAATATATCAATGTATGTGTTCTGTGGGACTTTCTGCAGGTGACCCAATGAGAGTGGATGCCCCCTTGTCATCAGGTGTAATGCCGACTTCGAGCTTAACCCAGGTGATTTTTTTTATTTTTTATTTTTTTAACTAGCACAAAGTAGCCAGGAGTGATACTGTTTTTTTTTAACTGTAATTGACTGTCTGTCTGTGTGCAGGGTGTGATGTATTCTGAGACAACAGCAATGGCACAGTCAGTCCAGACAGCTGAACACCAGACTGCAGCTTTATCTGACACCGCTCTTCCTGGAGCTACGGAATCCAGTGACAGCTATAGCTATGGTGTGACACTGTTCAGTTGAAGATTAACCATTTTCTTTAGTTATATTTGCAGTACTCACCAGCCCTAGTTCTGGATAGCAACTAGACTGATAATCATGCTCTTGTTACTGCAGGATCCGAAGCTCCAGATTTGTCAGCCTTCCTTTACGATGCTACATCAGGATTTTATTATGACCCTCAGACTACCCTGTACTATGATCCCAACTCAAGGGTATGTAAAGAAAAGAGCCTTTTGGTTCTCCAGCATGATTTGCAATATGGGAAAAGACTAAATGTTCCATCTTTGCTTGTGTAGTATTTCTATGACGCTCAGAATCAGCAGTACCTGTACTGGGACAGTGCCTCAAAGACCTACATTCCAGTCCAGAGCTCTTCTGCTGATGCTCTGGAGCCGGCTCCTGAAGTTTCTGTTCCTGTGGCAGCGACTGCCGAGGTCATAGCTACCCCCATCACAGAGGAGGAAGTGAAGGCCGTTTCAGAAAATGTTCCGGAGGTGCGAGGTGTTGAAGAGGAGCCTGCCCCGCGTGCAGAAAAGAAAGAGAAGGAAAAGGAGGAGAAGCCGAGAAGTTTAGCTGCTTTTAAGGTTTTAATATCATTTAATTTGCATTACATTCAGTTTTTTATTAACATAAGCAATTGAGTTGTAATCTTCGATATGATCATCAGATAATGAAAGACATGGAGCGATGGGCGAAAATCCAGAACAGGCAGAAAGAAAGTGTCCGATCACCTTCACCTCTTCTCAAATCTGGAGGAGACGACCAAAGACCTTCAAAAGCTGCTGATGCAGCCTTTGCCATCTTTGAAAGGAAGGTCAGATGATTACTTTTACCCTTCTCTCCCGTTTACACTGCTCATAATCAGAAGAAATTTAAACAAACCCCACACCAACATGAGAACTGAAAACCGGGCAGCTTGTTGAAGAGAGGTGTGTTCTTACTTTAAGCAATCAGATTTTTTTGTAGATTCTAAACTAGACTACAAATTAATATACTTAAATTTAAAGAAGGATGGGCCATATCTATGACTTGTCATGTTACAAATAACTCTCACCAATCAACCATAACTCTCTAAGATTGTGGCAACGAGTTTTGTTTGTATGGTTTTATCAAAATATAGTGTTTATAATTATCCTTCCCAGAGATGAAAATGATTACCAATCACTTAGACAGATAGGGTTGCATATGTCATGCTCTATTTTTAATCTATCAGCAAAAGTGTAATGCTTGGTATTTTTAGTCATATGAAGTGTTGTGAGTTGCAATGTCCCATAAATTATTCAGTTGAACTACATTTGAAATCTCTAATTTCTCTCTCCAATCCTTATTTATTTCCCTCCCCTTATATTTTCACTGACATGCCTTCAAAATATTTTTCTCACTTCTATGACAGCCTACTAAATTTTAGCGATGATCTTTTTTAAAAAAAAAGTTTTAATGTCTAATTATTCCATACTGTTCATTTTATTCATATAGGCCACCAGCGCAGATGAATTATTCAAGAAGCCTCTTGCTCCTCCAAAACAAAAAGAGGAGAAATCATCAAAGGTGAGAGTTTACAATCTACACACACACACACACATTAACATGCACTCAAATACACTCCAGTCTCAGTTTTCCCACACAGCTGAAAGGGCACACACATCACCTTGACCCTGATTGATGTAGGTTATATGATAACCACACTAAAGCAGATTTACAGCGAGTGTCATTGTAGATCAAAGTAAAACTCCCCTCTCTCCCTCTTGTCTTGGCAGCGGCCCATGGGCTCTCTTGGAATGTTGGCGGCTGACTACGGGGCAGGCAGCGACGAGGAGGAAGAGGAGAAACATGAGAAGCAGGAAGCCGCAGGGCCTGCAAAGAGCCAGCCACAGGCGGACGAGAAGGAAGACAGGTTGACAGATTGGAAGAAGATGGCATGTCTTCTGTGCAGGAGGCAGTTCCCTAATAAAGACGCTCTGATCCGCCACCAGCAGCTCTCAGACCTGCATAAGGTATCGGATCTCTAAATGAAACTTTTATGGTCAGGACTGTGAACTTAATGCAAGGTGTCAGAAATTGATTATTAAAATGCTGTAAAAAAAAAAAAATTATACGTAGTAGTAGTATTAATTTTGATGAGTGCACATGTAATTGTAGTCTATATATGAAAACATTTTTTTTTTTTTTTCATGTATTTTTTTTTATACATTTTTTAATTTGATATAGTTGACTTGACTAAACTGAATTGAAACTTAGAATTTTGTGGGTCAGGTTTTGATATTCCCTTTATTGTGTTTTTCTCTTTATTATAGCAAAATATGGAGATTCACCTAAAAATCAAAAGGTCAAAGAGAGAACTTGAGGCTCTAGAAAACCAGGAAAAAGAGGTATGTACTGTACTCCGCATTAAACATACAATCCAACAATATTTTTTTTAATGAAGTATAGTACTCGAGGGTTTGATCTTCTGTTTAAAGTTTTTGAATTGCATCACACAGTGAGTGAACTATGTATTCATGACACAGCTGATAAAGCACACTCACACTATATAAGATCTTTGCAAGCTCCTGACTTGTCTGTTGGAACTCTGTGAGAAGCACCCTAATATTTTGGATGTTGTTAGATCCAAAATTATTGAACTGGTCTCATGAGACCAGAGTATGACTTCCAAGAAGTCTGTATTTTGTAAATATGTGCTTCAGAAAAGGCTAAATGAGTAAGTGCTTTGGCTACAGTAGGTAATGTGTGAGATGAAACCACATAGCTTTTGCCAGCTCTGAGACATGGCGTTTTGGGTTGTTGTTTTTTTTCTTCTTTTACTAGCAAAATATCTCATGAAAGAAAAGCTTTAAGTGAAGGCATAATTGCAAACTAAACTACATTTATGTGCTATATTTTCACATCTACAACCATAATTTGATACTACTTTTGTACTGCTGTCCTCTTTTGTGCAAATAAATGAATCCCCTGAAAATTCTCCCCCAGATGGTTCCACTGTTATCACCGTTATACTTTATATTTAGTGGGCTATCTCAAGAAATGCCTCATCTTTGGATAATTTTGTTTTTAATTTTTTACTTTTAGGAAGTTGCATTTTTGCAAGACAAACTTTTGATAAGAAAAAGTACTTGATAAAACCTACATGCACCTCATACCTCAAACATACCACTAATATGAGTCTTCTGAGTAGATTAATTGCTAAATTTGTCAAATTTCAGAGGGGCTGTACTCATTTATACTGCGTACCGTAAATCATTCTATGCTAAACTATCCATCTAGCTATTTCTGATGGCATCGTTTTGCACATGTCTGCTTCAGACATTATACTTGATTTTAAACACATTCTCCATCGTTCTCTCACAGTAGTCTGAAATGAAAATATTCTTTCTTATATTGTTCTTTTAGATGAAAGTAAAGCATCCGAACGGTTCCCCTGAAACAAAAGGAAAAAAGTCACAAAACACATGGGCTGGCAGCTCAAGGTTTGTGATCTTCTGAATCCTAATAAGTTTCATTTACATTTGCCGCCGACATAGAATCATATCTTAAATGTGGCATGTTGTGTTGTTGTTAAAGGGACAGTCATAAAGGCAGTGAAAGGCCAGGTTTGGGTTTAGAAACTACTGAGGTGAGTCTGTTCAGCAATAGGATGTTCTGATGTGCATCCGCTGAGGGGCATTGCTTCATTTATTTATTTTTTTTCTCTTTCTCTCTCGTTTTTTACCAAAGCGAAAGAAAAAGGAACCCGTCGTCTGGAATCATGCCACATACAAACAGGCAGTTCGGAAGGCCATGTTTGCTCGTTTCAATGAGCTGGACTGAACGTGAAATGAATGAATTAAAAGGGAATTTCTGAACATACATGCATACATGTGCGCACACACACACACACACACACACACACAGTGTTGTGTGGTCCGTTGGCAGCTCATTCCAGGCTTTAATCTGTGAACTGATACAAAATTCCTGGAGAAGCTTATTGTGACTAACCCCTCATTTTGTGGATATGATGATGTGTGCCTATATAAAACGAATGCGTTATTTCCTAACAGCCAAATGTACCCTTACGTTTAATCATCATTCTTGTAGCTCTATTCTTCAGGGCTTTTTAAATATTTCCTCATTTGATAATGTCTATCATGTTTTGTTTTTCTTTTTTTTGTAGTAAATTTATGTAATTTCGTTTATAAAATGAAACATTTGCGTTGCGCTTTTTAGTTTGTCCTTGGGTCAATAAACTGCCTCAATGTGACTGTAAACCATTGTATTTATGTTTTTGATTTGTATTAACTAAAAATGTTTACATTTATAAACCCAAGGTGTCTTATTTTTTGCAGCTTGGGGCTGTCTCAGTTTTTTTACACCCTCCTCCTCCAGGTGGCACTATATAGCTATTACTATTTCAATTACACAACGAGCCGCACCTCAGCGATGTCTAATGCTGAAAGAATGAATCTACACCAGCAGTCACAAATTTTGTCAGTACTTCGTTAAGCTTTCTCCCTTGGTTTTCTTTTCTGGCGATTCTTTTATAGCAGCAGCGCCTCGAGTTAAACTTGAACGTGGAGCACTGACAGTACGTAGTACTTTATTCAATACATGCAACTCTTAAATTTCACTTTATCTAAAAGTCCTGCAGCTTTCACTCAATCTTTTAGTGCTTCGTTATAAAATGTTGCAGTCATGTCGTTTGTAGCCAGTTACCTTTCCTCACGTTTTCACTCGTTGCCTTACATATTCACAACATCTAAATACATTCACGAGCGCAGCTTGAACTTTTGAAGTGCGTATTAAGACGAGGTTCTGGAAGTCATCAGCACAACCTGCAATGAAGATCCCCTCAGCCTGACGTTCAAGGAGTGTGATCCTTTTCTTGCTGGACAAATAGACCCTGTTCATTTGAGTTTGAATCTGTTGAAAGAGAGGAATGCGGACTCTCACACTGTTTGTTTTGGTCAATCATGCTTGAATGATTGATCAGGCGTAGAACCATAAAGACAAAAAAGAAGAATGCACCCCAAAAATGGTTTCTCCTACACTCCCTAAACAGCCCATTTTTTTCAGCCGCAGATAAAAGCCGTTAATACGTGTGTTAGGATAATATATGGACACCGCAGAGCTCTGAGACTAGCTCTCCACAGAGCAAATTTTAGGACTCTGTTCTTTATCAGACTCTGCTTTGATGTGTAAATGGCTGTTGCCTGTAGTCATGGTATAATGTAGAGCGTGTCAAAGGTCGGCTTGCTTTCCTTCCTCCTCATGGTTGTTGTCATCTGTAATTGCTTTTTAATTAGTCATTCTTTAAAAGAAAGCTTGCAAATGTCGGATTCTGCCAGCTTCTTTTGAAGGGGAGGACTTTTGTCGTATTCGATCTTCTCAGAGTTTGTTCCCATACATACTTCTCAGCCTGTTTCTGTGTCTATGGTTTAAAGAAGTCCAGAAACCGTGTCCCAGGGTGAGACTTTTAAGATTATCCTTTAGTTGGCAGCGTGAAACTGAAATCCGCGAACAATATGCTCAAACATTTAGCTTCTCACAGGTAGCTGTCATGAGTTCAAACTTCGAATTTCTCAATTTTTGAAAAATCGTTTGAATACCAATTACAAAGTTGATAGCACTTTAATTATTAATAGCCATGCTAATATGTAAAATCCTTTGTAATGCATTCATAATCTTGTTGGCTGCAGCAAAAAGAAAGAAAAATATACATGCATACTAACAGGGCTGCTAAAATAACTGATTTAAATATTATTTATACGACATAGATATTAAAATTGCAACATTTAGAATTTACATTTAATTAAAAATGTTTCTTTACTCTAATAAAGTGCTATGTTATCAGCTTAAAACTTAAATGAGCATTTTGTTTAATATTTTAATTATGACAGAAACAATATGTAGCCTTTTTTTTTTTTTTTTTACATAATATAAAAAAGGGTCTGTATAAATAAAAAATAAATAGCTACCTTCAGGGTTATCTATAATATCTATAATTTCCAAGTGCTTATTTCTCATTTTCCACCTGGTATGCTTTCTTTTTTCCATGTGTGACACTTGGACTCTGCTGACTGTCAAACAAATATGTTCCAAATGTTTGAATGACCATCTGTCAGCAAAGTCGGACAACAATGCGTAGTGTTGGCTTCATGGTTTGACCTTCTTTCCTTTTTATTTGCAAAAGGTCTGCAATGGCTTAAGGGAGTTTTGGTCCTACAAGACTTTCTGCTCACGCAAGAAAAGATTCTCCTCTTTATCTGAGGCTTTGCAGTCCTCGGTATTTTTGTAATCCATCATTGTATTCTCGCTTGTCTTCTTGCACCTTAGTGGGCCAGATGTCAGCAACGCCACGCTCATTACTGCAGAGCGCATCAAATTACCTTTGGCCTTCAGATGAGTCCAGACCATTAGAGTGGAGATACAGAGGGGCCGGTGAGGATGCATGTGGGGGTCTGGGGTTTTGTACCCACTGCACGTGCAGCTCGAGTCCTCCGAGGCAGCAGGACTGAGTGTGGAAACCGTGCGGGGGGCCTCATTATCTCCGGCCAAAGCTTCTTCTTGCAGATAGGAGCTGCATGGGGTCTCTGACCAGCCTTGAGATGGCCCTCAAAAAATAGGCAACACAGTGCAGTGCTGAACTGATGATAAAAGAGGAAACAATTATTTTAGCACTTTAAATAACGCTGTGATTAATTGTGTTTAGGATTAAAATGTCATTTCTGCAAAGCTTATAGTTGTTTTTGGGATCTATGTGCTTTAGCTTTTTCCTGCTATGACACTTTTTGGGTGATACCATTGGGTGTAAATTATTCTGTCGTAGTTTTTATATTCTATATTAATAGGCTATCAAGTCACTGGCTGGGCGCCAGATCCATTGGACCGTTTCTTTCTTTCCCAACTCGAACATGGAATGAAACTCTAAGAAAACCCACAAAAAATATGCACTTAATAAGTAACCTACTGTGTAAATGTTTACATTTGCTTGTGATTTCCTGGAGACCGCAAGTTTATTTAGCTGAAAATGATCCCACCACAATGTGTAATTACAATTATATCGGCCCAATCTAACTACATTAACCACAGGAGTCTTAATGTTAAAACGGCTTCTTGCAGTAATTTCCATCAGAAGAAAGTGTAAAATTACCAAAAGCAAACCCCAGTCTGTTAAATATGCGCGTTTCATATAACGCTACATGGTAAAAATATCAAAAATGAATTCCGCACTTTTATTATTATTTTTTTTCCGCTAGGTATGCATTCTCAAGCCTACCTCATCCGCGGCCGTGTTGACGTTTACGCAAATCTCTTTTGACCTAGAATATATTCAAAATAATTTCATATTTTCTTAAGAAGTACAATTTAGTTGTCAGGAATAACTTTACAAACACCCTTTTCTTGAAGTAAAAATAGATGCCCCCGTAAATTCTATGTGTCCAGCTCACGGTCTCGTCCGCGTCGTTATTTTTAGCTGTACATGCTTTTTAAATGTATTATCTTAATTATAAACACACTGGTTTGTAGTGGAAACAGTTTTACCGTTTACTGTACTTGTTATTCTACTCATTATTTTCCTATAGCTGCTAATGAACCGGAAGTCTGACCCATAGGCATACTTCTGCGTTGAAGAAAAATGTGGATAGAGGATGCAGTTCATTATCCAGGTATGGTTCCACTGTCGTTTCTATATAGTTTTTGGATAGAATCTTACTTTTTGCATATTATGTTGCAGATAAGTATGATAAGGCACGTTTGTGGTGATTTTTTTTTAACTCTAGATGTCACACAAACTCACATTTGCTGCATTTTTTTAAACGTGTACTTTGCACTTGGAAATAATGATCTTTGACGGGACAGCGGGCAGCAAAGAAAAGTACATTCTTTCAGATTTCGTTTTTTAATGTTATAGAAATATGTAGCAGTTAGGAATGTTAAAATAACAAAACTGATTGCCTAAATCAACAGTTTTTCAAAAACTGAAAAATGTGTTAAGGTGTTTGAGTTAAAACGCATGTTGGGCCTAAAGGCACAGTAATAGTTAGTAATAAAATTAGAATTTTCTATTTGTTGGCCTAATATTTATTCAAATGGTCAATATTATTTATGAGATACTCGTATACTCCCTGTATCATATCATATTACAACTGTAGCCTATTTGTATATGTTAATATATTATTATTATAATTTGGAGGCCTTTTAACCCATGCTTTTGAGCCTATCCCCATGGGTAAATGACCCCCCCTTGCCACCTCATGCCATTACATTATTTAAAACAACAGTATGATTTATTTTCCCACAAAATGTGTTGCTTTGTTCAGTTACAATAATTTTTTTTCTGCAGTCATACACTATGGAAATAGTGACAAACTGGTTTTCCTTTAACCCGGATGTAAGGGAGGTTTCATATTCACCATTTCATCATTGTATGGGAATCAGTAAATGAAATATTGTATAAAAAAAATCAGATAGAACATCTCACCATGGCTTATCGTTGGGCTGTATTTCAGTGCTCATATCTGCAAAATTTAAATTTTTTTCTGACATTTGATTTAAAAGGGGCCTGTAATTCAGACATTTTTCTCCAAATCTATTTGCTTGTACTGTTGGAAAAGCTTCAAAAACTGTGGACTGTGATTAACAAATGAATCAAGTCTTTGGCCAATTGGCAAGCAGCGTTCTGCTCTGCTACATAACTTACAGCTTATTTCTTTTGAACATATTTATTGTCTTTTTCCAGTTGTCATCAGCTGGTTTTATTGCAGCCATCATGAGGTCTTGTAATAGTTTCTGACTCCCTCATAAATCAGAATATTTGCAGTTATTGCCCCGGCTTTGTTCTCGCGGTCCGTTTTCCACAACTGTCAGCTTCATTTAGGCGTAAATACAGCCGTTTGCATTTGCAGTTTAATGTAGGACTGCTTATTTGGAAAATGCTGATACATTTTTGCCTGAGTTTATTAACGAAACGCTTTGACTACATACGTCACTGTCAGACAAGGTGCAAACGATAGGCAGCGACGGTTCGGTAATTTGTTCGTTAAACGATTCTGTGACGAGCAAATTATTTTTACTGTTGACACGTCTGTCCTTTTCCCAACCGCACGCCTCCTTTATTTCCACATCCATTCTCAGGTTCTTCGTCATAAAGACAGCCACTGTCAGAATTCACATTTGTCTCATCAGGCAAGTATAGTTTCATCCCACAGTTCAGAACTGATAAATGCTAACAAACCTAAGTATCTTTCTTTGTGCGTCCTGGCTGTTAACATCGGCCTTTCAGCAAGTGAAGCATGTCTTTAACCTTGTTTAGCCTTTAGGAATCAAGTGTAATCTTCTCTGACAGGAGATTAATGGCACCATCTCTCTAGTTTTTACTAGCACCGTCAGGGAGGAGCGAGAGGCAAAAATGAAGGGGAGGAAAGGAGAGAATGAAGGTCTGCAGTCTGTCATCATGCCAACCTGAGATGAGTTTGGGTGAAAGGGCTCCGCAAAAACATTATGAGAGATGTATGGATTTTGCGCTCTTTTGTTCTCCCCCCTCTATCTGTTTGCTCTCAGTAATCTGTCATTCTGTCATTTACTAGGGGTAGAGCTGTCTGTCCCGCTGGCCTACAGAGATATATACAGGGGAAATTAAAGCTTGTTCGCTCTTTTGGACATTTAATTCTCGTTTGATCCAGATGCCCTAATTTGCTCTGCCCCTTAATGCTCTCGTCTCAATTGTTTATTTATTTAAATAAATTAAATGTATCCGTTCCCCAAAACCATCAGCTCAAACCTAAAGAAAAAATCAGTAATTGTGCGGAAAATCTCTATTTAATAGACAAATGTTTACAGTCTTGCAGCCGCAAGTTTCTTTTGCTAAAAAAATGATCCCAGTGGCGAATAAAAACTTTTACACCAGTTGAAGTCGGGCTTTAGCTTTTGGTTGGCTTTAGAAGCGTTTGCCGTCTTTGAGGTGAGACTATATTAGTCCAACTAAGCTTAGACTGGTTTAAGAAGATGCTTTTCAGCAGGGAAAGTCCTAATTGACCCTCATTCCTATAGTTACTGTTATAGCAACAAGTCATGGAGCTCCACACCACACATCATGTTCTCGTGCAGTGGAAAATACATCTCAAAGCAAAGAGAAAACTGACAAAGTGCTGGCAGACAAGACAGAGCGGGTTACTTTTAGTATGAAACAAAGTCTCAGCTTTCAAATGTTTTAATAAATTCAAACAATAAATACCATTTTGTGGCTCTTTGGGTCATGACAGATCGCTGTAGCACCTCAGTTGAGCAGCATGTAAAACAATCATCTCTTACTCTTTATAGATATAGCATGAAATAAACATGATTAAACATCTTGTATCTTGTTTTAAACACAGAAAGATGTCAATGCACACCTTTTTCAAGTCATGTTTAAAATGTTACAATGTTAGTGATTTTAAAGAGCGCCAAAAGTTTCATTAAACATTTATTCTAATTTCTTGATAATAATGCAAAACTTTGAACTAGTTTTAGTGGTTTCTATAGGTGCAGTCACATTTACCACTGTTTGGCAAATTTTTGCGGGTGAAATCCAGTCATTTCAATAGGAATCCATGCAATTAGTTGGTCGCACAAATTTGTTGCAGTGGCCATCAAAATCTGCTTAATTTATATTGCTATGACTTTTTTTGCGATGCTATAAGACAATTGACCTTTTTGCCTGCAAAATGTCACTGAAATTTCACTTATCTGACTGTACCTTAATTTTTGGTTTGTTTGGCTGGATGGTTAAGCATGGATGGATGGAATAAAACACAGCACAAACTAAAAATTGTTGCAAATGAGACTGCTCGTAATGTTTTCTGCATTCATTTCTTTATGTTCCTCTGTATTCTTGGTTTTTGTGGATGATGGCTAGTCCATGTTGGCATTGGCCTAATTTAACTACATTTTAGCAATCACATAGCAACAAGTTAAAAAAAAACAATCAGAGCAATTGCGCAACCTTAGCAACCGCGAGTTCTTCAAGCAACACTCATACTTGTTCAGGAAATGTACAAACATCTAGTAAGCTGTTAGATGGAAGCCACCCCGTGTACATTAGCGTGTACGTATTGGTTTGTATATATTCTGGACTCTGTGGGAGGAAAGAGGTGGTAATGCCCTGGAGGTTAAGCCCAGATGGTAGCATTTCTTCCACAGCCCCAAACAGCTGCTCAATCGTTTTGCAATTCTGTGGTGTGACGACTGACTAATGGCAAAGCCCCATCAGTGTGCGCACACGTGAGAGTGCGTATGTGAGACTGAATGATGGCTGGGACCTGGGGTGGGGTCCACTGTTGCATTTAAGGTAATACCTAACCTCACCGGGCCCCTAAATGTGCAGCGAATCAAGGTAGTGTTGAAAAGGGCTTACAACACTCGCTCGCTAAACTAAAGAAACGTCTCGTAATTAGCTTCAGACCATTGCCTAAACTTTACATATCAGAAATCAGACCGCAGCATGCTTGAACATATACTGTTAAACATCCAGTCCCTCGTGGTCAGCTTTAAAGGAAATGGCTGCATTGCCTTGACCTTCTCTGTGGAGAATTACCAGGGATATATTGTGAAGATCAGGGAAAGTTAGGGTATAATTCAATGTAGGCTCAGTCAATAGAATTTGTTGCATAATTTGATTGCAAATTTTCCATCCTTTTTTGGGGGGGGGAAGCTAAATTAGTTTAACCAAACACTTATATTGCAAGTTATTGTAATGTTTTAAAAGTACAAACCTATATATGTGTGTGTGTGTGTGTGTGTATATATATAGCTATAATGTATAACTTGCATGAGCAATTGTGTGTAAATGTGTGTATTGTTAAGGTGTGAAGTCTTCATCATTTTTACAGTCATTTTAGGGTTTTGACCATTTTACATATTAATACTTAAAGTGTACATATTTGAACCTAATGGGTACAAAAGTGTACCTTCTTAAAAGGAACTGCCCCAGTGACAGCTTTTGAACCTTTATTTCTGAGATGTAGTATTTGATAAATGAATCAGTATCTTGAAAATATTATTTTAATAAATATACTTAAAAGTGAATATTTTTAAGAAACAAAAATTAAGGTTCTCAATACACTCTTGTTAAAATGTGTATTACTTGAGCTGTAAATGTTTCATCATTTAGTTATTTTAGGGTTTTAGCCATTACACACATGAAAGTTTATATTCTAAAATAATGAGTATTGTAATGTTTACAGATTGGTCTCATTTATTTTTACTGTAAGTATATTTTTATAATTAGCTTTATTTTGCTAATCAAGTGTACAAATCTTTTTTAAGGAAACCCTGTCAGCAGTGATTGAAAGTTCTATTGTTGTATTTTAGTGTGCAGTGTGAGATCAGAAATGGAATCTGGTGTACTGGTAAAAGTGGTTTCATCAAGTTTAGTTTTAGTTTTTTTTAAGACTTTAAATTTTTCAACATTAAACAAAAATATGTAGGGGTTTGATAATGATATTTTTCTGTGTGTTCATTTTTCTTGGCAGAGGAGAAAGAGAACCATTTTAGCTTCAATATTATGATCATACTGTTTTATTACTTCACCGCAATGAATATTTTTCTGCTGGTGTGAACATGATATAGTTATTTTAACCTTTTATACAGAACGCCTCAAGCAGGAACATTCTCATCCTTTCTCTCCATCCTCATACCACTTTGTGTTAAGAAAACCTTCCTTTTTCTAGCAATGAATAGCAAACAATAAGCATTAATAGGTTTGCCTTCAAAATGTTTTATTTGGCACAAAGAAAAGTCTCCTGATATAGCAGGATTGTTTTATTGTACAATATTATTTTATGTGGACTTTTACATGTAACCTGTTCTTTTAGATTTTAGGAGAATTGTAGACATATAGACTCAAAATGCATTAAACCCATGCATATTATTAAATAATAAACTAAATGTCTTTGTCGGTACGATGGATTACAGTCCTGACCAAAAGATGGGATTAAAGCTTCAGAGTTCATCTTTAGGGAAAAGAGCTTTAGGTAACTGATTTGAATCTATTAAATATCTTGGAAGGTTCATCAAAATAAATTTGGATTATCGTCACAGTGTTGAAAAAAAAATTAACATGCTATGCAAGGCGATGCATAAATAAATGAATAAACAGCCAATTGTGACATACTGCTGTGAGATCTATAGTTAAAGCTGTTTACTTTCTTAAAGTACATGCATGTTCTCATCTCATATTTCGTCTTTTCTTAATTGTTGTCATAGTGAGAAGCCGTTAAAAGCCTATTATAGCATCTCAGCTTCTCTCCTGGGGTTGAAAGGCCAGCATGCAATTTTAGCATAAGAATGCAGACCCTTATGCATGCCATTAGAGTGGTGTACAGTAACCATTACCCTCCATTTTAGATGACAGCAGCGAAAGACCCCTATAGAGAGGATTCAGAGACCACCATGTTTACCGTCATTAGGCTTTGTAACTGCACTTGCTTATGTATTTATAAAATACTAAACAGCCTGTGGGCTAAACATGTGAACTATTCTTGTGAACTAGTTCCCCTGCAAGTGATCTAAAAAAAGTGAAACACAAGGACACTTTGATTATGAGCTTTTCGTGGTAGGAGATTTTCTGTTATTTTGGTCATATTATATCTTAATAGCGCTCGGTTCCTTTCCTTTACAGCGCTTGAGCTCTCCCTTATCCCTGCAGGATCTGTTTGTACTTTTTCTTAATGGATTTTGCTCTCAAGTGCATTTAACATGCAGGCAGTCGATTGTTTATGTAAAGTTTGGTGTCAGGTTGCACTTTTCAGACGTATAGCGGGTCCACCTCAGCCAAAGAAAAGTACACGCTCAACGTCCTCCCCAGTTAGACAAAAACATGGTAAAACACTGAGATGTCTTCGCTGCCATAAAAAGGAATGCAATAGTTGCCACTTATGCATTAGGTCAATGATCCAGAGTTCAAAATAGGTCAAGGGGTTTTCTTGGCCATAAGAGAGAAGACCGAAGACACTGTGAAGTGTCTTTTTTGGAAACGTGCATTTTCTTTAGATATCTAACATGTGTAATCGTTTATTTTCTGGAATGGAACAGGTAGCTGGTTTCTTTTAAGTTTAGAAAAGCCATTTGATCTTTCTTCAACACTTATAGACCGTCTATTTTAATAAAAAGAAGTCATGTTTTTAGATTATCATCACATGTCGTATCTTTCATGTCATCCATCTGCAATTTACCGCTGTCAGCTTTTGCTATGCAAAAAAACTGTCTGTTGTTTAGAAAATCACACTATTAATCATTGTAAATGGGGCATGATAACAGCAATTAAAGCCACGCGAAACAACGCCCTTGCTAAGACTTTCTTTAAGCTCGGTAGATACTTTTTGTAATCTGTGCCAACTTTACAAAGCCTTACTGAAAGGACATATTGTAAACCACAGGATAGACGTGAGACCATAAGACTTTTGTTTGGAGAGAATTATTTCACCTGAAAGGAATTGTGCAGGATGATTGTCGGAATAACAGCCCCTGGGTTTTGAGAAAGAAGAGAGAATAGGCCTCTTTACGACTGGAAACTGATGTTGCTTTTCTTTTGTACACAAAAAAGCTCTTTTGCAAAGAATAAAAAGAATAGTGGATTGTTTTCTGTGTATTTCCGGTGTACTGTTGCTGTAGTAACAACGTCGTCAAAAAACGATTTCTGCGTTTGTCCTTTAAATTTTTATGAGATAGATAGAAGGAATAATGCAAGCTTCCTGCAGTAATATTTATAATTCATTCAAGAGTCTCGTTCTATAACTGCCATCTCATCTCATTAGGTAAACACAGCTAAATGAATGACACTTCTCACATTATGACCCGTTCGAGCTTTGTGTAATGACAGGCAGGCTTGACGAACAGTAAATATCTCATTTCCTCTTTCCTAATTATGTTTGATGAGTGTTTGTACCCGAAAGGTCAAACAGCCAAAATAGAAGCAAGTCTTAATTATTTGTAATTTATTAGAGAGTCGTATAATTGATGTTGGAGATTAGTTTGTTCTCAGTTTAAAAGTGTAAAAGTCACTCATGGATGCAAACAGAGGCATTTGTTCAGCTTGTGCATAAGAAAAGTCATTTATCTCTTTCCATGAGATAGTGAGGCAGTGAGATGGTTAACAGTAACTTGTTACTCAAATGCAGTGTTTAACGACAAAACAGATTGTTTCATGCTCCGTTTAATTTTTTTTTTTTGATTGATTCAAAATAATTTAGCACCATTGTCAGAAGTCTCATTTCCCTTTGATTTTGTCAGTTAGTCACTTGCTGGTGAAAAGCTAACTCTTCAGGTGGGCTTCTCTGTTAAATGCAACTCAGTATTCAGAACATCTCAAAGATGCTTTCACAGAGTTTGAATGCCATTAAACGAGTGGTTTGTCTGATTGAATCGGAAGTGGTGCTGACCACACCTGGACCTGTGCGAATAATGCCTCGGACAATAAATCAGATGAGGTCAAACGCTCTCCGTTCACGTTTGTGTGTGTGTTCTGGACTGTGGGAATGGGAGTTTGTGTGTCATGAACGTGATGGATCAGGGAAGGGAGGTGTCGTTGGGGTCAAAAGAGGGTAATGACCCCACTTTTCCTGCTCGGGCTCTGACCTCCCAGCAAGTACTGGAAACCTGAACTGGGCATTGTCGTCAAACAGTGAGAGTAAGTGGCCTCTGGAGGCTGCCCTGACTGACTGCCACACGTTTGACTTTCACACTGGAGATCTGTTCTCAGTGTCAAGTATGGTGCCGGTGGTCCGACATGTAATTGATGCTGTGGTATTAAAAGTGGCTTTAGGGTTAAACTTCACACCATATTGCATGTCGGCATAACAAACTACTAGCTTTGACCTTTTGATCAACTCAGTCTCGTGGACTGTCCAAACCCGTGTGTCGCTTTGAGTTGATTCACATGTCAGATTTATTACACTGATATTTTTATAATGTGAACATGTCACATATCAAAGGTTTGTAATAGGAATTATACAGCTATTAGTTATACACTTTACATTCGTTCACCAGTAGGTGGCAGTTTTTTGACTTTGAGACATCTTTGAATCATTTTGTCGGCTGATTCGTTCAATTGAATCATTGGAAATAGTTCAAAACAGATTAATTCACAAACGAAGCAACTATTGATTATCTTTGAGTTAAAATTGAATCATCCACTCAACTACTTTGTTTATAAATACTAATTTATTCAGTAATTAAACAAGAGATCAAGTCAATGAATCATCACTCAAATGATTGATTCAGAAAAATGATTCATTCAGGAACAGTTTGTTGATGGAACAAAAATAGCAAAGATGTTAATATTATCGCCAAAATGTAAGTTATTCATTATTATGTTTATTAAGCTGTTTTAAAGAAGCAATATGTGAGGCAGTGCTAAAATAAACAAAACGAGCCAGCCATGTTGTGTCTAAAATATCAGTTACTATTAACGTCTTGTTTATGGAACTCTTTTTTTAATTACAGGATAAAGAAATAATTGCTCGCCTTGTATCCCATACTTCTCACTACTATATATTGACATTAGCTTTGCATTTGGGAATTGGCTGCTAGTGCTATGACAACGAAAACCAAATAAACTATCAGCTATTTGCAGAAAACAGAAGCTCAGCTTATGATGATGGGGATGGAAGTAACCCGTATCAGGTTTGCTGTGGATTGTTAGCGGATCGGATAAACCTTTCCCAGTGTCGACCCACTTGTGTTCATGGATAATTATCTGCAGTTCTCTGAGCTTGATGGATTGATTTGGTTGTTTGGATTTTGTTACACAACCGTGTCTCACCTACTGTTTTTCAGAGCACAGGTTGCGAGACTGCCCAGCTGCCCCAGTATAAATCTCCCACAGAAATCTGATCTGGCATTAGCAGGGGCAGCACAAAGCTTTAGGCCTGCGCATAGGCATCTTTATAATTTCTACACATGTTCATCATGTAATTAATACTTTTCATACTATTTTAGCATAATAGAAAATGTTTGCATAATGTCAAATATTGCATTCTAATAATTATTGTATAATGTAGTCTGCATATATTTGGGCTGATAAAAGTAATAATAATAATAAAAGTAGACTAATGCAAATTATTACTGTTATTATTACAGATGTCTTTGCATAATATATATATATATATACACACAACACACACACACACACACACACACATATATGCATATAAATAAACAACTGCATTTAATAGACAAATCTAGATAGAACACAATGTATAATGCATTATAAAAATACTTACCTTGTATATAAATATAAATAACCTTGTAATGCTCCTTGTAATGCATTGTACAACGTCATGAATAATTATAACCACAGTTCATACTTTATAACACTTATCAATTAATTGTAACGCTAAGCAGTTTAAATTCCAATACAGTTATTTACAACCAGATTTTAATAACCCTTTACAATGCATTATACATGAAGGCCTTAAGAAGTTATATTATTGACATATTATTATTGTTGTTATAATTAGCAATAGTACAGTAGTATATATAGACAGCATGTCTACATACACACCTATTCTATTTTATTATATATCATTCTTCCATATTTTTCACTTCTAAAAAAACTGTATTAGTGCCTCCTCTTTTGAATATGAATCTTATCAGCCGTAATCTGCATGAATAAGTGTGTTCTGACATGGGCGCCACAAATTGCTCTGCACTTCATGGCAATTTATGTGTCAACTGTCATTGTTTCACATGAACGCCGTTGAGGGTACTAATTACCGTTATCATCTTTCCCAATGGTGGAATTTGCTTGAATTCCACTCGTTTTGTTTTTGAAATGAGCGATGTAGGTTACAGGCAGGGTCTATACTGTCATCAGGATACTTGATAGCCAAATCGAATGCGCCAATGCAAATATTATAATGTAAAGACATGCTTGAGTCAGTGGGACCGCATATGTACCTGCCTTCAGTTACCATAGCAAACATATTCCTGTTTTTGTTGAAGACATCTCGCTCCAAATTGCAGCAAATGCTTTTAAGCTTATGTGCAGAAATTTGACAGCAAAGGAGAATATACACAGTGTAGGATTTCTTTGTATGTGGAATCTCGCCAAGCACAACATTAATCCAGACCATCATGAGGTGAGACATCATATACACACACACTAATGCACCTCTGTTTTGTTCTGCTCTTTGTTCATTCAGTGTGTGCATGAGTATGGCAGGTACTTCAAAGGGTAATTATAAATTTACTGCTTCATTTCTTCCAAATAAGAGCATAAATTTAGATAACATGTATAGTCATGTGAAGCCAGTTTTATTTGTGCAGTGCTTTTCAAGATACACTGTTCCAAAGCAGCTTTAAAGCTAGAGCCTATCAACGACTAGACGTTGGGGTGGAGGCACATATTTAAATGTCTTCAAGGCAAATATTTAGGGGTCAAGTATTTTCAAATTTATGTTCATCAAATGGTTTGGCAGATGTGTACCAGCAAATATTTCAGGCATGATGACTATCAAGTTTGTATCTGTTGAACACATTTCCATCAGTAAGTTATAAAAAACCATGAAGCAATGTAGAAGCACGGCTATATGCCGGTATCAATTTTTCATGTTGCGATTAATTGCTAATGTATTTATCACGCTGTATGGTATCATCACGTAAAATAAAAAAAAGACACAGATTAAAGTTCAAAAGAATTAAGAGACTAATAGGTAACACTTTACGGTAGCCTTAGTTAATCCATTACCATTATTAATGAACAAATTTGCATTCTTTTTTGTTTATGTTAGCTAGAGTTAGCTGTTTATAACACAGTTTAAATATTTGAATTACCGAAGATTAATGAATGCTTTAAAGAATTTTTCATTGGGAGTTTATTTTTAATTTATTAACTAATGTTAAAGAATGAAGAATGTGAAGTGTGACAGAATAACAAAGGATCTAAATATGAATAGCCTATTGGGAGAAAATGTAAAAAGTATTTGGCTCTGTGAATGAATGCCACTGCGAATACAAAAATCTGAATGGATATTTAAATAAATTCAACTAAGAAAGTAGCGCATTTGCTTTGTTTTTGGTATTTCCAGGGGATCGGCTGTGTTTCATCTGTTCAGCTCCCTCTTCTGTCAGAGAGTGTTCCGCAATGTTCTTCTCATCCGTGCTTACAGCGGACTTGTGCATATTACCAGTCAATGGGAAAAGTGTTCGATAACACGATAACGAAAACGTGCCAGGGTTCACGTACTGAACCTGTGATTTAGCGCGACACAGTGGACATTTCCCTCATTGTCTGGTGCATATCTGTCATATTTGTTTCCAAGGATGCTAATATTCAAAATGTACAGAAGCTCCATTGCCAGACAGACAGTGCTGCTCAATAGAAATCCAGTCTCCTCTTTTGTAAGAACAGTAGAGCCTGCTGTCATTCCTGCCAGACAGTTTCTTCTTTTTTCTGACAGACAGTTGGAAGTGATTGCATTTTGCATTAATGCCTCATTACCCACAGGTGTGTATATGTATGACGCGTGTGTGTGTGCGTGCGCTCTGTCTGTCTGTCCGTCTGTTGGCGGCTCATTAGTGTTCTCGTTGACAGATGCGATAGGGCTTTTAATGTATTCCACCCACTCTGTCACCACCCAAGGTCAACTACTGGGCAGTATAAGACAAGAAGACTTGACAGAAGGCTGTAACAGACAAACACACAGAAAACCTGCTCGAAGTGTCTGTGTGTGGAGCCCGGCAGTTTATCTTTTGAAAAACATTGACATGACAACAAACATCTATAGGCCCTTGTAAGGCAATTGTGCTAAATAGATTTGAATGAATTAGTATATGTATTTTAGCTCATGTCGATGCTCTGTTTATTCCTGTAGACTCTTTAACTACTTCTTTGTTATTCCTCCATGATCCGGCAGATAGTAAGTAAACATAAATCAAAATGTTTTTTCTTTAAGTAACCCCTGTTGGAGAGGATTGGTTGAAGACATTGGAGTAGGCAAAGGACATAATTGTAATTAACACAATTAATTTAAGCATATTTGGTCTGTGGAGGTTTACTGACTGTAAGAACTACAGTCATTATTAGATAAGTCTAGAATTTAGAATCAAACAGGCAAAAACTCATTTGTTGTTAAATCAATTTTGACAGACGATATACTGAATAAATGATTGATCGCTCTTGTTTTTAAAGATAATATTATATGTGCAGTGCAGAGATAACATATACTGTACAGTCAGCCGATGATTATCACTAAATAAACTACTGAAGTTTATTTTCAGATAAAAACTGTCTGACTGAATATTATTCTGCATTTACACAGCTGTTTAAAATTAAATACATGGAATTTTTGGAGTTCAAATATTATATTATAATATATAATATAATATTATATTATATTATATATCTATCAATCCATGTATAGAGCTGTGATTTTACTCTATTCTGGTGAAAAGCTCTTCTGTTAATGTTATTTTTAATCTTTTTAGCTAATCCCTTGCGATTGCACCATGTATGGTTAAAGACATTGTAGGATTTTTACAGGTATTGTATTATATACACATCTCCTCTATGTGTATAAATGTAAGCGCTTAACATTATGTAGATATTCTATTCATTGAAGGTCGAGCTGTAATCAAACAAAAAAAATAACATCGAATAAATAACACAAGAATCGCTTGTGGCTACATTTTAAGCTATTTGATCAAAACAGCTACTGCTTCTGTGACGCACTCTGTCAAGGCATGGGAACAAGAGTACCAGAACTATCCATGACAGCTTTCCTTTAGCCGAAGTTTGTCCTGGTCATTACCTCAGAAAAAAGGAGAAATAAAAAAAGACCAATTCAAAGTGCGCGTGGAATACAGATGTCTTTGTGTGAAACGCTGTCACGATGGGACCCTTGTTATGTCTGCGCAATTTGTAGCCTGAGGCAGAATACTCCACAAAGTCATTCCTGGTTTTCCTGCTGTGTGAAGGCACACGGTCTGTGAGGAATGTTCGCTGAAATTAGGTCTGATGCTGAGGGACCCGTCTGAGTGAGATGTTCATTAATGCAATATATTGTTTGCCATCTTTAGATTTTAGCTTTTGTGTTGGATAAAGAGACTGACCTAAAGATGCCTATTTCAGTCGGGTGTCCTCATTAAACTGAACGTCCCGCCTCAGTTTCAAGCCTTGTGATGTTGATTGCATTCTTCCATTTTTAGAGGTTTTTATTGGGAGACAAGCATGCTGAGTCTGAGGGATTTCTATTGCTTATAGATAGCTACCGAGAGTTAATGGAGATCTTATTTTTCTTATTATTCATTTGTTTCAGTTGAAAAAACGAGACGTTTGTTGACATATGGTAAGCATTTAGTTTTACCATTAATGCACATGTCATAGTTCAAGTGGTTTCATTTTGATTTTTTATGTGAATATGAGGACAATAGTAGAGGTTATGTTCATATGCTCTTTTTATTGCACACTTCAGCAACTTTATTGTTTATTTATAACAATTGTTATTTTTGAGTCATTTGAGTCATTTTTTTTTGAGTCATTTGAACATATTGATTGCACACATTAAAATCTTTTACCAATCTTCAAAAAAATGTTATTGTCGAGATTTCTTCTGAAATAATAAAGACTATTTTTCTCATGAGAAAAATCTGACACTCAGGATGCTTCAAAAAGATTTGATCTTGTTGTCTAGGAGCAACAATAGAGATATTGTGTTTATTGTCAGTGTTTTTCTAAGCTTTCAGTTCTGACCAGTGAATGCAAAAACAGAAGGGATTTGCTTTCCATTTGATGCTTAATGAGAGTGAGTGGTGCCATTCTTATCTCATATATCCACCCTTAAATTCACTCACCTTTACTGGCTGGTTTGCTTTCCTATTAAAAAGTCAATTATCTGCTGTAGTGAGTCTACTAGGGGAGTGATATCAGAATGGAATGGAGCTGAATCTTAATCAAACTGTTCAAATATTAGCCACGTCTTCATCACCACCCCCTAGTCCACCCAGCTTTCTTTCTGTCATTCTCACTATACACACCTGACCTTACATCCCCCAACAGCACACTGCATTCTTATGCAACTCATTGAGCGTGGATTGTCATATAAAATTAGCTCAGATGGCTGGTGCTAAAAAAAAAACAGATTCTGTCTCAGCAGTACTATCGGGCACATTCAAAACCAATTTTGCAGAATTATTTTTGTTTTTTTTGCTAAATTACACTGACAGTCATGACTTACCAGGGAATGAGTCTGAACTGAACGATTTCCCACAACCGATCAGAGATTAGAACTAAAATAGAATTCATTTGCCAAGTTTATACTTGGGAGAAATTGGAAAGTGTATTGCTCCAAAGGTAACAATGAACAACACACAGATAAACATACAGGGTTTACTTTGCGGTGGTACAGAAAAGGGAGAAATTGCTATTGTTTGTCTTCAATATTTGTGCAATGTCTGTGCTGCTTCTCTGTGAAACCTTTTTTGGTCAAATACGTTTTCTGAGAAACCAGCATTTTTATATTTATTTTTCTGTATTCTGCAAAATGCTATGTATAAACTCTTTCTGAGAATCAACCTTATAGATTTAATATATCATTCATAGGTTTAAAGCCAGGTTAAGTTTCTTTAGTAATGATACATGTTTTGTTCTATTTGTCGCATACATGTAGCGTGATAAATATAGTTTTATAGTTGTATATTTTACTTTTATAATATGGTGCTTTTGTGTGCTGCTAGGCTTTCCAATTCTGTTTCGGGTTATTATTTAATTATTGGCTCTTTTTATTCTTCTGTAGACCCTCTCCTGAATGATTTGGATAATTTGATCCGGATAATATATCATTCTCTAGCCTCATATCAGATGTTCCATGAAAGTGAAGAAGGACAAGAAGGTCAAATATGAAGGAAATGAAGGTAGGAGTCTCTCATGTTGTTGTAGAAGGATCCAGATGGTTCTGTGGGCAAGGACTTCTCTGAATGCCAGGAGTGATGTGTGTAGCTTTGTGAGGTGAATGCTGGCTAGCTCTGACAAATATTCACTGAGGGGGTTCGTAAAGTCAGTCCTAACAGCTTGCAGCCATTGCGAGGTGCACAATGCCCATTGTATTGAAAAAAGGTGTCTGTTGTCTGTCAAACTCGTGACTTTGTGATTCAGTCCAGATCATGTTCCTTTGGCTTGTGGCTACTAATGTGCTCATAGATTCCACAGCTTCTTTAGATTTAGTAAGTCACGAATATGAACATATCTCAAATTACAGTATGGTTAGTTCAGGTTATCTTATCTTGGAAAATTGACCTAATGAGACAGATCTTACATTCAGCACCTGAAGGGTCCAAATGTGATAGTTTGAAAATCTATTGAAAAACTCTTTCTTATAATGCATTTTTCATGTCAAGTGTGGGTTCAGTATATTTTTGGGAAATAATTTGCTACTTATGTTCAGCAAGTAAATAGATTTAACTGATTGATCTAATTAATTGACCAAATATGTTTTTGACTGAATTGACTGAAAAAAGTGCATACTGATAAAAAGCTTTGTTACCAAACCAAATTGAAATCATCTTGATATTAGGAGCTTCGGCCAAAGAAAATGATAGACATGCATTTGCAAATTATTTACAAAACATCTGCACAAAACACAATATAAGCCAAATGCAAAACAAGGCTGGGATTAATTCTCCTAGTTTCAAAGTAGAACTGGAAAGTCATTTTGACAGAGAAAACATCTGGCTTTTCTTTTCGCCCTCTTCCCAATCCCTCGTGAGTCTTTCTATCAGTGTTGCAAAATATTACAACCTCTCAAAAGCATCCACCATCACCTCTGCCCTGTCACATTAAAGAAAATTGTGAGGTAAAATGGAGAATACGTTCCCCGTGGAGTGTCACTCAAGCAATTTCTCTCGCTTGCCCTTCTTCCATCCTCCCTGACTTGTTCTCTGGGTCTCCAGCTGTGGTGCTTCTTAACAGTTCGGCTACTTTGTTCTGCAGTTTAAAAAATTCCCTGGAGCTTCAGGAAGTCACATGTTTGTGCATTGTTTGCACAACATGCTAGAGGGCAGCTGTGAGGCTGTTGTTACTCATTGTTGTTTGGCCTGTAGGGTACAAAAGTGCTTATTTCTGCAGATAGACCACTGATTCCCAAGTGGAGATATACGTATCCCAGGAAGTGCAGGTTTTTGTTGCATGGAAGATCTTAAATACTTAATTAACTTTTATGAAATGTCCCATACGGACTTCATTTATAAATAAAATTTGCCATACCATCTTTTTTTGAGAAAACCTGAGGCACAATATATCTGTGCCACATGTGTTGCCATCTAATATTTTATATAAATGTTTCTATATTTTATATTATCTTTGTAAGCATCCAGATAATTTAACCTTTAAATGAAGTAAAATTAATATATATCTTTATATTGTATGTTATATTGTATAATGGTGGCTATAAATTTCACTTGAACCATCTAAACTTTTATTTAATTATTTTTTAATTGTATTATTTTTAACTTTAGGCCAAGAATAGACACCATGTACTGTTTAATTTTAATACTGATCATTTATTGGTCATTGTCTCGAACATGAAAATAATAATCGGCTTAACAGTGTTGGCTAAATTGGTTCATCACTTGTATTATTGTGTTATTAAAGGGTGAGTATTGATTGTTTTTCTCTGATAATGCACTTTCAGATGGATATGGAGTGTCATGAGTATGGTTGAAGAACGACAGGATTTTTTTATGTTTGAGTGAACTGTTCCTTTAAGTGCGGCATTGTGTTTATTCTTAAGGCTTATTTTCTTTATCCACTAATGACAGAACAGTGGGTTATTGTCTGTTTTTCCCTCCCTTAGCCATGAAGTGTCAACAAACTATTTCCAAGCAGCCATTAAAAGGCATTGGCGCCTTTATAAATAATTCAACCACTTGACTGGATGCTAAATGAATGGAGATGATACGGACAGAAGGTTTTGGTTTCCAGGGAGTCCTTGAGGAGGAGGGAGTGTTTGGAGGGTTAAAATCACCTCCTCAAAACAACACCCAACCCAACACAGACAAAGAGAGAGGCTTAACACCAACCGAGCCGATCTTCCCTCCTCTTTCTCTTCCTCTTCCTCAGACTCGGTGAGAAATTGCAGAGGTTTTCCTGCTCTTTTCTCCCCTGAAACAAAAAGAGGCATTTCTGTGAATCAAAGCCACCCCTCAGGAGTCTGTCTTAGGTCCACCCCGGAATGCCACCATGGAGTTTAAGGACTTGTGGGGGCCCAGAGTGGACAGCAGGTGGAACGGTTCCAGGTTTTGTTCTCATTTGTCAATAGCCTTGGAGTGAAGTTCTGTTCAGTAGGGAAATGAAGAGAAATGACTTGTTGCCAACCGGAAAAAGTATTGTCAACAGGACAGAGAATAGATGGATGAAGTAAGAGACAAGGGAGGCACAATGTTGCAGCATCTGCTGAAAGAATCTGTCATGGATATTCTAGACATAGATGGATTTCAGTGGATAAATGAGGCAGATACAGAACAATCATCTCAATTCATTGGTTGCTAATCAAGAGAAGATGACTCCATTCAAGTGTGTGAGAATGTTACCCCCTATGGCTCTGATCAATGTGATGGAAAAGGCCAAATATGAGAGATGATGTGTTTTTTGGAATGAATTTGCCTCAAAGAATGGTTTTAAGCACTATATGAATGCCAGATGCCAGTTAACTATAGCATCCGCTAAACATCTAC
Organism: Puntigrus tetrazona; assembly: GCF_018831695.1. NCBI lineage: Eukaryota > Metazoa > Chordata > Actinopteri > Cypriniformes > Cyprinidae > Puntigrus > Puntigrus tetrazona. The sequence goes on from NC_056704.1 coordinate 21,068,313, forward strand.
TGTATACTCTCGAGTCTGAATTATCTGAGGAACCAAGATGATAGTAAATAACATCATTAACCTTTTCATTTTGGAACTGTTTTCCCTTGATTAGCAACCACTGAATAAGGTTGTTGTTGCAGTAGAGTGATAAATGGACGTAAACATCCTCTTGAGGTACTTGTCCTATTGTGATGTTAAACGAGTGAATAGTAATGTTACAAACATCTATGGGTCCCAAGTTTAGACCACACAAACGGGAGGAAAAATGCAAACTCTGAAATTCATTGTTTTATTTTGTTTATACTAATGAATCTAGATTTAGTGCTTACGGCTATGGGCCATTCAAAGTCAAACATAGAATGCACTTTAAATTCCAAAGCATTCTGAATTGCCATTTGAATTGGAATGTAAGAAAGCATAGTCAAAATTTTAGACCACTGTGCACTTAATAGCTCTATGTAATGCTGTGAAAAAGTTTAAATAGCTTTGAGGTTTGAAGTGAGAGCTGTGGATGAATGGATAGATAGATTTGCCTATATGAGTCAAATCACATGATTACACATGATTTGTCTACAGCAAATTTTAGACTTTAAAATAGACATTTTATTTTATAACATTTGCTACCCCTATAGATCTGGAGTACTCTGCATCTGATGAAAAAAACTAGGAACATAGTGTCTGAAAAGTTCCATCTGACAGTAAAATATGCCTTCCAGTTCCAGCCCTGTTTACAAGCAACAGAAAAACAGCTTGGAAACTAAGAACTGAATTAGTCTGCCTTTTTTGTAAGTAAACCTGGTAAACTGAGAGCTTTTACATAAATATTGTCCCTGCTGGACTAATGAAACCCTGAAGCAAATGGATACGTGGTTGAATGGGCCACAGTGAGGCTGTCTCAAGAGTGTGTGTGTGCAACACCCAGCTGTTGTTATTTCTGTATCATTTCAATTGCAGCAGCTGTCAGGGGAACTTAGGGCTGTTAAAATCTAAATGAGCACAGGAGCCAAGAGCTCTCTGCCTGACTGACGGGTCGCAGACCTGGGAAAGGGAGAGAAAGAAGAGTGCGCTGGGGGAAACATTTTGTTTGGATGGAGAGAATAGAGAAAAGGAAGTGTGTGCATGTGGTGTAAAAGGAGTGAATTAATTGCATGTCTACAAATAAAAATCCACTACGCTATATTGTCCTCTCCCCGTTAACAATGTTTTTACTTCTAAGTGCTTTTGCTATACAATGTACAATTGTATAAATCTTTTATTTCCATCTCTGAAAGAAAGTATTTCACATATTCTTATATTGTTTGCTATTGTAACGGGAGTTATTTTCATTTTCTGCCTCTTTCAGGGTTTTCAGCACATTGTTAAGATGTTCTAGGTCGTTGGTGGGTGGATGCTTGTCAAAAGAGCCCATTATATGTGTTTATGCTGTATTCTGGCCACTTGCACTTCCTTTTTAACCTTTGGGTACTGTTGTGGCATAAAACTGAATGCTACATATAACACACCTACATTATTAATGAATCAAAATAGCAACGAGCTAAAAAGGTTATGGTCTGTCTTATAGTTGTGGTGATGCTCTACCGGAGCAGCACCCCGTTCATCCATTTGCTTGGTGGGTTTATTACTGGGGGAAGTCAGTCACCTGGGTGAGGGGCCAGGCGGGGGCCATCGATTTTTCCATCATCTTCTTCTCTCCTTCTGCCTCAGTTGGCAGGCTTCAATCTGAAGCTTGCATTAGTCTCATCTTCTTCGTTCTGCGCGCAATCGATTGCTCCACAGCTTTGTGATGATAAATTCATGGCATGCTGCAGGACTTACTTTCTCTTAACTCACTATTCGACAGTGGAGGTTGTTGCTGTTATACAAAGAAGAAAAAAATTGATCCTTGTGGTTCTCCCTGAATTCTGTAAACTTTAAATAATTGATGTGGGTTTTCATGTTTGAATGAACATATCGCTGATGAAAATGAGGAGGGATGTTGTGCAGTGCTTGATGTGGTCACATAAATCTAACCATGTGCAAGCATAATGTATAGTAAAAATGTATTGCTATTCTTTACACTTTTACACTTACATTTTGCTTTATTATTTTATTTTTAAAAAGTTTTTGGCCCAATTATATTTTAATAAATTACATAAAATGTATTTAATTGTAGTTAAAATGCTGTGTTGTTGAAAAAGCTTAATTCAGGTATATTGCTTCACACGTACCTTATTTTACAGTGTTATTTTAGATTTTATTATATATATATATATATATATATATATATATATATATATATATATATATATATATATATATATATATATATATATTATTAAAGTATTTGTTATTATTTTTAGTAGGCTTTTATTTTTCTATCTTCATTTTTTCCAACTAATTTTTATATATATTTTATCTTATATTTAAATATACGAAGTATTAGTACGTCAAATTAAAGCTCTTTTCATTTAGCTACCAACATTTTTTATTTAGATTTAATTTATTTTATTTAACTAAAATGATTTTTAATAGTTTAGTTTATTTTTAGTTAATAACAACACTCATGATTGACAGACACAACTCTCTTCACCTTTTGCTTTGTGCAGATCTGAGCAGAACAGCTAGTTGCTTTACATTAAAAGTTCACTGTGCGCATGCTTCAGATGTGGTCAGAGAGTCAGCAGGACCAATAACTCAGTCTCTGGTAGCCAATCCATCTGCATCTCCTTCTCTCTGTCTGTCCAGGAAGATGGGCACCAGGTTCTTCTGGTTGTCTCATTAGCACTGAGATGTCAGTTTGTCGGTTAGAGCAGTGACTTTTGTCAGCATAATGGTGGGTGGAGGCCACCTTCAAGGGGGAAGAAAGCAGTGAATTTGTTCCTCTTAGGCCAATGAAGGGAGGGGTCCTGGGTGCTAAGATCTTTGCCGGGGTCAGCGGTCCTTTAGACAAGGATAGAGTATCCACACAGCATGCCAGAGTTTATTTAGTACCAGGCAACAAGTTGTGATGAAACCTGAGCCTCTTGCAGATGGTGAACCGACTTCCCTATCCCTTTTCAAAGCCGATCTGTCAGATAAGGACTGACTTAAGCATCCCAATACAGCTACAGGATATGTTTCACAATGCTTAAATGAACTTCCTCAGTGGGAATCCCGTTGCTGAGCGCTTAGCTGCTAAATGAGGACTGCATGCCATTTCTGTTAGGGATCAACAGCTTCTTTGCCTTTTTATTAACCATTACTTGAATTGGTGATTTAGAATTTTAACTACCCCAACTTTTTAATGGTGCTTTCCATTTAGTCCCTCTTCTTTCCCTGGAGTTTAAAAGAGAGACTTTCTTTCTTTTCTCCTCCACTCTTGTACCCCTTGACCTAGCCTATACGCTGAAGATCAAGTTTCTCCGGCCCTGCAGCTAAGTCCAACTGACGACAGACCCGTTGGCAGTCTTGTTTGATGCTGAAAGGGGATCCCAGTGCCGCTCTATGAGCTCTGCATAGCAGGAATGTGCAGGAGAAAGGGATGAGCATGTTGTGGTGTCTCTCCGATGCCCTTCATGAGTAACTTGAGAAGGCGTATGTGTTCGAGACGTCCAGGGGGCTGCCATCGCCCTCTCATACACTCCTTTTTTCTCAAAGAGATCTGCGATACCTGAAGAAAGCTATCCATTAGCATTTCCATTCATCTCAATGGCAGTTGCTTGGGAGTAGATGATTTGAAATCATTGCTCATCTTTGCTCAAGAGACCACAGAACTTTTTCAACCAATCACATGAGCTCTTAAATCATATGTCATTTTGTCAATTGTAGGAAAATTACAGAACAATAATTCTGAGCTGTATTAAGCTGTACCATTTCAAAAGGCACACTTCATTTATCCCTATAGGTTGCATATTAGTCAAAAGATACATATTATTAAATATGCACCTATTATTACTTAAAAGATCTATCTGGTCTCATGGCATAAACATACCTGGGTGTGGTTTTTAGCTAGGAGATCTGATTTGAATCCAGTGTAACTACCGTTCGACAAAACTGTTCAAATCTGCATAAAAGAAAGATGACACGGTTGCATCAACAAATGTATTTTATATTAGTTTTTCATTTTTTAACACTGTTGGGTAGGTTTAGGGTTGGATTTGTTGTGGGGCATATTTCCAACATGGTAGAGCTTTAGCAACAGTCCACAGATATTTTTAATGTAATAAAAACACAGCAATACGTCCCTATATCAACGTAATAAAAAGGTGCCAGGGTTCACGTATTGAACCTGTGTTTTAGTACCACTCAATTTTGAAAGCATACTGTCCCAGTGACAACTTTTGTTTCTGAGAGTGTAAAATATTAGTAATACATGTTACTTGAAACAATTATATTCTGTTAAAGTTATATTCTGTTGTTTTGAATGGCTGTCATAGGAGAAAGATGCTGTTTAAAACCGAATGGTGAAGTTATGGCATCTGCCAACAGGATAACAGGGCTATGCAAACCTTTGAACCTCATCAGTATTCTGAGTTCTGATTTGTGCTGCTAATTTAGATGACCGTCTGAGATTGTAACTTGTTTTGGTCTCATTAGTTATCATAGCTCTTGATGAGAACAAGAGAGATCCACTTGACTTTTAATCTTTTGTTGCGATAGCATCTCAGCAGTGATACTTCTGGATATATGTACTGCCTGCATTTAAGTGGAGAAATCTTTCCTCATTTGGATGATGAAGGAGAAACTTGCTCTCCAATGGTTTGCAGACTGTGTTTACGAAGCATTTCAAAGAGACAGTTGAAAGCTAGCACACTTAAGGGAAAATCACAAAACCCAGAGCATATCATTCTCTCATTTTTTAGACCTAACATTGGCACTAAATTCACTAGTAGGATATTTTTTTCTTTGACGGGGGTATTAAAACATCCCCCATCAAAGAAAAAAAAGTTTTTGTTCCTAGCATTAATTAAACAGAGCCTGCTGTCAGTGCTGATTGAATACAACATACCTATATTCTATGACTTTTGAGTGTTTATGCAAATGTTATTTGATTTCTGATTAGTATACAGACATGAATCAGACACAACAGGACATCACTTTGAATGTTTCATTGTCCAAATATATTTTATTGCATTAGTGTAATAAGTCATACTTTTTTACAATCCCGATTGATATTTAACAATGTTCCAAAATTGATTCAGTGGAAACAAGTAAAAATAAAATGCAATTCTTCCTTATGCTTCCTTAATTTAAATGTTTCTGATAACTTATACTGTTTTGATTGTATTTGTTAGTGTAATAAATACAAACTGTTAATGAAATAATAAAATACATTCATGTTTGTATAAATGTTAATTTACTTAACATTAATAATTTCAGAACTTTAAATTTAAAAACAAACAAAAACCATTTCTTCAGATTTTCCACTGTCAAAAATCTCCTGAAGCACAGCTAGATATAAAGAACTCCATGAGCACAGATAACATGATGTTATCGAATCTGGCAGAGAGAGCCAATCACGCTTAGGCGAGATGAGAGGATAACCTATAGCGTGACTCTTTTCCGACTTCTCTCTTCCCAACAATATCAGCCTCATGTAATCAAAACATAGTTATCCTCTGCTGCCTGTTGACTGCTTTGAAAAAGCAACAATAACAGACATCCACTCACGCAATGCAGGATGACATACACAAACCGGGAAAGATATCGATCCCTTCTGGTAATTCCACCGTATTGTTTTCATTTTTGGGTAAATCATGTGTCCTGCTGACTGTCATGTTTGTCATTTCTCTTGTGTAGGTGTAATAAATAGAGCACGGATATACTTTACAGCTCTAAGTGGTTTTATACACTGACATATCAAAGTTTGATTGCATCATCCAGAATGTTCTTTCAAGTTTTCTTTAATGAGTTTGAAGCATTGCTGGTATCCCTGAACATGAGTTGGGTAGGTATAACTACTGTAAATGCTATACTATACATCGTGTTTGACATTGCTATGTAGATTTGAGTCTATGCGTGCCATCAAAAAACGCTAAGTCAAATACCCTCATCGCTTGTGAGGAACAAAGGCATCCATAGCTGATTATCTCTATGGCATGCAGCAGTGGTGAGAGTTGCTCTTAGACATTGGGACCCTCTTTTCGCTTTGTTTTAGACAAAGTGTCTGCTTTTGTTTGAGTCATAAAGATTAAGAAGATGGCTGAAGAAGATACAGTTGAAAGTATGATAAAACTATATCATAAAAGTTGACCATGGTATAGTGAGCTCTTATGTGGGTAATACTTACAATGCAATGAACAAAGTTTACTTCCGAATTTAGACAGGTTTTGTAGCATCTGAAGAATATTATTAATTAATTATTAATATTATTAAATGATGTGAAGATTTTAGCATGGTGATGGATATCATGGATGGATATTAATGCTTTTGGTCTTGGCAAAATAGATTTGCTACTCTTCGATAATTGCTTTAGTTGTTGATTATTGTTGCTGCTGCAAGCAAGTACATGCTGCCAAAGCATATGGAAACAGTATTTAAGATATACACAAATATCATATAAAATAATTAGCTGATCTAAACAGGTGGAGCTGGGGAAGGTGAAGGGTTTCAGAGAAACTCTGAAAGCGTGCTGCAAGAATCTCAAGTAAATGCTAGCCGTATAAATGCAAGGCTGTAAGCTCATTGGTTTGTATAAGCAACATAAACAAAGTCGTTTAACTCTCTAATTATCATGTTTTGTTAACAACCTGTTAGTCTGCGCCTAGAGTTTGATGACTGAACTATTTCTGTTCACTGAATTTTCTATTGTCATTCATTTCCAAAACATAAACATTTCTTAGTTGTTGTGTTCATTTCATACAGCATTTTTTGGAAATTTACATTGTGTCGTGGCATGTTCAATCCACAGCACAGCATACCATGTACTGGATCAAATAAAACTATTACCATTCATACACCAAAGCAGTGATGTTGGGCAATGTGACCTGGCTCAGAGTCTACATTTGAGTTCATCTCATTTGTGTTAAATTCTGGCAGTCCACACATCTCGGTAAACCAATTTTTATCGACCTTGCTTTGTGCAAATTGTTACGCTGGAACAAAACTGTTGCCACAAAGTTGGGAGCACACAATTGTCTAGAATGTTATTGTATGTGGGTGCATTAAAATTTGTGCTCTCTGGAATTAATGGGCCAAGCCACACATATTAATTTTGAAGGGTTGTCCACATATTTTAGGCCACATAGTTTATATTGGTATGGTGTTATGAGCAATTGCAGTTGGAGTTCTGGAGTTCATAAAAAATCATGAAAACTTATTTTTGAGATGTACATACTGTACATGTTTGTATCTATTTTTGTTGTCCTGCCTGTTTATATTTACTATACTCTCAATTCTCACAATGATTACAAAAGTAATTAAATATACAGTACAAAGCCAATGTACAGTGTATACACATATACATGGCCAAAAGATGTGCAAGACCCCTTGACTGCAAGTGATGAACAGAGAGACAAACACAGAGAAACTGACAGACTGAGATGGATAGCAGACCTGATGAGCTGCTGATTGGTTTCTGCTCTCAGTGATACCCAATCAGGCTCCTCTAATCACACTGCACACGTCCTTCCTGGTGGCAAGGTACCAGAGGGAGACCTTCACCGCACCGAACACGCTGTCTGCTCCCATCCACCACCTACGCTTCACTTGCTTGTTATTTGATGTGAAATGGAATTAAAGCTGGGCCGTATTACCCCCAAACAGTAATTATCAGTGAATTTCCCCTGTGGCATGCCTCAGTTCGCACACTTTTATTCCCTTATCAACACAAGGTAAGAGACATTCTGACAGCCAAGGTCAATACAGACATGCCTTCAGTGACCCAGAGAAGACACTGCATACACAAACGCTGTTCAAACACAAAAGAGAATGAGATACTGTGAACATGTACGTGTTTATTTTTCTACGTAGGTATTTGGAATGTGTCAAAACATTTTGGGCTGCTCCGTCAGATTTTTTTCGGAAACTGACATGTTGACAGTTTAGGCAAACATTCCACAATCAAATTGGGATGGCGTGGCTACATTTTTTGTGGAGAAATGCATAGCAGTGCAACGTTTTGTTTTTCTAGGGTACAGCACATCCGCTCGTTTTCTGCTTGTCATGTTTTTGGATTATTAGCCTACAATCATCTATTATAATATATATTTTTAGGTTATTAACCTATAATAATTTCAGAATTTATATTCTTAATGCATTTCAAAACAAACCATGCACAAAGTATTACTTGCTTTGGGGAAATCGGAGGAGGCTTGGTTGGTGGACAGCAGCCAAATTCTGTTTCTTCCTTTAAAATTTCATTCGCTTACACGATCCAGGCATTTGTACTGCAGCAAAAAAAAAAAAAAAAAAAAAAAAACATACAGATGATTTCCAATACATCTTTCCTGAAACAGGACGTCATTGTTAAGTCAGATTTACTGCCTGTCGTGTATAAGACTGTGATTTGATTAAAAAGTAATATCCGAATCTTCACTCATGGGGCTGAAAGCTAGAGTATTATCTTGTCATTGACAGGATTAGTCTTGATGGAGAATGGCTGTACATGCAATAACGGGCAGATCTATCATCTACAGTATCCCTCTGTTTCTCTGTGTGGGGGGAAAATGATTGGGTTTACAAATACCTTGTGTAAATGTTATAGTAACATTTGTCTTCCACTTGCTCTGTCATTGGCTGTTCTGATTTCTTATGGATTTTTTTAATGAACTGAGCCTTACATTCTTAACATATTACAGTTTTAGCATTCACCATACAAAAAAATGTGTCAGAAAGAAGAAGAAATTATGGTAACATTTTACAATTAACATTAATGTATTGTAAATGTCTGTTAATGGCAAGTTCTGATGGATGAAAGGAGGAGTTGGGGATGGAGGTGGGTGATCAGCTGAATAATGACTGAAAGGACCTTATAAAGGAAATTATGATTGGCATCATTTTCCTATATGTAGTCGTGTATCTGAGTGAAGTTGACTAACGTGACATGCCATTTATCTTTCTTTACTTTACCCAGGTTTGGTCATGATTACGTTTTGATAATTTCAACCATCTACTGCGTACTTTAAAGGCGCAATATGTAAGATTTCACCACTAGAGTTTGCATTATCAAAACAATAACAAAGGCGACGTTTGATGATGCTGTCATCGTTTTCACTATTAATTAGGTAATTTATGAAATTCATATTCAGGGTTGAGGTAATTAATTGAATTTAATAACTGAAACCTGTACCCTCCACGGTTATTAAAACAGCGAATTACACAGAAAAGGCGAGTCAAGAACATTTACGTTGTCAGAGAACATTATGACAGATGATGATCTAGCGCGAGATTAAGCACTTTAAAAAAAAACTCCTCTTGTAATCATAAAGCTGTCTATACTGTTTTATAAATGAATCGCTTACTTACATTTTTCATACATCTTCACGAGCCGAATACAGTAATGATGATGATAATGATTTTTAATGATGACTCCTCTGATTGTTCCATTCGTTAACTCAACAAACTCGTGTGTGAATGGTTATAATGCACAACACTGTAAAAAAAAAGTCACTTTTGCACTTGCCCGTGTGTGTTGCCGTAGTATTCATAGGCGGAAAATTAAGCTAGCGCGGGGAATTGCGTCATTGATAGGCGACAGTGACCAGGGAAGGTTTATTTTTTAAATCTTGAATTTATTTGAATTTACAAATCCCAGAGAACTATTGAGGTAACTGCATTAAATATGTAACACTGTGAATGTAGTTTTTGAATATTTTATTACAAAAATCTTGTATGTTGTGGGCAGATAAGAGAAACTGATGTGGTCAGAAACATCAGTAATGGGGCAAAAACATCTTGTGTCTCAGTTACGTATTGAGAAGGAAGAGCTTTTAACTTGTAAACATAGGTCATTAGATACAAGTGAGATTCCTATAGTGATTTTAATGGTGTGCTGCTTACTGCTCAGGAGTGACGGAGCCTCTCGAAGGATGTCAGCTCAGCAGGACGTGCTGTGGAAGAGACGCTTACGATTAATCACTTCCCTTTGGATGTGCTGTTTTGCTGAAACCCATTTCCTCTGGCCCTAAAAATCAGTGTGAGGAGCCAGTTTAAAGCCCACTGGGGAGGAAGGACAAACTCTGAGCTGTTGCCTTTGGCCCCTTAGGTTTATGTGGCTAGTAAAAATGTACTAAGAAAGTGGCACCAGAAGGCGGTTTTGGATTTCCTTTAACGCAGATTAACCGAAAACCTAAATGTAAAAGTCTAAATGTAGAATGTACTATTATAGCTCTTCGATTTATATGAAAGTGGTGTTGAAAACAGCTACTAGTCTCCGGATAGGGAAACCAGCGCTACAACTAAAGTTCATCAAAATCAGTCAACTTATATCTAGTTTGTTTACATGATCCATCCGTACTGCGAATGTGTTTAAGGGGTCTAACTCATGACCCCCACATTGCCCTCTGGGGTTTCTGATCGGTCTGGACATTTGTTTAAGAATCCCATTTAACCTCGCAGCAAACAATCTTGTTCCTCTGTGAAAGGTGATGTCAGTTGGGATCAGTGGATGTGTACCCTGTCCTCCCCAGAGAGCAACAAATCCATTCTCTCTGCAAACTTCTCTCATTGTTTCCCTCTTTACTCTCGGTAGGTACAGCAAGAATCCAAACCTGAGACTTTACGCAAACAAGCGATGGAGGCCAGTGCAATCACAAACGAAGGCTGTGCGGTGTCAAAGATCAGCTGAAACATGTGAGATCCATTTTGTGGAAAATAAGATTTTAGATGGGAAGGCGTGAAGATTGTACTGATTATCAGTGCAAAAAAAGACTTTAGTGGTTGGTGTGAGGTATATGGTGGAGTAAATATTTGAATGCACTACTGAGAATTACAGTCTACATTTTAAAAGAATGTGAAATTTAAAAGCCAGCTCACAGATGAAGATGTCTATAACGATAACTGTATTATCACATCAGTTATAAGCGTTCACAGCAGTTTGTCATTTGCTGCTTTTAATGGTTGTGCTTTTTAAGCCAGGTGCATTCTGATATTTTTTTAATTGTTCATCAGCTGGAAAAAAAATGATCTGAAAGTTATTTAAAATATATTGGTCCTCTGTGTTGTATACTTGTGATGTTTAGTATTATTTTAAATGTGAAAATTATCATTCCTAGTATGAACAGGCCTTAATGCATTTCACCCCATATTTCCTATTTCACCCCAAAATATAAAGAACATCTTGTGTGTGTTTACTGTAATGCATAGATGAAATTAATAATTAATAAAGATAATTTTATTATTCATAAAGAGCCTTTGCCACACACATCTTTAATATATTGATTTTAATAAAACAATTGTAAAAATTTCACCAAACAAAATAATAGTAGATTTTATTTACTTAAAATAAATATTATAATATAATATATATTATTAGAAAAATAAAATCACAGATATATATACTGTAATGCATAAAATTAAATAATGGTGCCTAAAGAAGGTTATTTTATTATTTATAAAGATTCATGGTAACCTTTGCTACCTTTTTAATTAAACCATTGTGAAAATGTCTCAATGCAAAAATGATTTTTGCAAAAATTGTATACCTTTATTTTCACATTAAAAAAAACATGAATGCATAAAGAAAATCAAGTAATAATCAGTAACAATATTATTTATATAATAAAGATTTATGATAGCCTTTGCTGCACTATTGCATATAGCATGTCTTAATGCTTATTTTAATAAAACAAAAAAGGCCAATGCAAAAATGACAATCCATTTTATTTACAGAACTGAACTATTGAATAGATATATAGTATAATTTGTACTAATACATGAGATGAGAAACACGAGAAGCAATTTGCTAATACTGAAAACAGCTTTGAGTATTGCCACATATACTGCGTTCCTCTATAAAGTTGTACTGTGTTACTTATGTCATTAGCTCTGAGGAATTTCAAAGAGTTTAGCTATGGGCGTAAACATTGAGCACATCTTTGAGATTCCCATAAACAGATTATTTTTGGCTGTACTTGACTTTTGACTCCTCTGCTCTGGATGTACCTCAAACGGCATAACAAGATAGAGGTTGCGGTCAAGTGCTGTGAAGTTGTCACTCTTTTGAAGGCTGGTGGACATGAACTGTAAGACTGCAGAGGTCAATGAAATCAAATCTTCATGAGCGAGAGACACTAAAGGGACATCAAAGAGAACGGAAAAGCTACAGCGTGTCTAGCTGTCTAGTATGAAAGATGTGACTGCTGTTTCACCATTGCAACGAAGTGTATGGTTTCCATGTGTTAACATGCAAATAAAGATAACAAATAAATAACACTTGATTACCTATCATTGATCATCATGAATTAAGTTACATGGACCAGCTTATGAAGAGACAGCATGACTAGAGTCAAGACGAGATTCTTTGGGAATCACGGATATGTGATCTATGTCTCTGGATGTGTGTGCGTGTATGTCATGAGAAAAGTCAGTGAAGTTGATTGATTCTGACCGAGGTCCCGTTGCGACGTGATGACTTCTACCACACATGTGCTTGGGATTTAAAAGCACTTAAACCCGTGTTTCACTCCAAGTGTAAGGCAATGATCATATTTCTGTCTCATCTCTCCCGTCTCATCTAATCAGTCTCACTTTGTACTCTTCAACTTTACTTTGCCAAAAGGGAACAAACTCCACCGACAAAAGATGCACTTTTAAACAGAAACCGATTCCCTGAAGCCTGAAACCAAACCCTGTTTTCGCATTAATCCTTCCGGGGTCACGCATCAACTTGAGCAACCATGGAAACACAAACCAGACACTATGATTGACAGTGCAGGGGCAAAGTTCAGGGGGCACATCCTTTGTGGTCAGTGGAAGCCATTGATAGGCCTCCGCTCCACTAATATTTGCTAGCCAGTGTAGTTTGGTGAAAGGAAGTTCTCCATATGGTGGAGGAAATGAGTGAACAACCAAGTGACTATGAAAAGGAAGCTCGTTTGCTGCTCGCTTTCAAATCATATGGTGTGTTTCGTCTGTATAGAATAACACCCAGCATTTAAAAGCATGAGCATTAGCCTCAAATATTTTGGCAGATGTGGTCTAATGGTAGGTTTTTGAGAAATTTCGGTAATAAAAATGCACTAAAATATGCTTCGAAACCTTATTGTTTTTTATAGGGCCCTATCATTTTTTTTTATATAAAAATGTATTTTTTTCCCAAATTTGTTTTTAGTTTTTTTCCATTCATTTTCTGGATTCTTTCTTCACACTTCACACTTTCTTCACACTAATTAATTGAAATCATGAAACTTACACAATTTAACAGTAATTTTTCACAAATTTAACAAAAACTGTAACTGTAAAAGTTTTTTTTCTTATTTATTATATATATATATATATATATATATATATATATATATATATATATATATATATATATATATATATATATGTGTGTGTGTGTGTGTGTGTGTGTGTGTTTACATATTTTGTGTCTATTTTTCTGGTAAATGTTTTTCGCAAAAGAAATATTAAAATGGTTATGACTCTCACAGCAGCTCTGGAGATAATGTTCATGTAGGCCTTATCATATGTTGAGGCTAAATGGGATAACTATCAACTTTTAACATCATTAAATAATGACAGATTAGCGTAGTTAGTGTCTTTTCATACTCTCATTTTCTGTTTTTCCAGACATGGCCATTGAAGCAGGGGTCGTAGAGGCCAAAATCCAAATGAAATCGAGCCCAGTGAGGAAGAGAGGGTGATAAAGGACTTGAGTGCAATAGGAAACCCGTCAGAATAACAGGTCTATGAAGATGGCAGGTGAGAATTTTGTGATGACACAGTCCTGTTGCTCTCAAATTCTCAAATTTCAGTATTTTTTGAGACTGACTGTCATGTCCATTATTTCCCAAGCTGTAAATATCTTCACCTTCACCCAGAATGTACTCTGGAGCATTGATGTACACAGGAACTTAGATGACTGAAAGGTTGAAATAACTTGAGAGTTTGCCAAACCTTAACTCTCTGCCTGCACAAAGGCAGATCACTGTTGTTAAAAAAACTCCTTTTAAATTGTGAAATTCAGAATCGCTTGAAGCTTAAAGCAAGACAATTGAAGTTGCACAGAGCTGTGTGTGCGTTTATTTGTGTTAGAAGAAAAACATGTGGCCTATAGAGCACACGTGATCCTTAGAGGAAGGTGAGGAGACGTTTTGAATAGTTCCTGACCAGATGGATGTTCTTAGGGTCATCTGGACATGTGAGAATTGATGGACCATGAATCCTCTTGTGCCAAACTTTCGGAAGTTTGTTCAGCAAGATTGGACCAGTTTTTTTTTGGTTCAGATTGAGTAAGATCATGCACAAAATAATGTTATAGAGATATACTGTGCAAATTGGCCTCAGAGGACATTACTCCAAACATTGTTATTCATGTTGTTTCAGCAGTGGTGTGAAATAGATATAAATATAGCAGACAGATTGCTATGTTCTGACTGTCAAGCATTTTGCTTGAGTTGTATTCCAATCCTCCAACATACATTTTCCCTTGCTATTCTACGTTTGTAGTTATTTATACAGGGACGTTTCTGCCTGACAAGATGGTCGTTGCAACAAGTTTTTTTGATCTTATGTAAGATTTTATAAAATAAATTTCTTATGTATTCGTAGTAGCAGATACAGAACAATCATCAACTGTCCAAGCAATTTTTGCAATATGATCCGCAAGGCCACTGCTGGGTGACGGTGATTGGACCACGGCCTGAGTGTGAAAGTTTTCTGCGAGTCAGGACTGTGATTATCTTTATTTTTAGGGGTGTTCTGGCATCATATCTGGCTGAGGCTGCTGCACTTACGGTTGGAGACATTTCAGGGCTACACAGATCCTATTTTAGAGGACATTCAATATCTAACTCTTTCCAATGACTTCTGGGAAACACTCTTTGAGTATATAGAGATTTTTAGCTACGTATTTAAAATTCTGATGCAATCTCTTATGGAAATTTGAAAAAATAGCAAAGCATATCTCTTAAAGTGACAGTTCCCCTCAAATATTAAAATTCTGCCATTATTTATTTCTTTTTAAAAACATCTCCTTTTTCCATAGAAAAAAAAAAGATCAAACTGTTCTTTTCTATACAGTGAAGAGTAAATAGTAACCAAGAGCTGTCATGCTTCAAAAAAAGGGAGAAAAAAAATGTATTAACTGTAAGTTACTGACAACATTTTTGCTATTTTTACAGCTGTGGCCATAATTTGCTTTCATAGAAAATCAGCAGATACAATTTGTACTTCAAGTACCATTTTTAAATGATGACAAAATGTTAATTTAATTTATAGGTAAATTAATGATAAATTCCACGAGAATAATACATTGCTTAATTATTGTTTAGGTAACAGATTGTATCATTAGAACATATACGTAGAAACATTATACACCCTATTATTATTTTAGCTCATTACTACTAAGTTTGCTAGAACTACGTGAAAAATAAATCTAAGACAATAATAATATCTAATAAATTTTGAGAGCAGGAGACTGAGGTCCTGAACGGGCCCTGTTAAGCAGTATTTACTCTTCACCCATCATGCACTATTCATTAAAATGCTCATCCCTCTGTCTCTATGGTAACACAATTCTCTGAGATGCTGCTTAGAGAGTGTGAGATGGAGTGTGTTTGTATATGTGCATTTCTTTGTGTGTGTGTTAATTGTACTTGCGCTCATTTTCTGAATGTCTGTGACAGATTATCACAGATGGAACATGTTGGACGTCACCTTAAGCAAGCCTGAAGCACTTCCTTTACCATAGCACTGTTTCGCTGAATAATTCATCACAGACAGGTGAGACTTGCCCTTCTCTTCATCTCTTCAGCCCTTCTGCTTTTTTAAGACAAGAAGATCTCATTGGGGTTTCTTGTATTCACGGAAACCTCACATGCTTTTATTTAGTCATGATTCCCTTTTATTAGGCAGTCTGTATGGCATCTTTACAATGTAAGGTGAAAAGTACTTTGCCAGCAAGACCGACAAAAAATCATGCCCACATTTAAACATTCAGCTATGAATGAAATAATATTTATCCTTAATGTTCACCGGCCGCATCAGTGGGTAGTAAGCACATTAAAGCCATAAAAGCACTTAGTAATGGGAGTAATTGAAAGTCTGCAAGCTGTGCTAAGCAATAACAGCTTTTGTATGTGTGTGCGCGTCTGTGTGTGTGTGGTCTGCAGTGTTTGGCAAAGCTCATTTTGTTCAGCGTGACCAGTCTAACAGGCATGGCAGACCTGATGGACACTACGATCTCATAAATGTGGTCCAGCAGAGGTCAAAACTCAAAGGAATTCGCATATTTAAAATAATGAGGAACGTCTGTTAAAAGCAAACAAGCAAAAATAGCCACATTTCTAGTATCGCTATATTTTGTTTGTCAAGAATTATTTGGTTTATGTTGAGTTCACAAAAGATTGTATAAATTCATTCCATGATTTGTCCAGATTATTCTAAATTATGGAGTGTATGAGATTAGAAATTTGCATGATGCACGTCTAAACCATCTCTGTATAAATGCTTTCCTCTCTTGCCGTTTATTTCTGCAAATCAAGGGATCTTCAAACATGTATTTATATTAGATTATAATTCAATATTTTTTTATGTCATTTCATATTAGAACTAAATTTAATGTGAATTATGCAAATACATAAATATCAGCATTAATTGTAATATTATAATATTATTACACATTTTATTAATTTGTTTTTTAATATTGTTTTTTTCTTTAAAAGTAACTATGTGGTTAGTTATTTTGCATTTTTACCTATTTTTCAGAATGAGAATAAGAACATAAAAAATTGGTTAGTGTACTCAGCAGGTTGGATTTTTTTTCCCAGGGGATGGAAAATTACAAGGATTTCCCATTTTACATTGTTAAACTATCCAAAGTAATTTTTCACATGCTGTTGTAATGCTGCTTTACGTTCAGAATGAGCTTAGCCTCTGTGGATAAAATCGTGTTAACTGGTCCCAGTTGGGTCACAGGCATTAACACATGCAGGTGCACATATGTTCAATACCAGCCATCGGCACAGACCTGTCAACTCTCTCTCTCACTCTCTGTCTGAGGTTGAAACCTTCTGGTGCTGCATTAATATTGAAGGGACCCCCCTCTGCAGTTTGGTAACATGTGAAGCTCCTCAGATATGAAGCCAAAGGATGAGATGACCCACCCCCCAGCCAACTATAGTGCAGATTAGGGTGCCAAGGCTGATGAGGTGGCTGTGGCTTCATCACGACAACAAGGGAGTGTTGTAGGAGCAATCAACACAGAGTCTACTAGGACTCTAATGACATATATACTAGGGGTGTCCCCAACTGAGGATTTTCACAGTCGAATCAGAATTTTAGAAACTTGCCAATAGTTGACTGATATTTAAATCATATGTTTGGGGGCGGGGCAAAAATAGGGGCAAGTCAATCATTACTTATTGTTAAAACGCTGGGAAAATGTGTAAGAGACGCCTCGCAGATACAAATATAAATAAGGTTTTACGTTTCCATTAAAAGATGGTTAACATTAAACCTCACGAAGCCCTAAGAATTCACAACATTTTTGCTCTCATTGTTAGACTCTTTATGTATATGTTCTGCATTTCTCTTTTGAACTACTACTGAAGATGACCAGTAGAATGAAGCATGATAGCAGGATTTAGTCAATTTACGCAGGTTAAAATATTTATTCAAAGCTTCTTTCTTTTCAGATTTTTATTTACAGCTTTATTTTAATAGGCTGTATATTAACTTATTGAAAGAAAACCAGTAGTTCTATGTGAAATCAGACATTGAGCACTCCCATAGAGCCAAATGGCATGATCATAATACCCCTGAATACTGGACTGTGATAGGCTCCTCCTTGGTAATCTTCAGTCTTCCTCCTAGTCTTCAAGTGGATTATTTTCTATTACTAATTTACACTTAGATGTTGTTTTTGTATTTTTAATAAATTGATTAGGCTACTAGGCTTCTTCATTTAACACAGAATGTATTTTTTTCTGTTTTTAAGTCAAAACAAAAAGCAAAAACATCTGCATATAAAGCTAGTTTTGCCTGCGTGTGAAATTAAGCATCTAATCATATCACTGAGCGTGTTTACATGTTAAAGATCAGCTCATTATAAAAAACCTGTCAACATATGTCAAAATTAATTTTGAAATTGACATGTTTTTCTGCTTTTGACTTAAACACATAAACACATATGCATACAAGACGTACATCTTGAATAACCCACCAGAGTGTTTGCTAAGGAGAGCGAAATTTGAGTAGTGGGCAGTAGATTTAATCTTTTTACCCTTTACCTGAAAAAAGAACGCCGTTTAAGAAGTTTACACAAGCTTACATGTTGCCAGGTTATTAATCATAATCATAAACAGTTCATTGAAAAGTTGAGAGGATGTTTCTTACACATCTGTGCTTAGTTTTTTTTTTCAAACGTCTTTGCCGCAGATGGTCAGCTGGCTGTATTTCTGGCCAAACAAATGTTTCATAACACCTTTTTTAGGCTATGGTATGTATAATGTATATTGCCATTCTGCTAATGGGGCAGAAGTCTGCTATGACGCTAGTGAAGGCTAATGGGAGTTGACAGCAGAGAGCTGTCTGATGTCCTCAGTGGCCAAGAGCAGTCGGCTCACATTTACACTGATGACAGCTGATTAGAGGAGCACCAACCTCTGACTGACAGAGAAAGAGGGAGAGAGACATAGATAGTTCTTTGATTTCTTCATGAGTGACTCATTTTCATGTTGGAGCATCAGTTTTAATCAACACTGTGGCGCTGCATGTTCCTCTTTGCAGTTTGAAGTCAGTCAAAAATAGCTGCAAGCTACCTAGTGCATGTGGAATAGTCACAAATATGTTTACGCATTACTTTTTTAGAAATATCTTTAAGCTCAAACTTAGTATTTGCACTTAATTACTTCAAGCTGTAAATGAATTAGTCCAAATAATGGTACATTTTATCCCACATAATGTTAGAATTATTGCGCCTTTTACAGATAAAAGCTTTTTTGATGTGGATAAAACAAACCTTAATTTACTAACTCAGCCCATTAGGACTCCCTCTGTCTCTCTCTCTCTCTCTCTCTCACACACACACACACACACACACACACACACATTGAACGCCTGTTATCAGCTTCAGTTCATAAGCAGGTCCTATCAGTGTATCACATTTCCCATAGTGTTGTTTGAGACCTGACAGAATAAAATCCCTCAGGCCTGTGAGCAGAGGTATCAGACATGTACACACAAAGATACGCACAAACACACACACAAATGCACCGAGGGATAGTTAAAGAGGTATATGAAGGCTCACCACTGCACAAAAAAGAGCAATTTAGCTCAGCACTACGATCAAACAGAACAACTACAAAGAAAAAGTATGAGGCATTTGGAAGAATGTGACATGAATACTTAAGATCTTGTGTGTTTTTTGTCCCAGTACATTCTCATATGCTTGCAAAAGAGTGTGTACTAAAGGTGAAAACTCATATCCAGGATTGGGGGGAACAAATGTAATATTTAAAGAATTAGCTATATTGAAAAACCCATATCAGTTGAATAAAGACTTGAATGTTGATAAGATGAATACCTGTCACATTTCTATGGTAGTTGCAGCCTTTGTCTATAGACTCTTTAAAAAACCCATTAGTATAGGATACATAAAGATCACATAAAAGGCGATTACAAACTGCGTTAATAAACAGGTTTTGTCTGATCCTATGCTGGTGCTTGTTCACAGGTTGAACGCTATATTGGCGTCTTTGCATGTCTGAGAAGTGAGGTACTGTACCAAACGTGATATAAAATTGAACCAAAACTTGAATAGACATGTCTATAGAAATTAATCTGTATACTTTTGAAGTGCCCCTATTTTAGATTTTTGAAAATGGCCTTTAAGTGTGTAACACAGCTCTGAATGAATGTATAAAGTTAGCTCTCAAAAGAAAGAGTCGACTCTGAATCATTGAAAAGAGTCTTTTATAAAACGAATCATGAGCCTTCATATTGACGCCAACCACTTGTTGGTCTTTCAGTTGGCTTGAATGGAAATATTAATTCGTTCTTTGCCATTGGTTCCTTTTTTTTGAGCATTAAAAATAATAACACTATTTGCGTAACGCTGTATTGAGCAAAAGGTAAAACAATAAATGAATATTATAAGACAGTGGTAGTGTTTTGACCCTGTTGTTGAGGACTCTCAAAACCACAGGAACTTTAAATGATGTTTATAATTATTTATTTGACCATGTGATCATAGGTGGTGCATCCTCAAGACTTTCAGACATCATCTTTTATGTTACACAGAAATTGTTCATGAATTCTCCCTTCAACAGCTGTAAACTTCATTTCTGTTGCTATGTTATCTAATTCAGATAGAGAAAGAGACAGAGAGAGCTGAGTGCTTGAAGGTGAGTAGGAAGGTAAGACAAGCATGAATATTAAGAATGTGTGAAGCGACAAATGCACCTCGCGCATCAGTTAATGCCAAATTAAAGGTGTAAATTAAATTTCTATACTGAAGAGCTTTGAGAGAACCTTGTCAGTTTTACAGCACAGTGCTATGTGAAGTCTCATTTAAGGTTTTGCTTTTCAGATATAAAGGAACCTTTTTAAGGAGAAAGACAAATTCCATCATCTTGTATATTTTGACCCGTGTAGAACAGAATATCCAGTTCTTCAGGAAGTTAGCTTTTGATTGACATCTCGCTGTCTATCAAAGCCTGACCCACACACCTATTTTAATGAGATCCATACCGTGACGGTTATCCAGCATTATCTCAAATAAAGACCATATGCTTGTCTTCAGTCATACACAGTCTTCTTTTAAAATGATACTACACCAATGTAATTTTAAATAATAAGGTATGGCATCTATATGTATATCTAGTCACTTTTGATCAATATCATGGCATTTTGCTGAATAAAAGTATAAAAAATATTTCTAAACCCCAATGTTTTGTGTGTATGTGTAGATTAAAAACTACATTGTTATATTAGTGGCATGATTTATGAACAATGAGTAGTTGTGTGCATATTTATAACATGTCACTTTGTCATTCAAACGCTCATCAGTGTAAAATGCCATGTCTCATTAGTACCTCATTTGTCTGATTGAAAATTAGCATGTCAAGTTGCGAGTGTTTTCACTCCCCCTGATAATGTCTTACTCTTACCTGGGCTTTATGCACTGTCTTGTGACTCTGTATTAGTGGATGAATTTAATTTAACATGCAGTTAAAATTAGAACTGATCATTATAACTAAATATTTATGATTCAGAATGCCATTGCTGCACAACCTTCCCCCTACATACCGGTGAGAGTAATGAGCGTGAGGTCACATGAGGTTACAGTGCCCAAACTTTTCAGCTCATGCAGCAGAAATCTTGCTCAGTTACGGAGCTTTTAATTGACTCATTTTAGGAAAAGGTCTCCAGGTTAACCATTCCAAACATTTTGTTCCTGCTGATTTTGCTTTTTTGAAGATCAGATTATAATACATCTTGTGAAAAGGACAAGCATACAATATGCATGCTGTGCAGAGGTTATGCATTTAATTGGAAGGTACGGACTGGGAAAAGATAAACGTGCTTTATATTTTATTATATGGTTTCAAATCATATTATGTTTTGATAATTGCATTATTTTGCTTCATATGAAACCTAAAGGTTTTCTGGTAGCATTAGAACTAAGAATGTCGCAAATAATGATGTTAAACCCACAGACTTATCTAATTAGTATTTTTGAATATTGTTATAATACAGGCAAATTCTTCTATTAATTATTTAGACCTGATCAGACAACAAATGATTGCTAGATCATAATGTCCCAATGACAAGTGAAAACAAAACATTTAATAAATATTTTGCATCCTAATTTATTTATTATTGATAATAATTATAATAATAAATGAATAATTATATATTTAAAAAAATAAAGAAATCGTGTTTTTTGTAATAAATAACTATTCTGATTATATAGTTCAGGGAAAAAAGCAAAGCAGCTTGGTATTAAAAGAAAGCAGGATCGAGGCAGTTCAGCAGATTTAATCTTTATGGGAAAGGGACTGCTGTTATTTGGCTCTTAAATGTGAATAATTGCTGCTATAATCAATGTTTCTTTGACAGGCCGTGCAGTAAGGTTTATATAGACCCGTAGCTGTGGAAATCACTTGGGTTTTGTTACTTAAGGAGGTTAAAGATGTGGAGCACGCTGCAGCCAATCACAGACATTCCTAGAGGATTAATAAAAGGGCAGCTGTGACATCACTGTAAGATCAGAGCCACATGTTGTGTTTTTACTGTTTAATCTGACCACAGTGAGCGTGCATATGCACACATGAACAAGATACCTCATACTGCCAACTGACATCTGGGTAAGAGATAGGGGTCTCCTGAAAACATGCATTCGGTCGGAAATTCCTGGAGCAGATGTGTGAATGTAGTCATGTTGCTTATTACATTAAACAAGATTCTCTCCTACCATTTGTTGTTTTTACATCATCTTATATCATATATCAATGAGCAGGGCTCATTTAGGTCAAAGATGTATGGCTGTTGATTTTGAATGTCACCCTTGTGCTCAAACTGATATGCTGATGTTACAGTTAAATCATCTGGGTCATGCAACTTTTACCTAAACACGCAATGAGAACCAAGAAGGGCTTGAGAGCCTATTTGTCTTTTTTTTTTTCAAATGTTATGTATTTGCAATTGTCACACCTGAAAACATTTACTTACATAATGCATGTTTATAACTGTAAGGTCTTGCAAATGAGAAAAGAACAAATAGTGTATCGCACAGTACAAGAATAGTACGGATAGATCTTAAATTGCAGAAGAAAAAAATATTCTCCTCTGAAAACCTCTAAGTCTTAAATTTTTAGTATGATTTAGTTAAATTAAAAATTTAAATGCACAAATTGGATCAATTAGTCCAAAAGGTGCAGAGAAACCTTTTACTTTATCCTGAGCTTTTATGGCGTTTATGTCATGCTCATCCTCACATCCACCAAATGAAAAAGGATTAAATGTTATTAATTCAGGGGGATTTGAACATGTTCAGATGTGGCTCAGTGATTCAGGGCTTTATGTGCCAGGCGCTGTTGCTGGCCTAAATCAGAGGGCATCTGTGCCAATCTGAGCGTGTCAGCATCTGTATGTGACCATAAACTGCTACACTCATTAATCAGCATATTCATCAAAAATTCCTGCAACCATTTTCTACATTGATAATAAGAAAATTCCCAACAGATTAGCATTTCTGAAAAGTCATGCGACGTAAAAGATTAAAATAATGGCTGCTGGAAAATTCGCTGGAAAAAACGCCATATATTTAAATAATGTTATACAAATGTTTCACAACTTTGCTATATTTTTGATTAAATATATGCAGCCTAAATGAGGATGACAGACTTTAAAACATGTATCTATGTACATGATAAAGCTCTCTTGTATATGCAAAAATGTCTTCCTTTTGTTTTTCTATTCCTTTAAATGGGAGTCAACAGGAGTTTGTAGCCTTTAGACAATTCAAAAAGCTACTCTTTTGTATCTAGCAGACTGCAATACTGTATCTCAAATCTGTGGTGACCCACATCAGTAGGTCCTGCATTTCTCATTGTATTCATCTAATCCCAAGTGAATGAGATCTTGAGAGTCCAGTTCTTGGAGCGTTCTTTTCCATCCCGTATAAAAAGACCCACACAACCATATTTTTCTTGTTCTAAAACCATCACCTCCACTCCAGTAGAATCCTTCATGTCTTCAGCCCATTTCTATGGTCACTAGAGCTTTGGATTTTGTGTATTCAGTACATAGTTCAGATTTGGAGCATGTTTCCTCTGCATTCACCGGGCTAGTCGTCCAAATAGGGGCCGTCTGTGGTTTTCTGGGGCGGCGGGTAGGAGTTTGAGGTGGGTTTTATTCAGCCAACTCTGACAGGACGATGGTTACACAACCCTGCTGGCCGCGGGTTGTGAGGAGAGAGGCTCTTTCAGACGGGGGGCCATTTGAAAATGAAACCATTGTTGTTATTCGTGGGACACCTCAGTTTGTAACAGCCATGATTACATCCATATGTGACCACTGCAGGGAAGCTTATACCTTCAGCCCTGGGAAAAAGGAATCCACTGACGCTCAGTCTATTGTTACTGTATTTACTGTAAAAAGGATAGTAGGTCACTCAGAAAATCAAAAACCAACCATAGACGAAACATTATTAAAACACGACTGCTTTTCTGAGGTGACAAATCGGAAACATGCATAAACCTTTAGTTAAACTTTCTCTTACTTTGCTTTAAAACCACAGTGTTGGTTGCTTCAGTTCAGGATCTGGAAAAGATCAGGGACAAGCAGACTATCATCTTTTAAGCTACTTGTTCCAAAGATTGACAGATTGATCTCTCAGGCACAGCAGTCTGTCTTTCCATAACTCAAAACAGAGCCTGCTTAGAAGACTAGATTCATTATGGTTTGGTGCTGTTGAAATAATAATTCACCTAAAAATGACAATTTCCAAAAACATTTTACCAACCATCCAAAGTCTAGATTAGTTTGCTTTATCGAAAACAACCTAATAATTCAGTATAAATCATAGTAATCCACACAACTTTAGCCCATCAGTAAACCTCTTGTGAAGTAAAAATTCCTCCAAAACTCAATTACTTTTTGGATGGCATGAGTATATTTAACATTTTTTGTGGTATAATGCTCTTCATTACCAATAAAATAATGTTAAGTTTTCACATAATTTTGATACATTTTTGACGGTTTGTAAATGCAAATCAGTGATTAAACATAGCATGAACAACTGAATAAGCATTCAAAACTAACTGGTTAGAATGTAAATTTCTAGTACGCACACTGAGAAGGTAACAAACCATATCTGTTCTCATGAATATGCAGATGTGAATTAAATAGCCAGCCTTGATGTTCGGTGAACTGCTTTCGAAACAGTGTTGCTGAACTAATCTAAACCGTCTTCCAAACACAACAGCTAATTTGTTTACAATCCTGTAGTCTTTTGTCAGCAGCCGGAGATAAAAGCGCAACCTTCTATAGTTGTTCTCCGTGGTTTGTGAGGATAAATTCAGAAGAGGCGTAGAATGTCATAGGAAGTCCACTGAAGTCTCTCCGCGCTTTGCTGTAGGTATATGACTTGAAGGCAAACACGGCTATCTCTTTCCCATTTAAATGCTAATGAACAGTAGGCTGGGGTGCTGAGAGTGGCAGTGGAGGCTGTGCATTTTTAATGTCTTATCTCAAAGGTAAAAGGTAGCTCCTGTGCCATGACTGAGGGGTGAGTAAATGATCAGTCATTACAAGCACCAGAGGTGATCTGACCTGCGTGTGTTTATGTGTGTGTGTGAGAAAACATGCATATTCTTACAGGCCTATCATCAAAGAAATTAGGCAAAACCATGCACAGTTATTTATGGACTTGATCAAGAGTACACGTGTAATATTTTCATGACTGTGCATGAATAAATACTCTTAGATTAAAGTGTGTATGTTTTTTTTTAAGTTTATTAACTATTTTGTTAATTTAAATAATTTCCCATTTCCATTTAAATTTCATTCAAATATTTTATTGTCATTACAACAATCAAGCATTGTTTTGTCATATAGGAAAAATACATCCCAACTATGCAGAAAAATCTGATCTAGACAACTTTCCCGTGACCTTCATCTGTGAATTAACTACAAAGGAATTATGTCATTTCCTCCAGTCCACTCCCCCCTTGATTTGAAGTGCTAAGTGTTTTTCCATTCTACTTTAATGCCTTTGACTGAATCCATCCATTTCCCCAGACGGTTTTAACTATTATCAAAGATAATGTCGGAAGAGGCCGTGGATCCCACTAACAATATTCCATGCAGTCATATCTTATTCTAACACACGCCATAAAAATCCCAAGACATCTGCCTCGTTCTAAATGTCATTTTGATTTGATCTAAATTACCCAGCATCTGCTTGTACAATCATGGTATTTGATGATAGCCATAAATGAGATTATGAAGCGTCACAAAGAACCACAGAAAATCCTTTAAAAGTAGTGATATTACAGTATATTAAACTAACAGGCCTGCAGCTATAAATTACACGAAAATATTTGCATATAGACGATGTATTTTTACTGAGCAAGTATTTTGGGTTTGGGTTAATCGCAAGATATCAGACTTTTATAGAATATATATATTATACACGTATATATCACACTTAATCCACTTATAGGTTTTGTATCACCATGTCCTTTCTGTTTTATGAAATGGATTGGGATATACACACACACACACACACACACACACAGGCCTGCGCTTTGACTGACTGCTGATGCAGAGATAATGAGATGCTTTACTGTGCTGCGAGTGGTAATTGCCTTGGCTTGGTGTGTGAAAATCAAGGCCACTCTGCGTCTCCGTGTCATTGTCATCCTGGATCACACCTGTTATCCGTCTGCTTGAGCCGAATGCAACCAGACACGTACAGTTCCCACACTCTCACTTACAGTATTCGGCTTAATCATTTCTTTTTAATTTTGTCATTTTCGCTACATTCGCTGGGGCTTTTGAAATCCGGGCACAGCGAGTCATTTTGGCTATCGAGACTTCAGACTCGCTGTCCTTTTTCTGCAGTGCACAAACACACACTGGCACAGAATGACATGCTTCGCTAGCAGACAGTCAGGTGTTGAAAGGAACAAACGCTCCCTTATCTGCCGATCTTCATCTGTGTTTCTTCAATGGCCTCATCAGACAGGGAGAGAGCGTTTGCACACACATTCCAACTTCAAAGAGAAAACTTGCAGAGATTTATCAGCTATCCCGGAAAAATGACTGATTTAGCTCATACATTTCTTTGTTTTAAAGAGAAATGTATCACATTGGGTCATTATTATTTAATTTAAATAATTTTTCCTTCTTTTGCTAATCACAATATTTTGCAAGGAATGTTGCCTGTTCAAACATATTGTTCAGCAATATAATAAAGAAACATCCGTGCCTTTTGTCTTTAGAAAATAGGTTAAATTCGATGAAAATGTACTCCAACTCGGGCCACCCAAGATGCAGATGAGTTTGTTTCCTCATTGGAATAGATTTAAAAAATCGAGCATTGCATCACAAATGTTCCACTACAGTGAATGGGTGCCATCAGAAAGAGAGTCCAGAACAGCTGATAAAACAATAATCCATGCAACTCAAAAGCTGCATGTTTGTAAATAACAAATCAATCATAATGGCATTTTACTTTAAACTGTTTCTGGCTAAAATAACCCTCTATCCACAATGTCTCATTTGAATCAGGAGAGAAATGTACCATTTACAAGTAAAGATAGAACAAAACAGCTCTAAACAAATATGCCTGTGGATTTTGAAGAGAGAGGACAACGGGGGACTGGCTTTTTCATTGGAGGAAGCATTCTTATGGATTATAGAATCATATTTTGGACAGAAGCAGCGATTTAAAAATGGCTTGATGGATTTGTTTTTTGAGTTAATAGACTGGAGTAGAGTGGATTACTTGTGGTTTACTCTGATGTTTTTATCAGCTATTTGGATTCTAATTCTGATGGCACCCATTCACTGGGTCCACTAATGAGCAAGTGACATAATCAATAATTTTCTCAAAACCTGTTTATAGACAGCTTGAAAGTAAATTTGAGCAAATTTTCATTTTTGGTTTAACTATTTCTTTAATTTGGAGACCAGAAAGCAAGTATAAGGGCTTTGAAACTGTTGCTTTTAACAAACCCTTCTAGTCAAAACAGCAATAAAGACAGACTGCGTACAGACGGTTGAGTTTGGTCAGAGCATTGCAACATTGACTTTCCACTCTAATTTACTCTAATTCTCACTTTCTTTTTATCACACACACACACACACACACACACACACACACACACACACACACACACACACACACACACACACACACAAAAGCACTAAAACAGTAAAATAAATAAAATGTAATTCACAAATCTGTCACTGAGCATTCTTAATTAAAGGTTTGTATATATATGTGGCTTGAATGTGTTTTGCAATTCATCCATTTATTTGATGAATAGCCCTGACTGGCATTTCTGTGGTTAGGCAATAGCTATTTTGTGCAACTTGGTCTAACATCAGGTTGTGCTGTGTTTTGCATAAATACTCACACACATGCGTGCATGCGTGCAAAATCCATATTGCACTATGACTCCAAGTTCTGCTGTGTTCATATGAAACGCACAGAGGGGCTTTACTGAGAGTGCATAATGCCTTAAAATCAACAAATCTTCAAATCATGCCGCTTTTACAGAAAAGTCATAACAAATCTCACATAATCCTTATGTGTTTTGCACTAACATGCCATTCTCACAGTATTCCTCTCTCCTCAGGGCAGATTTCATACTTTACAGAATTCTAAAATGACATGAAATAAAATGGTAAAAACAATAAATAAATAGAAATCACTTGTGGATTGAGTGAGCGAGTTTTCACTGTACTGAATAACAGCAAGCGCATCTGTTTGTCATCACGCACTGTGAAATGTTCTTGATCCATGGGGTTGTCAACAAAAGTTCGATTTGTATGTAAGCTGATCCAATCATGTTTATAATACTAAAGCGTGTGGCTAATCCGAATCCCTAAACTTGTGCAAGACCTGTTTTGTTTAGTTTTGTCATCTCATTTCATCCATTAAAATATAAGTGAAAAGAAAAAGGACGCACACGTGATTAAAATGGCAACATGCATCCACCAGTTGGCATTGCCCTTTGACCTGAATGTTTTTTTGCACCCGTGATGTACCAGAAATGTTGGTGTCTTTACAGAAATTTGTTTTAGTGTAGTTTGTCTCGCTGACATCTAGCAAAGCATCCGCTTTGTTTGCGCCCCTTCAAAATCAAGTCTGCCGTTTTTTAAATATCACACACGAGTAGCATTCGGGGCCCATTTGCTCCATGCTCGTGGTGAAACAAGCTTTTTGTGATTTCTTTATGTGCACACTTTTTTCCCCATCGGTATTTACTAAAAAATAGTTAGGTTTTGGTCATCTCGCGCTTTAGCAACACGTTTTCCATAAGAAGGTTGTATCTTAACGCCTAAACATATAGATATTATTAGTCTATAATTATAGACAGTGTCAGAACAATGCACTAAAGATGCAGTGTTTCATCTTCAGCTAACTGTGCGCCACCGTTGTGAAGGAGTGTAGCGCGTGGGCGTTGCCCAGGGTGATAGTGAGTGAGTGAGAGCGCAGTCGTTCGCGTGTTTGCCTGTGATTTAGTGAAGATAAACGCCTCACCCCCATTGCTAACATGTCCCGTGTTTTGTTTTGATTTCGCCGCATGTATTTGCAATGCCTAATTGCGCTGAAAACATAAATGGGTGTTACTTTTAAGGTAAGTCTCCGCCCAGGGGGAGTAACAGCGCTCCATCCACCTGCCAGACTACTTCAGCAGCAGACAGTCGGTGGACCTGAAGCGCGCTCGCTGCTGCTGCTGCTGCTGCGTGGACAAAAATACACGAGACGCGACGAAAAACTCCGGCCGAGGGGGGGATACGCGCACTTCTTTTCAGCCGCCACGGAATCAAAGTCACATAAATTAGTTTAAAGGAGCTACTACTTTGAGGACACGTGCATGCAGCTACTTTTGACCGGACGCGTTGTTTTGGTTTTTGTACGTTTTCTTTGCGCTGGATTGCAAATGATTTGTACATCGGGACACACAGGATCGTTTGTGACGGACGTCTTGTAGGTGAGTTCTGCGTTCGTTTCGGGTTATTTTATTATTTGCCTTTTTTATGCTTCGTGTCACGTACAACATCACAAATACTTGTTTGTACGGAAGATCAGAGCAGTTATTGTCCAAATGTTTTTATACACTATTTTTAAGAGGATCAGTCCATTACACGGCAGTTAAATCCGATGAAATCGGATCTTTTGAACGATTTATTTGAGAGATTTTTGCTGTTACTGTTAATGATAATTGAAGAGCATTTGTAAGTCATATGCTGTTGATTTATTATTATTATTATTATTATTATTATTATTATTATTATTATTATTATTATTATTTTATTACAAAAATCAACCACTTCACTAGGTTAGGTCTTTTTCATTAAAAATTGTCATTAAAATAATAATTTTCTTTTTATTATTATTATTAGTAGTAGTAGTAGTAGTAGTTGTTATACTACAACAACAAAAATATGTGCATTATGAATATTTTAATGATAATAAATGAATTCTGACTAAGTGTTTCCAAAAAGAATTAGCTACCATTTATTGGTAGACTCAGCATTAATAAACCGATAACTAAAAAGGGTGTAAATATTTGTCAAGATTACACTCAAACTGTGACTTATCATATGTCTCTATTACCAGTTCTCATTTTCTAGTTCCATTCAATAAAAAGATAAGTGAATGATTACGTGAAATCTCAATCATGAATCCATCTCCCTGCAGGACCGAATAAATCTCTTGTGGGTCTTTGGATAAAGTGATCATGCAGGGAGCCGGGACTTTGGTGCTGGGGACCCTTCTGGTGTCTGTGTTCTCAGCTGTCTCGGTCCACAGCAGCTCTTTGTCTTCCCTGCCACCCGCTTCTGCTCCACGAGTCTTCCTGTCCTTCAAAGGTAAGATGCATTTCTGTTGTAGAAGCTGTTGTTCTGTGGATGACATTCAGAAATTAAAATAGAAATATATGATCAACCGAAGCTGATATGATGTAGATTGCACGAGAAACATGCTTTATTATATTTGTCCTCATCGTTAGCAGGAAACCAGTGTTTTATCATATTAACTTTCAGTGCATATGCTTCTGCTGTAGTATTAGGCGATAGGGGGGCTTTTATTGTTTGTGGGAATCTCTTCAGGTTTTTTTTGCTGAGCAAGCTACTTGCCTTCTTAGGTTACCTGTTTGTTCACCTTTCTAATTCAAGGAGTTTTCACAGTCTGCTGCCTGAACTAATTTTCCTTTCTGTTGCCCGTTATTGTGTTTCTTTAATTGGTTTTTCAAACACTCTTTGGGATTGAGAATGTCTACCAGCAAAGACCTAAATTCAGAATTTGCGCTACACTCTGTGACTGAGTTTAACCCTTGCTGGGGGAATTGGATTTCATGTTGGGTCGGCTGGGGTTCGTGCACGGCTCTTGGTTGGCTAAGCAATGCAATTAGTTTTTAGTTCTGAAACAGTATTTCCCTTGGGATTCTCTGCACTGTTTTTTTTCTGAATATCTATGTTCTTGGTAGTAGCCCATTTTCCAGGACTACGCATCCGTGATTTCTTATAACAGTGCAGTTGTATTGTAATTTTATTCTCTGGAATTGCAATTGGAAAGCAGCTTAAACTATATGTTTACAATATTTTCTCCAAAATGGAATACTGATACTGTATGCGATATTGGACTGGTTTGTTTCCCAGGACCTTTATGTCCAATAGTAGTGTACTTCTGTCAGTCAACACTGACACTGACCACTCTTTACTGCCAAGATATACACAGGAGACATACTACATGCATGCTCTGGATGGGATATTCCAGCTTACAATATGACAAAATATGATCTGTGAGTTTCTGGAGATTATCAAAACACTGTAGATGAAATAAAAGATCTAGTCTGCTTTATGTAAGACGTGGTGAAAGCCCTTTGGATGGATTAAAGTTTTTAGTTTTGCTTACTTCTGCTCCTCTGTCCAGCAGCCTTGATTAAACACTTGAATCATGTTCCTCCCTTGAGAGTGAACGTCTTGCGAAGAAGGCTACATTTGTTAGGGACTTTAACTTACTTAGCATTCTGTTCTCTCCCACAAACAGCTTCAAGCTTAGTGGGATCTTGTTTTGGTTTTGTACTTGGATGTGCCATTAGAAAATCATTATGACTTCTAACCAAAATCCAGGCTAACGCCATAATTGCTTGCCTCTGTGTCTTTACTCTTTGAGACACACAGGACATCCTGTTTTATATCCCTCTCAGTTACTTAAACGTAACTGTTTGAGCCATGAGGTCATCATGAGGGTTATGCACCATTCAGAATTACACAGACAATGCCTTATAAATTGTATTTTATTTTATAACTAACTACTTTATAACTAAATGCAGTTTAAATGTAAGGAAGCAGAAATAAAATAAATTTAACTTCAACTTTGTTTTAACTTGAACCATTTTTTAAATATATTTTAATGTTGCATTGTTCGAGAGTCAGAAAAAGTCTTTTAGTTTGTAAAAAAAAAGTTAACTGATTTTAAAGCTTTTTAATTTTTAAAATGTTGGTACCAAATGTATTAATAATGATCGACAGAAACCGAGCATTATGGATGTTGACATTTTTGCTTAAGTGAATGGCACAGCCAATTTTCTTTGTTTAAAAAATAAAAATAGTGTTTGTGCTTTATAAACAGTCAAGATTTATTAAAGATTTTCAAGATTTATCTTGCCAACAGTGGTTAGTTAGATAGATAGATAGATAGATAGATATATAGATTTTCTGTGGATTTAGTTTATCTTGTATGGCCAATTCAATTTAAATTTAGCCTCATGAACCGAAGGGGAATCAGTTCTTTAGTTCAGAATTTTGAACAACCCTGTATTGTAATATGTTGTTTCAATGCTAACGTGTTTTAATATAGTATTGGTTTTAATTTTCTTGCATGGAGTGTAATGATCCAATTTAGCTTAAGGTCCGATTTAAGAAAAACAGAGTAAAGAAAGAAATGAATACCTTTTTAAGTGATTCTCCTTGGGGGGATTCAGGTATAATTCACTAGTACGTCCCTCATACACGCAAGCTTGAACACAAGCAGAAATGCACCCACACACACATTGACTGCGGTTCACCAAGATCTCCCTCTTTCTGATGGATTCTTATTCTCCAGTTTGAGCATGTAGAGAGGGAGGGCAGGGAACTCAGCCAGACAGAGTCAGTTTTCGGCTCTGAGGGAGGACTTGGCTGCTGTTAGCGGTGTCGGTGAGTTAAGAGAGCAGATACTGGTGTCTTCTTGTGCCCTTACGCATTTCAGACAGTCCAAACCACAAGAACATCCCTGGAAGCCCAATCATCTGTGAAGTTTGAGGTCTAGGCCTATGCAGACATGAATTATTACATGTTCAGACTCTTTTCTAAGGCTGTGTTCTTGTCTTTTCCTTTTTTATGGGAGTAACTGTAATGCATTACATTTGCCCTTCTCTTTCACATGCACACACTTTTTCTTAATCCCCTCTTTCCCATGTATCTCCGCAAGCCTGGGATTTACATGCTAAAAGGTAACCCAGAGGACTTACGAAGAGTCACATGACAGCCTAAGTTCATTTCTTTGCATATGAGCCCTCACATAACTCCTCATTTTTGGACATGACAGTGGATTTATGGGCATGTTTTTGCGTATTATATCACTTTACAGTGGTTAGGAGAACCCAGGGATGATTCAGTGAGGAATGCTTGTGTGAATTGGTATTTTGTGTATGTGTGTGTTTGGAAATGGTGCTACGGGTGTTGTTTGTGCACACTGTTTTAATTTAAATTCCATCAGTAAATTCTCTGAGGGGCACAGCGCTTATTGCTCAATTTAGAATAATGTTCGCATACAGAGAACACTTTAAAGTAAGTATCTCAAGGTGCATCACAACTACAGCACGATTCTGACGGTAGTGCATAAATTATCACAATTAAATAAGGCATTAAAATAGTGCACTTCATTTTCCTTTGCTGTTCATATTAACACCTGGGAAACGTTCTTTAAAAACACTAAAGCAGAGATAGACGATAGTCTGGATGAGAATAAAAGCTCATTGTCTCTGGTTTGAGAGCTTTAGGAGTTAAGGTAAAGACTTCATATATATCCATGACCCAGAAATGTTTCAAATGATATGGATATGATGCCCCACTCCAGGGCTTTTAGTGTAATAATAAATCAGAAATAATAAATAATTTTTAAAAAGTAGTAGTCGCTTCAATGCAAACTGTGAGTTTCTTCTATGTTAAGAGTCTGATCAGAGTCGGTAGTGGTGTTTTTTAGGTTTTATCTTTAACTCAACATTAGATGACAGCAAAGAAAGAAAGAAGTGAATATAACCTTACAATGTACACAGAACTGTTATATTCATTTGCATACATATGAATAGAACACAAAAGCTACTGCCACTGTAATGAAGAAATATAAAAATGACAAATGAATGTTTTATTTGTACTTCTAGGTTAAGATTTAAGAGTTTATGCTTGTTTAAAAGTGTGTATTAGCAGGTTTGAGTTTATTATTTCACTTTATGTGCTGGCAGATATATGAAAGCTATATTATCTTTGACGTAGCATCCAGTGAACTCGCTTAGATGCTTGATGTTTTGAAGTGTCATAAAATATCATGGTTCTGTAGGTGATGAATAATGGTAAACCAAACCTGGCCCATCTGCATTTCTTTTTATACAGTATTTGCATATCAGTACTACAAAATAGCTTATAACCAAAAAAGATATTTTATACTTAATTACTCAAACTACTGTTACTGCTTCCAGCAGCGTTTTGATGAGTTGAAAATTGTCTTGAAGTTTTAAAAACATATTCCAAGCTGGGCACAGTATATGTGTGTGTGTGTGTGTTCAGTTGTCTGTGCTGCAGGCTTTTTTTTTTTTAATCTTCAAACAAGCCCTAATAACAGCCTATTTGAGGATGCCAGAGCATGAGGTTGTGACCCCAAAAAACAGAAGCAGGTCATTGTCAGGGTGATCCGTCCTTGCTGTGTGGGAAAGACTGAACGAATTCCTGCTATAAATGCTTGTAATGCTAATCTGCAGCCCCATTTAAAAGCATTTAATTCCATTCTCGCTGTTCATTTCATTATTTCTGAGTAACACCTGGATGTGTAATTGACTGTGCCTGAAAAAGCAAAAAAAACTGCTGTACAAATATATCCAAACACCCAATTAGACCATTACAGTGCAGCAATGAGAACATTATCTCACATACAGCTACTGAAAACATTGTCTGTTACAGCTTCCAAGATCATTTTGTATTTCTAGAACGTTTTGCAATTAACATCTCATCTCATTTTTTAATTCACTGGCATTCTCTTGTTAGTTCAGAATATCCATTGTATTGTGGCTGTGGATGAAGCACAGTGGCTTTTTCTCTATTCCCTTTTAACAATTCCCATTTAGTATTTATGTAAATTAGTTTGGCCTTAAGCATGATATGTGTTAGTCTTGCCAGAAGATAAACAAAGGGGAATGAAGACATTTAATGAAAAGGAATGAGCTTTCTTTGTAGCAAATATAGGAAACAAGAAAGAAAGAAAATTACTGTGCATTTTTCATGTTATGACTAATTAGTCTAATGGATGAATCGACCTAATTTTTGCGCAAACAACAAAAAAAACAATGCAAATTAATTAGGACAATACCGTTTTAAATGCTACAGGTGAATTTAGCCATCACATTTTATGCAAAGTATAAAAACTGAATATTCTTTCTGAGATTTGCTAAAGATCATATTTAAAATAATATTTTACAAGATGAACTTTAACTGAGTATTAGATGATGGCAAAGGTGAGAGAGAGCAAGAGAGAGTGAGAGAGAGAGAAAAAGAAAAAGAAGTCTTTATAACCTTATACTATAACACTTATTCTACACTCAATACTTTCCACTCATGACATGATTAGGTTTATCATTCATGTTGTCTTACCTGGATTCTAACTGGGTCAGTTGCGACACTAGAGACTAAGTGCTTCCCTCTGACAATGCACACAGATACAGAGAGAATGAGAAAGCATATGTGTGAGAGAGAGAAAGAGAGAGCCCGGGAGCAATCACTGTCTCTCTGAAAGATGAACCTCCTTCAACCTGCCAAGATATGCCTAGGAGATCTGCTTAGACAGAAGGTGAGACACTATCTCTTTCAGTCACACACTAGAGAGACACTAACTTACAGCTGTGTAGAGACTGTAGTGCCATTCATTTACGATTATTACTTCAGCGTCCAGCTCACCTGTGGCGCTGATGGGAAAGTATTTGGAAAGGCCCTACCCTCTTTTGGTTTTTTCATTGGCGTCTTGTATAAATTTTCACCTGATCAACCAAAAAAATGTCTTTGTCTTCAGGTAACATTGAGGTTTTCCGATTTTAGCTGAAACGTGCAGGCTCAGTCAAGCTCTTGCTTTATAAGTGAAACCGCAGCGGTGTATCAGAACGGTATTAAAAACCGAAAGCGATGGGAATCATCAAAAATGCATTATTCTGAGCTGCTCCCATGAGGCTTTCCCTAATGGAGCTCTTGGCAGAGTAATAAACTTAACCTCTTGACCCTACACTGAGTTTCAGCTTCATAAGAATCACTTAGAAAAGGCTGTATGGGACGTAGACAGGCGTGGGCTCAGAAAGGAAGGCCTGCTCTTTGTTCTCTATTCTTTGTTGTGTTTGTTTTTTGCCAAGGGTGATATGGTCATGTGCTATATTAACTGAATTATGGCATCTTAGCCTCACGGATAATAATGTTTTCTTCCGAATATTTCGACTGTGCTACATTTTGTTGTCTTATTTTAGACCAAACACATTTGTATGTGATGCCAGGGTGCAGCAGACGCTGTCTCAGTGCTGTTTGTGTCAAGGTGGCGGTGCATCCCAGCATCCTGTGCTGCGGCGCTGGATCTAAACTGTCACAGCGAGAGGAGAGTGGAGGTGACAGCAGCAGGGCTAAATATAGAGACCCTGCACTCCTACACCCTCTCTCTTACTTTCTCTTCTCTGTCTTCCTCTTTTTGTCACTAACAAAAATACAACAAAAATACCCTGGTGTCATTAAACTTGTGCCATGCTATTATTTTAAGTACCGTGGCACATGGCAATTGTTCAGAACCATGTACTGTTTTGCAAGTATTTATTTGTTTATTTTTTTTTGGACATGTACTATAGCAATACTATGTTTTTTTTTTTGTCCCATTCTTTACCTTTTCTTTACCTTACCTTTATGTACTGTTGTACTTTTCTGAACGATTTTCATTTGTTTCATTTAGTAATTTGAAATAATGTGCCTGTCCCTGTTCTTTAACTTAAAAATGTTAAGAATTTCGTTTATTTGTCAAGATTCAAAATGAATCTTACATTGGTTTATATATTGATTCTGAAGTGGTCTGAATCTGAACTGAATTGCTTCAGAGGATTCATCGTCCAACATTGTTGCTAATTAAGTGTTAATACTTAATACTATTACATTTTAATTATAAAGAAAATAGTTAAATTTGAATTGGTCCCTGAACTAAAGCATTAATATATGTATGTATATATTTTTATTGACATCCTCTATATTGAATTACCATGGTATATGAGTTTTAGCCTCAATTTACCGTTTTACTGCCAATCTAAATCCTTCTGCTTGTTTTTCTGCCCATCCTTGGATTTTTTTTATCTCTCCATTTCTCTTCTTGTATTTTGTGCTGTTTTCCATCAATTCCCAATTCTCTATTTCATTACTGTCTCTTGGTTTTCTTCCTTAGCTTCTTTTCTCTGTTCTATATTTTCATTCTCTCCTCTCCAAGGGGAGGTGTCTAACATGTCACTCCCTGAAGGAGCGTGGAAGAGCTCCCATGAGAGGAGAAAGAGTGCAGACATTCATTTGAGAGAGGTCTGGGTCATAGCTCCTCACATGAGTCACTCATTGGGTTAGTTGTGGGTGTGTGTGTGGCAGCGAAACATACATTTCGAGAAAACTATCCTATGCACAAGGAGACTGCATCATGCGTTTTATTTTTACAATGTATGTTATATCAGGACCAGTTGTGAAAAAGACGACTGCTATGGATGCCGTTAATGGCCTTTTTGTGGTTTAATGACAAATCAGTTACCTAACACATTTAGGTTATGTTGAGCCATGGTGCAGATTTTAGTTTGGATTCATATGATTTTTTTTAGAAATAAGCATGAATGTTTAACCTTAAATGAATCCATCAACATTGTGCTTGCTTTTATTGTCTGTAAAAGAACAATCTTTCTCTGCAGACACAGACATTTCGTCTGTCATCAGTTTTTTTTGTTATCTCTTCTTGTAAAACACAGCCATATTCACAGCACTCACACACTCTTGTCTTGTCTTGTAACACTCATCTGCAGCCTGTGTGTTTTATCATTGCCTTTCTCATTGCTAATCAGCATTCGCATTCAACCGTTTCTGACACTATCACTCCCCTCATGTTCTATTTTCTATCTGTCTGCAGCTCCTCATCTCTGATACACCGTTCGCTTCAAAGGTATTTAAAAGCATCAGGAGTGTAGATGGCTGCCTTGTTATAAAACCGCCTCAGAACCAAAGGTTATCCGGTTTGGATAAATGGTTGCACTGTCAGCCGGTTTGATGTGTTTCATTCTGGAGTGGAACACAAGGGTTTCTGTAACATGATGCAGAAACTCATGCAGAGTATCAAAACATTTTTCTATTGCTGTTGGAGAGCAGTTTTGGGAAAAAGAGGCAAATCTTCTCACTTGTCACATTGAGAAACAGGCAGGGTCGGTATTCTGCACTGATGTAAGACAAAGATGCTCTGTTTGTAAGCTGTGTGTCTCTTTATAGCTCTTCTGTTCAGATGGAAATGTGTCAGAAGTAGTGAAAATAATTTGATATGTGTTTCCTAACTTCACTCCTTCAAAATTTCCCATCGCTTTTTAGACTGAAAATAACAAGATAGAAGCTGCGTTCAGCGTTAGCAGGGCTACAGCCATATTATAAAATTCTGTTGTAACATAGGTTACAATGTAAATTGATTTTTAAAAAGTTTTCTATAATGTACACTATTGTTTTAAAAGATTTTTTTATGCTTTTTTAAATAAACCGCTTTATTAGATTGATCCTTAGATTAGAATCGCATGATCCTTCAGAAGTCATGCTGATCTGGTGCTCAAGAAACATTTCTTATTAATAATAGTGTTGAAAACAGTTGAGCTGCTTAATATTTGACAGATTTTCAAGATTCTTTAATTAACAGAATTAACAGCATTTATTTGAAATAGATTTGTAATATCTTGTATTATTGCTGAGTAAGAATATTTAATTTTTTTTTGCTGACCTCATTCTTTTGAACAGTTGTTTAAAACACAGCAAATGTTTTTGTTGTTGTTGTAGTTTTTTCATAGAAATACGTTTTACATTACTTACAAAGAGCTCTCTATAAAAGTTATTTTTTGCTTGTTTTATTCATTAGTAGTTGCAGGTCTAAACGTAAGTTTAGTGGGGGGTTTTATGTTGGCACTTTTAGTGACAGTAAAATGGAGTGGCATGAGCATTCTGGTGAAAGAAAATCTCTGTCCTCTCCCAGACCTTAATTGCTCAGAGAATATCCATGTTGTCTCGTCCTATTGTGGTCCTTTGGCACAAATGAAGAAAGAAAAAGACTGTGTGGTCCACTGTGAGTTGATTCAGTAAGACACACCAGCATTCAGGTCTGTTTGTAATGAGAGGTTACAATAGGCTTTGTTACCAGGCAGCTTCACTGAACCCCAGACCTGGACCCCCATGACACTTCTGTGCAGTCAGGGGACTTACTGAGATGCTGGGTAACTGTGTGAGAGAGAGAGACAGGGGAGACACATGC
Source organism: Puntigrus tetrazona (assembly GCF_018831695.1). Taxonomy (NCBI): domain Eukaryota; kingdom Metazoa; phylum Chordata; class Actinopteri; order Cypriniformes; family Cyprinidae; genus Puntigrus; species Puntigrus tetrazona. The sequence goes on from NC_056704.1 coordinate 21,107,902, forward strand.
AAAGGCAAATATGGTCAACAGCATCAGATAAAGTAATGAAAGATTATTATAAATAATGATTCTTACAGGAATGGTGCACCCTAAAAATACCAAATATGTAAATTATACTCTACCCTTCAAAATGTTTTATTTTTCTTTTTTCCCAGTTATGCTTTCCAAATATAGTAAAGCAGTAATATTGTGAAATGTTATTATAATATAGAACTTTTTAATTTTTTATATTTTTTTTAAATGTGATTTATTCCTGTCACAAAAGGCTGATTTTTCAGCATCGGTCTTCAGTGCCACATGAGCCTTCAGAAAACAATCTATTATACTAATTTAATGCTCAAGAATATGATCATCGATGTTGAAAAAAACTTGTACTGCTTAATGTTTTTGTGGAAACTTTTTTTTTATCTATTGTAATTTCTTTTGTCTCTTTTATTTTTTCCTTTAGTGTTGCATGGAAAATATCATCATACGGATTCGTAACAGTTTTTTAATTTATTATATATTTTTTTCCATTTTTGAGTCAAATGAACCTTTCGAGTGTTTCTTATAAAAGCCACAGTGGGCATGAAGATGACAGCGGAGGAGTGGGTTACTAATAATTTACTTCACAAAAAATATGTGCCTATGACAATGCATGTGTGTGTGTCTCTGTGTTCATGCACCATTTTCCTTCCATCAGCAAAGACAACGTCTTTCCCTTGTGTGTCTACTGGTTTGGTTGCCATGGCAGCATTTCTTTTGTTATACCTGTCACCGTTATGGCACATTTCACCTGTTATTTGATAGCTGTTTTTCTGCAAGTTCTTAGAATTTCTTCAAATTCACACCGAATAGAGGAGGTCTTTTTTATAGTATGTCCATGGGAGTGACAACACATACAACCATTTCATTCTTGGCTGACAACAGTGAGAAGATGAGTTGCTACATTCCCCAACACACACACACACACACACACACACACACACAAACCAACAGAGAAGAGAGAGACTCTGCCTCCAGATGTGGTCTGGGTGTGGGAGTTACAGCCTGGAGGTTACCAGACATGCTTGACCTTGGGGGGGACGTGAGGTCAAGGGCGCCTCTCCCTTCATGTTGTTTTAGACTGCCACCATTTATTACCATCTGTCAGTCAGGCATGGACTTTAATTCCACGGCAGTACTTAGACTCAGACAATGACCTGTGCTGACACACCAAAGCATCATCACACAGAGGGAGCCAGCCAATCAGAGCACAGGGACGCCACTGGATGGTGAGAACAGAATAGGAATTCACAACAGGGGTTATTGGGTGGTAAAAGGAAAAATGTGTCCATCATTGACAGGCTGGCATTTGTACATCGTGTTAGAGGACAGAGAAGGACATAGAAGAGAACGAGACAAGAAATACAACATTTGCTTATACTTAAAATAGAATTGTATTTATATAGATGGATGGATGGGTGATTTAATAAATGTAATTTTTAATGGATTTGAAGTCACTGTTTTGATTTGTTTTAGCAAAAATACAGTTAAACAGTAACATTGGAATATCATATGAAACATTTTTGCTGCTTAATATTTTTGTGGAAATCGTGATGCACTACATAAATTTGAGGTAAGATAAAAAAAAAAAAGTAAAAGAAATTAATATTTTTCAGCAGGCATGCATAAATGCTGCTTTTCAGCTGTGTGATATACAAAAAAATTAACGTTGATGTTCACTTTACCTATTTTGTCCGCACTACGCTTCAAACAAAAGTTTAATTTCTGCACTGCAAAAACCGGTCACTTTTTTAAATCCTAAATGAATCAGCAACTTGATCCAATGAATCAGTTTGAATTAATGATTCCATGAGATACTCATAAAAATAATGCCTCTTTGATTTCCTCTTTGATATGATTTTCTAAATAACAAGCAATATGTAAAGTCCATTGGCAAAAACAAACTTCGCTTTAATTATGGTTTTTGTTTCATGTTATTATGTTTTTATTGTGTTTTATTGTCTTGGTAAGCTGTATTTTAAGTTTTTTTTTTTTAACCCAATCGAAATAAGTCAACAGCAGTTAGTACAGTGGTATATAGGTCTACTTATTATTTATTTATTTATATTATATCTGGTATCACTGTGGTGCCATAGATACTTGTTTTGCAGGGGGTTTGGTAGAAAAATGCTGCTGTTTACTGATCCTGGTGTCATTTAAGTAATAAGAGAGAATTGTAAACCTGATTTCACTGTGCTTGTTAAATGTTAATGTAGTGTTTTCTAAAGTATATACAAGTTAGAGCGAATTATATACTTGACAATTTAATGATAGGGTAGATAAGAGGTAACAATCATAATCACTGGAAGCTAACTGGCAATCTACTCTTATGTTTAATTCAGTGGGAGTATGCATCTGTGCATGTCTGTGCATCTCTCAGGTAACTTTTTCCTCCCAGATGTTCCTCGTCATTTCAGAGGAATGGCACATGTGGGATGGTGAGTTAGATGGGTGGGAAAGATGGGCTTGTGGTTCTCTGCCAAATTCAATTGGAGTCTCAAGTGACTTACGATGCTGTGTAGATTATGTGTTTATGAATGTCTGAGATGAGACTAGAATCATTGGTGATGTTTGTGGTGGCAGCAAGCTGTTTGCTTATGTTGTGTGATGAAGTGATCTCATGCTCATTAAAGGCAAAGTTTGTTCAGGAGGTCAATGAGATGATGCCTCAGACGCTCCTCTATTTTTGTACTTTGAAGTAAAGGGCTGTGAATGTAGACACCCCTAAGGCTGCCTTGGCTCTTCTAGACTTGGCCGCTGTTTCTGTCTGTCTTTCTCTGTCTCTTCTATTCTTTTTTTGTCCCCTTCTGTCTCATTCCTCTCTTTTTATGATTCCCTTATTGCTTTTAGTATTTGCCCTACAAAACAAATAGCTCCATCGTTTGTATTTTATTCCTGAGTGTTTTCTTGAATATAAAAACCTTAAGCAATATTCACTTATTGATAATTACTTTAAAAGATAAAGTAAAATGGTGCACTGTCTAAATGACAATGATATCACCACATACTCCACACAATATATATCTTAATCATGAGCACGATTGATTTCTGCTTCTCTTGATTTGTCTAGTGGTTATTTTTCTTGAAAAACATTCCATTTTAATTAGATTTTTCATTTTAATTTGCTGTTATCTTGCATTGGGTACAAGCTTTAAGCTTTTGTGGTTGTGGTTGCCAGATAGTTTAAACCCTCCAATCAGAGCAGTGGTGGATTAAGCTTCCCAATCTGGCAACCATGCACACATGCTCTGAACTGAAGACACTGGCAAACATATAAGGTTGGAGTTTAGCAAATCTCTGCGATCTGCTCATAAAAAGGTGCAATGCCTTTTTTTCTTTCTATTTTTGAGCAAAATATTTGATTAACCATTTAATCATTATCATGCAGCCCTACCACCTCTGAACAATTTTGTACAAGTTGCTATCTTGGCCCAATTCAAATGATCATGATTGATATCATTCCATTTTCCTCTACATACTGTGTCACTTTGAACTTTACACACACCCCTCTAGTAAGTCACTTGTGATGTCTTGAGATGAAGTCCGTTTCTGTCCATGCACAGGTGCACGTTTAAAAAAAAGTCCAGATGAAACGTTGACTGACATGCTGATATTGCTATAGTGAAATATTGCTGACTACAATTGCTCAGGAAATTCAGTTTTAATGAAAAAAGTCTGTCCCCCTGCTTCTTACATAAGATAGGAATACTCTAGGCTTTCTTTAAATCCCAGACTTAAGCTCTTATCACATCTGGATATAAATTGATGTTGACATGTGGGTTCTTTTTTAAACAGAAGATAATAATAGATTGAGTAGAAGATATTAGGATTTAAAACAATACAAAGTATGAACAATCAAATAATTCTATTCAGATCCATTTCATTCAACTTTTTAGAACAGGGTTTTCAAAGCAAATGTTTTACAATAATATTTTTTTTATCTATATACAGTTATTTTGATAGATATGTAATTGTAACTTTATGTGTCTGAAAAAATATATATCAGGGTAACAGTCTTTTATGAAAACTCTAAAATAACATAGTATGTCTGCTTACACATAGATAATCAATTTGCTGGCTGTTTTTAATGATAAACTATTAACACTTAAGGGGTCGTACTGTAAAAACTCACTTAGTTTGAGACCCCTATGATTTAAAAATGTTCTCATTGAATTAGTTTGACATTACCCCTTAAACCTTAGACAGCAGATGAAAGTACAAAGTTCTCAGAAGCATGTCAAATATGCCTGCCAGAGGAAGTAGCGAGTCTTTTGGGATAAAGCCTGACAAGAGATTTTATTAATTGTGGTCTGATTCCGTTCAGTACTTGGACAGGATATTGGATCATATTTTCACCTTTAAAGACTTTCAGAACCTTACGCTATAGAAATGGTAAAGCTATAAAGTCAAAATCATCACTCTTACAGACACATTCAGGTTAAAACCGCAAGCTTGAGTATTATCATCCCTCGACAGTTCGAAAAATAGCACAAGGGCCAGGTGATTTTTTTTTTTTTCTTCTTTTTGCAGCTGAGATTTACAGCTTGAATCTCGAGTCTGTCAAACTGGTCCCATCGGAGGCCAAATAGATATGCTAAACCGTACCTTTTGCTGAAAAAAAGACAAACAGATGTGAAATAGGAGAGCAAGAAAGATTTTGCGCATATGTCCCAATGTTTAAACCGTCCCACTGTTCATAGTCCGTTTGTGAGTCTCCTGTAAGCTGAGAACACATTGACTCGATAACAAGATGGAAATGTAGATGGGATGTATTGGGAAAAAGAGAGTAATAGGATAAGAGAGGTGCATGCTGGAGAGACGCCAGGAGGAATGTGTTAGGTGTCTGTCTAGAGTCGGCTAACATCTGTTTCTGCGATTTTTGAACGTGATGTCTGCACTGCCTGCTGATTTTGTTACAGAGAGAATCAAGTGAAAACATATTTACTGCTCTCCAAGCTGCTTCTCTGACGTGTGTGTGTGTGCGTGTATATATTTGTGTGTGTGTTGGGTGGCTTCCCACGAGTGCATTGTAATCACCTTTATAAAATTTTTACTTGGTCAGTGTTATGTGCATGCACTTATATTACATTATATTATATTATATTTACTGAATCTGTTTCTCTGAGTTATTAATCAACCAATGATCTATACCGATATAGATTATTATGAATGCAGATTTTATGAGTGAAAACTGGGGCTACACAATTTTGTAAAATTGATAATGCAATATTAATGCCATTCTTGTCTGTGCTATAAAGAGAAAGAGTTTGCCCATGATTTAAATTTCTGTCACGATTTACTCACTCCCATGTTATTTCAAACGTTAAAGTCTTGCTTTCTACGGAACATGCAGAAAAAGTAGTTTGAAGATTGTTTGTGTCCATACAGTGAAAGTCAATGGGGTCCAAAGTGAGATTAGACCCCATTGTGTTACACAGACTAAAATCATGCAAGTTTAGAATGACATGTGGATGATTAAATAATAACAGTTTTCATATATTGCATACGGTGCATAGCATATTTACATTTGTTTTGTTTGTTAGCATTCAATCAGCACATTGTTTAAAGGAGAGTGTTAGATGAACTCAAGGCCACACAGATGCAGAAAACTCTGCAGATTTCCTCCGATTTTGAACAGCCGTTATTATTTATACACATTCCCTACCCTTAGCATGTTTGTTTATTAAAGATATTGGACACATTTGTTCTGTATTGTAGTACTCCTAGCTTTGTTTATCAGATTTGACCACGTTTAAACCCATTTCTACAGATTTCACCCTCTGAAATAGCCCAGAAAATGTGCACGCAGCACAAGCTGTGAAATAACATGCATTTGCTCGCCATGTTTATCTGTTCAGTCGATACAGTCTCACAACCAATTCATACATATTCATATGTATGTCATACAACCTCACTTAATTTTGTGCGATTTGTCTAAACCGCAGTGACTGGTAGGTACAAATTCATAAGAATGTATGATTTAACTGACTGTAATCAATAGTTTAACAATGATCAGAATAACTGTTAGCTGCAGCTGTTAAATAGCCTTGAAGCATAGTGACAATACTTAATCAACAACAGTGCTTGAGAATCCAAACACAGAAATAAAGTAAGAGTTTATTTGAACTTCCTTATCAAAATGTCCCAATTAAGACCTCATGTTGAGACTTTTCACTCAGCCATTTCCCACGTCATAAGTCCTGAAGACTGATCATGTTGACTTTGCCAGTGAAAGCATACCTTATTAATCCTTATCATTTCTTTTTTTTTTCTTGTTTTCCTTCACAGGCCGTTTATCACAAGCTTGTTTCATTTGGCTCGCGAATTCAATTAGTTAACTGAACAAGAGACAATCCCATTAGATAATTTCATGGCTGGTTTGGATTTAATTGGCTGTAACATGGATTAAATGATTGTTCTTATTAAAACATGTAAGGTGATCCATTTTTATGCGGGCACATCTAACCTCTGGGACTATCTGTTGCAGATGTCAAACCAGCAAAAGAAAGAAGAAAAATAGGATGTTTTTCCTCCTCGCTGAAGCTTGTTAACTTTTTTCCTTTCACTGACTGTGATTTTTAAATGCACTTTATTCTTTTGCTCTTTTCATGTTAATCTCCGTCATGCTAATAATAGGAATTTAGCCACTTTGAGACACTCGCTATTCTGTTTCTTTCATCTGCTCCTTCTGTTTCTGCTGGATATTGTCAGCTAAAGTGCCTCTAGAAGAGCTGGTGTTGGACACGGAGAGCTTAATGCAACAAAGGAAGAGCAGAACTAAAGAGAAGTTCAATGCCATCTCTGTGAAAATCTTTGTTGTCAGGGCTAGGAGATCATGGGGTCACTGGAAAGGACTGCCCACCTGTCTGTCAATTGAGAAAGAGAGCTTTAGCCCTAAAGTTTAAGCTCGCCTTTAGTGGGCGGGGTTAGCTTGTCTGTCACCATGAACTGCAAAGAGGCAGTAATCCATTGGCTTGTCAAACTGTCAGTCAGCTTAGCATAGCATGGGGTATTATGTATTTATGCAGAAGATAAAAGCTAGTAACTGCTCTCTTAATCAGAATGGGTTTCACTGTGCAATGACTCTGCATTTCTTTTTTTATTGAAATTCTTTCTTTTATTGAAATTGAGCTGTTGTGGGTTAGTTTTTCTCCATGTACTTTTGTCAGTGTCTAGAGGTCATTTGAATTGTAATTAAGTCTTACATGCTCAATCTGTCAAAGGCCGCTTTAATTGCCCCTCACAAATATACCGGAACTTTTAACATTAATAAAAGTTAAAAAAGGGCCTTTTGACATATTGTTTCTATAGGACAATACGCATGAACAATAAATGCAGTATTTTGTATTTTAAATTCATTTATGTAGTACTTTAAATGTAAACAACTTAGCCTTTAATTTATTAACTTATTATTAATTATTATCACTTCCACAAGACAATAATTGGATATTAAAATGCCTTTTAAAATGCAATTTGATCAATCAGATCAATCAGAGGTTATTAACAACTCAAGGGAATATTAAATAAATATCAAATTGATGCAGTAGAAACTCACAAACTCACAAAAGACCAAAACTCAATAAAATATTTCCGTGTAAACCTTTATTTTTCTTCATTTCCACATGTGAATTTACATTTTTCTGGAATATAGTCTAATTTATTGTCTTTAAGATGGCTTGCTGCCGGCATCAGTCCTTATTAAATAGAGTCATTCCATGCAGGCTTTTTCTCACAGGCATTTGAGTGCCTTCAGTGGTTAATATGCATTTTGATTGACACCTCCTATTGGGGGTGGGGGAACGCTTTCCAATTCTTATGGTCTCTCTCCCATGAGACTGAGCTACATATGTTAATGTGTTTCAGTTTGCTCACGTGTGTGTATGTTTGTGCATGCGAGAAATGATAAGAGACATTGATACTTTCTTTTGATTTTATTACACTGTATGGTGGTATTGTGATGCATATCATGCTGTGTCTTTGAGATCCTCTGCTTTTGAATAAAGTATGACAAAGTGCACCAAAGCATTAGCGCCATGGCTAGAAATGAGTTTTGAGCTTGCATTATGTCCTTTAGGCGATGCTGCATTTCACTGACAATTATTGAAGGTATAAATATACATAACCAACCCCTTAACACACTTGTACAATATTGTTTGGGGTTTGTAAGATTTTTTATTTTTTTTCAATGAAAGTAATATGTTTATTCAACAAGGGTGCACTAGGTTGATCAAAATGATGATAGAGACATTTATTATGTAACAAAAGGTTTCTGTTTTAAATTTGTAATAAGAAATGATTTTGAGGACCAAATCAGCACATTTAAAATATTTATTGGAGTAATGATGCTGAGAATTCAGCTATAATTTAGCTTTAAAATATATTAAAATAGAAAACATGTTAAAAAACTTGATGAGCTTGATGTTGATGAGTAAAATTACTTGCATGTAATAATATATTGTTATTATAATCACATAGTAAGGATTATATATGTAACAAGGACACTTTAAAATAAAGATCTTGATACTGAGGCAAGTACACTTGAAGCTTTGTAAAAGCTTTTTTTTCGCACATGAGTTAATAATATAAAGTTTTTGAAGACATACTTTACACAAAAATGAAAATTAATCATTAATTTAGACTTATTTTTATGCCAAACCTGATAAAAAGAAGGTTTACAATGATGATAAAGATAGAAGCATAGCATACTTGACACCATCAGTAAGAGGAGGAGAAATTGCACACCACATTCTCATGCACGCATAAATGGAATGATTGAATGTAAATTGAGGGTAAATGAGTTTAGAGCAACATTAAGATATGCAGACCAAGACGTTTCATTTGTGCATGAACTTTCCCTTGAAACCTCTGGCTGTCCCTGCTTTTTACAGCATTTACAATCAAGCCAGGGCAACGGCCAAATCAAAGCTTACAGGCTCTCTCACACACTCCTAATCAGCAGGCGAGCAGCGGCTCCTGCTTTCAGATGCTTGTTTCTCGCCTGTCACATGCCGTTAAGGTCTTCTGCTTAGTTACGGGTCACTATGACTATTCTCTCCTGGTATGACCTCTCCCTTGTTTCCAAGCAACAGAGGTCAAGTGGATGTGTGCTGAGTGTCCAGCAGGCAACCCATTGACCTCACCTTTAATGACCCCGGCTGGAGTTTTAGTTCGTGCTAGTGTGTATGATAACCTTTGTGACCTCTTGACCCTGATCTGGCTAACCAGCGTAGCCATTGTGTGTTGAGTGGTCTTGTGGTGTCAGAGAGACGGGCACCAAACTAAAGCACAATAGAATGGTGAAAAGACTGATTTTCACACTCCAGCAGGTTAATTTAAAATAAGTGGATACTGAACAAACAAAAAGTGCTTGCTTTGTTCCTTTAGTTTTATTATAAATGCTTCTTGAGATTCCTGAGATACACCCTGAAATAATCAAGTCTCTGGGAATTAGTGATTTTGTAAGCAGTGTCTCACTTATCCACCTCTTTTCTTTAAGGTCTCGTGTATCTCTTGTGACAGACATGTGCAATAATACATGTGAGCATTGCAATCAGGATTCAAGATTGCATGTCACAGCCTTTTTATATGCTACTTCAACTCGTGTAAAAAAAAAAAAAAAAAAAGTATATATATTTATATATATGAATAAAGGCTTTTAGCCTCCTTAAACTAGATACTATAAAAAAAATCAATAAGATTTATCCTTATGCATTTACCTTTCTTTTTTTACCGCTCACACCTGACCCAGAAAAAAGTAGCAGAAGATAGAAAGATATAGAGAAGAGAGTGTGAAAGTGAGAGAGACTAAGTGAGAGCGATCACAATTATCCATCGTCTTTCCTAAAATAAATTTTACTGAACAAAGAATCAGAGGCAAACTAGAGGCAAAATAAAAGTGCAGGCCAATTAAATTGGTTTAATGCACTACAAAAATAATTTTCATTTCTATCTTTCTTTTTTTTTTTGACCAAAAAACTTATTTAAAATGAAATAAAAAGCAAAATTATGCAAGTATTGATTCAGAGATATAATCTTCGATTTCTTTTGTTTAAATTAGATTTTTTTTCTTGGTTTAAACATAAACCTCACTATTTTTTTTACATATGTATGTGTGTGTGTGTGTGTGTGTGTTAGAAAATAGTAAGGTTTATGCTTAAAGCAAGTAAAAATCTAATTATATGTTTATTTATTTATTTAAAACAAGTAGAAACCCATTTGCTAACTTAACATTTTAATTCCGAATTGTTCTGATGTCTTGTTATTCTTATGGTTTTTTGAAGTGCCCCTGCCATGATGGTGTAAAACACAGGCCTGTCTGGTGCTGAAATGCATTGGAAAGGAAAAAGATTAAAGGAGAGAAGGAAACAAGCAGATTTCTGATTGCGTTTCTCGTTGGAATGCTTATTGAAAGATCTGCCGCAACCATCAGATTTACCAATATGATAACACTGAACAGGAAGAGGAGCTGCGCTTATCTGTGTCTGTTTGGTGACAACCTCATTTAAGATGAACCATCCCAAAGGTATCGGAAGATAGTGAGATAAACACCTCAAGGTCTTCTAAAACGTTTGCGTGTTTGAGTGTAGAGTGGAAGTTAATCAGGGTCATCAGACAAGGCTATGTTGGATGCATGTATGGGGAAGTGGAGTTTTTTGGTCACGAAAACTCAGAAAAGCTTGTTATGAATGGACTTGCCTTACAGCATTAAAGCTATTTAGCCGTCTAAATTGAATGTATGCTACTCATCAGCAGGATTTAGCACACCAACAATATGATGCAGCTTAAAAAAAAGATCAGAATTGTAGCAGTTTTTGTGTGCTTTATTGCTGCTTGAGGGAAATTACTGCAAAAGATACGCTTATAGCTGCTAACAAGCTGTTGACAATTATAGCTAAATAGCGTAGCTACTTTTATTTCATTTCTCCACTAACTGCCATTGTTTTTCACACATTGGTTCCCACACTTTATGTTTAACACCTGAAAAGGAGTGCTACAGTTTGTTTAACTGTTCGCCAAGCCTACGTCTGATTCTTCTAGCACATTAAGTGATATGAATCAATAATCTAAGGTGTTGTTTTTGGCTTTGTTCAATACACAAGACAAAATGAGAAAGGTCAGGGCTTACCAGACATACCATACATAATAGACTGTCACATCAAATCCTGATGTAAAATAAATAGGCCTAACTATAGTGTATTATGGGCTGTGATCTTGTGAAAACACGTTCTGACATCTTTAATAAGCTCTTTAAACTAGAGCAAGGACTTTGGGTCATCGCACCAAATGGAGCCGCGGCCTGTTAATTATTACCATGTTTCTGCTGCTAGGCTGCTGTTTGTGAAAAGAGAGAAATGAAGAGTTTTCAGAAACAATTGACTGTAGGATCACATGGGTCAGGGTAACACGTGGTGCTCGATTTGTTGTTGAGTGTGCGCCTGTGTCTGTGAGCGTGATCTATGACCCTCACTCTCACTGAAACTGTGGGCCAAAGCAAACAGCGGCCCCCACCGATCCCTGAGGGGAGACTCCCAGCCGTAGAGATTCACACACCCCCATCTCCTCCTCTCTTTCTTCATCTGTGCTATTTTGGTTCTCTTATTCCTGCTATGTTCTTTCAATTCATCACTCTTCTCCCCAATTCACTCTTTCTTTGTCTTATTTCTCATATGATTTATAAGTTCTCCTCAGACAAGTAGCATTTCCCGCAGGTCCTTAACAGATTGCCACTGAAATGCCTGGTTATGAATGTACAGCGGCCTAAAAAAAAAAATAAGTCACTGAAACCACAAACTTTGTCTTTCCAAAATGTACATTTTATTTTATTATATTTGTTATATTGTTATTAATTCAGTGTCCATATGTGTGTGCTTTATTATTGCATAATATATATATATATATGTGTACTGTGTATATTTATTAAGCATATAGAAATACACACACATACATTATATATATATATTTTTTAATATTTACATGTATTTTTATATTCATATAATTTATATTACTGTACATATACTATAAAACAATGTTTTTCCTAAATATACCTTCATGTGTGTGTATTTCTATATACATAATAAATATACATAGTACACACATATATTATGCAAACAAAAACTTTGAATGCAATTAATCTTTTGACAGCACTTCTGTCAAACTCTTAACTTGGGTCCGCTTTGTTTATGTATATAAAGTGTTGCAGATTAAATATGTCCCTCATGGTTTCTGAAATAGCAGAGTACCTCTACCATACAATCGACAAGTTGTTAGTTTGCTTGCCCTTATTTGTCATAAGATTTTGATTGACAGATGAGAGAGAAAAAAGACACTTTATCTGTGTGGTTTGATTAAATCCTTTACTTTAATCACCCCGTCTTCCCCGAAGATAAGGATGATGGAGTAATCCTCTGTCAGGGATGAGGGCTGTTAAAATCAATGCCTCATACACATGATGAACGTGAGAGGAAAGTTTTCATTCAGTTTAAGTCAAGCACACACAATTAAATGAGTGCAGACTCCCTCCATCATATTCTGTCCACTGTCCTTCAACCGGTCGCTCAAATCCGTTCGAGCTGTCAAGTGACAGTCCTTTAAAACCGAGCGATAAGGGCTAATCTTTCAATGATCATTTAGACAGACAGCTGGAGGTAAAGCTCAATCTCCAAAGATAAAGTTAAATGTGGTGTGTATTTTGTTGGCTCTGCAGACAGTAGATACCAAAGTAGTACTAAAAATCCAGATGTCCTTCAAGTGTCTTTGCTGGTTTTTGTGTTTTGCCTGGTTAGCGATCACCTTCCCCCCAGTTTTGGATATAAAACATTCTTGTGTTTTATTGCAACAGTCCATAACTTCCTATCAATAAAAAATAAGCTATTTTCTTTATAGAGATTGTTAGACTGCATTATTAGTGCTGGAAAAGACACGCAAACTTGGTTGAGAACTTGTTGGAACATGGCGGACCTGCCCTTGTGCTTAATTAGAACCCTGAAATGAAAGAGATGAGGAATTCTAGCTATGTGCCAGGAATGCCCACACAGGTAAATGAGATTTTATGTTGTCTGCGGCCCCGTGCTAAATCTCTTTGTATGAGAGTGGAGTAGATTGTGTCTTCTGATATAACGTTCATATACTGGTACTTTGCAGAGATGGATGCTTCTCTATGGCTTACTCATTCCACTACATTACCAAACTTCCAAGCTCTGCCAAGCTCTGCCAAGCTTGACTGTTGGATCATGTTATAAAATTATTCTTTTAAAATAAACTCTTTCCTGTCATAAATAAATCAATTTCCTTCTTATAATACAGTCAGTGTTTAGGTAAAGTAAAATTAAAGATGTTGTGTAATTTTTGGTGAGAAAATGATATACTGTGTTTTATTTATACGTATTCATCAAATTTCACAAATGATCATTATTGCTATACAAACCACAAACAATTACCAAGTCAAAAAAGGAAGCCTAGGCTGCATTTATCCTATTTTCAAAGTGTTTTGTTACATCTATGTAGACATCATGTTCTTGTGGTTGTATTACAGACTATTTTGTTCATTTTTGAAAAACTTCAATGGCACTTTTCCATCCTTCAAGCCTTGAGCAATCAGAAATTATGTCTTTTTAAACGTGGTTACGTGGTCTGGTGTCTCTTTTCATTATGAAGTTGCAAAGTTGACCTTGGGCTGCTAAGTGTAAGCATGTGCTTCAGACTTTTAGCACAAATCTTGTTTCACAATAGAATGGGGAATTGTTACAGTAAGATTTGGAAATGCAATTGTGCTTGGCCAATCTTTCCTGTATATGCCTTGCCAGCTATCTGCAATTGATTATTTCTTTCTCTACCATCCACCGTTCTGAAGTTGACTCTCAAGTAGACCTTATCAGAGACCGAAGCCAAAAGGTTTCCCTCAGCTAGTGGAAAATCTGACAGTCCTCTGTGTTCATCCGAAAGGACTGCACTGTGAACTCTGTGAACCATGTTGGTTCATGATATCAAATATGGTTCATGAGAATTCAGGAATCAAAACATTATAGTAGAGTATGAAAAATGGATATTCATTTTGAGGTTTGCTCAAATTACACGTGACAGTGTTATTAAATTATTAGCTTCTTTGAAGACTTGCAAAAAGCTAATCTAAATACAGAAATAAAGAAAAAGAGCTTCCATAGTTAATATTCAGCATCACTGCAATGTATCAAAGTCTCTCACAGACCACATACTGTACTCGGTTTCCAACAAAGGGATCCAAGCTTGTTGGGGAAGAGGAAAATAAAGCGTGACACACCAGTACTGGTAGTAGAATTTAAATATAAGACTCGGGAGGCCCCACGAGAACTCTTCTAGAGCCAAAAATCCCCAAGAAATCCACCCTGTAAAAACAGGACTGTAACAATAATAATAACAAAGGACATAGGAATGTAGCCAGGGCACTGAACCTTAGGGAAACGCTCCAGACTGGTCATATCCATACAGCTGTACAGATGCTGTTTTATTGAGGAACTACTGTGACTTGGCAACACTTGTGGTGTTTGGATTAATTGTATGTGAGTCCTTGTAGAGTTTGCGAATTTGGAGCGTGGCTATGCATCCAATTGAAAGCCTATTATATTTAATAAACCTTTTGAGGTGTTGGTAAGCGTTCAGGCAGCTTCTTTTATTTTGTTTTCATTATCTTGAATGTTCATTATCCTTGAATTTCACTTATTGCACTGACAAATCCTTGTCTTCTGTATGAATTCCAGAAAATACTGTGAGTAAAACAAATGGGGAATAAATCATTGCCACCAACAGTCCAGAGAAGCTCTGGCCTCCTATGCAGAGCATCAAGTCCCATCTGGGTTGAGTTTCTATAGAGCTGTGTAGTTCAAGTAGCCATAACCCGATGATGGCTTAACAAATTGAGTTTGATGTGGAAATGCTTTTGTAATTACAGTACATTTGGTGCTACTGGTGGCAGAGCTGACACCCATCAGCATTTTTATAACCATATAAAAGGCACACTTATTACACACTAAAGGACAAATTACTTTTTCTTTATTCGTGTGTCACTTTATATTAAAGAGTATGTTAAATAAATAAATGGATTCTTTCATTCTGTCCTTTTTAGAGCTGAAGTCTACTGGAACTGCCCATCACTTTGCCTTTCTGCTCAATTCGACGGACTACAGAATCCTTCGTATGGACGAGGACCATGACCGCATGTATGTGGGCAGCAAGGACTACATCCTGTCACTAGACCTGAACGACATCAACAAAGAACCCCTCATAGTAAGATTTCTCAGTTACACAATACAGATTGCAACAAACCAAACTGTAAGCAAGGCTCGACAGTAGTAAACTTGAATCTGGTCAGTGGATTAAGTTGATTGATGTTTGTGTCTTTCTCCTCAGATTCACTGGCCTGTGGCTCCTCAGAGAAGGACTGAGTGTGTCCTCTCAGGAAAAGACATCAATGTAAGAATCAAAAAATATCCACAACCCGCTGTATTTATTTATTTATCAATGCTTGGTGTCAGAAAGATATTTCTAAGCAAGTTAATTAAAAAAATACACATTCAGTTGATCTAAAGTGGCAAAGATACAAAATATATTTATTTCAAACAAATGCTGTTCTTTTGATATTTCTATTTATCATGTTTTATTTTGAAATATATGAACCCCTATAGCATTCCAGTGTCCCTCCTAAGGTACAAATCCCATTCCAAAAAGAGACTTTAGGAAAGCTAAGGGGTTAAAATAGAAGACATTTTTATTAAATTGTAATATTGCACAATATTATTTTTTGTTTTATAGAAAGCGTAGGAAACTTTTAAAAACAATGAAGTAGTATCTAAATATATTAGAATAATTTATGTTTTTATTTAAAAATCAGTTCATTACATATGTTCCATTATTATCTCTCTCTTTCTCATAGTTTTAATATTATGCATCACTACTAATTACCACAATCATTGTAAATCCTAAACTAGTTATTCTAACATGTGCATGTTAGTATCCATCTGAAAGTATTATTCTGTGTCACCAGGGCGAGTGTGGTAATTTCATCCGTCTAATCGAGCCGTGGAACAGGACTCACCTGTATGTGTGTGGAACAGGAGCTTACAACCCCATCTGTACCTATGTGGACAGAGGTCAAAGGGCACAGGTAAACTGTCATTCGCAGATGACTTGCTACTATTTGCAGGTCAAGGGTTCAAACGGTTGGCTACCTTAGTCAAAAGGTATTATGTCATTAGAGAGGAATGTTTCTCCACCCTGGAACAAACAGGATAATCTTTACCACCTGCATGTCTTTTGACTTTGTTACTTCAAAAACTCTTCCTAGTGTTTAGGAAGGTAATTGCATTTAAACATATCTAATTTTACCTCTTTCTTTCCCATGACCATGTCCCATCAGTAACCACTGTCCATAAGAACATCATTCAAAAAAGTCTGAGATCACAGTGAAAATCTGGACAAATATTAGCAAATTCGTGAGCCTAAATGTCAACCTAATGTTTTTGTCCACTCACATATTGATTGAATAATTTTGAATGATTAAAAAATATTTTCAAATATGTGACCCTGGCCCACAAAACCAGTCTCAAGTTGAACAGGTATATTTGTTGTAGCCAACATTACATTGTTTGGGTCAAAATGTTCCCTGAAGATGTTATTTTTGGAAATTTCCTGCCGTAAATATATCAACATTTTTAATGATTAATTTTTAGTTAGTAATATGCATTTATATGGACTTAGTTTGGACAACTTTAAAGGCAGTTTTCTCAATATTTCAATATTTTGCACTCTAAAATTCCAGATATTCAAATAGTTTTATATCAATCAAATATTGTCCTATCCTAACAAATCATACACCAATCAAAAACGTATTTATTGAGCTTTCAGATTATGTATAAATCAAAATTTCATGAATTGACCCTTATGGTTTTGTGCTCTATTGTCACGTATAAGCATTTTCACTAGTCGTGTCAGGCTTTTGGATCCTACTGCATTTGTTCTTCCTTAATGGGATTCTGCAATATGCATGTCTGGGTTTTTTCATACTTTTCATGTGTTAACAAGGGCTTTCAGCATGTGCATGTTTTAGACAACTTCATATCAACTCATCCTCTTTGTCCACTATGGATGCACCAAACTGCAACAATCTTTCTAGCATCTCAACTTTTTGTTTGGACACAGCTTAGGCCATTCTAGTGGTTCCTAATTGAATCAATAAAAACAGGTCTTCATTGAGGCACACAACTTGTTTTATAGGGCTTGCTCCAAGATCAGATGCCTCGCGCAGGAGGCCGAACCAGTCGAGCTGCAGACCCTAGTGCTTCACCAGAACCATACGCACCCAAGGTGGGAAATGAACTCTTCAGTGGGATTGAGGTCCTTTTTGTACTTTCTTAGGATGCACTTTCAGGATGTGGTTTACTTATAAGTGTAAGGAAAGGTTCTGTTCCCACAGTATTTGTATTTTCAACAGCTGGTTTCTTTAGCCGCTAAAGGCGTTGAGAGAAACGGCAGAGGAACTGTTGTCTTTAGAGCTTGTCTTTCTCAAGTTTGCCTACACTTGTCCAGAGCCTGCTTTTGGCACAGAAATCTAGCAGAACGTGCACAGATTACTCCCACACCCACACTCCATCATGCTTGAAAGTGGTTAGTCAGCAGAAAATGTATCGGTGGATTATATTACATTTGTGGTGTGTGTGTAAAGCTTAAAGTACAAAGGTTCCAAAAACTTTTTGTATATTATCCAAAACAAGTCTTTCGTTGAGACTTGAATTTGCTGATATATTATTTGTGGCATGTTATAGACTCTTTAGTCCTTCTACATCTCTGCTTAGATTTTAGTTGATGTGTTAAATCATGTTCGATGCTTCCCAAATGCTGTGCATTAATAATGCTGTTATATCTGTCTAACTGTGGATGGAATGCAAACTGCATGGAGTGAAGTAGACTATTAGCTCGAAGAGATTTTTATTAGAATTTTAATAGTTGTCACTAACCCAACAGAACCATATAGACTATTTTCGATTCATATGTTGAGAAGCTGATTGTGAGAAACTGTTCATTTTCTTTGGCAACCAGGAAATTTGGAAACTTTGGATTATGGCATTAATTTCTTTCTTCTGGGCAGTTTTATGCTAGCTGCCTTTTGTCAAATGGCAAGATATTGATGTTGGCATTAGACAATATGTGAGACGCCAGTATTTCAAAATCACAAATAAGTTAAGTCAAGATATATCTTAATTCAATTTGTCTCAAATAGTTTGTTGTTTTCATTTATCCCAGTAAACCTGTGTGCATTTCACTTCCTGGCTATACCTTTACACACTCTTAAACAGTGGAAACTTAAAGTATCTTAAGTAAGCTGAGAATCAATACAGCTCATCTAATGTGATCTATTGCACTGTCATTAATGAAACCTTCATGCTCTCCCTGTTCCAGGAATACATTTTCCGACTGGAGCCTGGTAAAGTAGATTCTGGGAAAGGGAAATGCCCCTTTGACCCCAAACTGAACAGCGTCTCGGCTCTGATAAGTATGTACCTCTCATTACCGTCATACTTTTAGAAAATATACAAAACCATAATTTCTTTAGTTTCAGACTCAGATGAGCACATTTTTCTTAAGTTTATCTGTCTATCTCTCCTTATCTCCGTCACGCTCTCGCTCTGTTTTGGCAGATGGCCAGTTGTACGCCGGCGTCTACATCGATTTTATGGGAACAGACTCGGCCATCTTTCGCACATTGGGAAAACACACGGCCATGAGGACCGACCAGTATAACTCCCGCTGGCTCCACGGTACGCACACATTTTTTTAATCATGGCGTATCACCAAGACAATGTTCTTTGTTCAATGGGAAGAAGTGCCAAAGATTAATATTCAACACTGACCCTTTATCCTACCTCCTGCAAACTAACCTCATGTCTTGAACACTTTTGCAAAAAATAAATACCCCTCAAGCAATTACTGCTTAGTTAAACTCAATCCTTGCCCCTTGTTATAATCCCTGACTATTTTATAGCTGTGATTCTGCTAGTTATAATTTTGTTTTGTATTTTCTGAAATGTATTTAACTATTATTATTATTATTATTATTTAACTATTATTATAATTCCACATAAAAGGCAGATTCATATTCTTTTTTAAGCACAAAAATATTTTACCCTGCCACTTTTTTATCTAATAGTTTTTATTGGCCTTGATCTTTGAATGTTTTAGACTGCATGTACCTTGTATTACACGTGACTCCTTGACTCCTTGATTTAGATTCTTTACTTCAGTTTTGCCTTTTTGATCATGAGTATCTGTGATAACCATCACAAATTTTATACAGATGTCTTGCACGTGAATGAAAGGATAGCCTAACAGAGAGAGAGGACATGAAACGCTTCGCATTAGCACTTTGTAGTGAATGTTATTTAATATTATCCATTTGCTGCCCTTTTTTCTCTTTGCTTTTTACTCCAACTATAATTCATCTCTTTTGCTGTTTCCCTTCCTCTCCCTTTTTTTCTTTTTCTTTTAGATCCAACATTTGTTCATGCTCAGCTCATCCCTGATAGTGCAGAAAAGAATGACGACAAGCTGTATTTCTTCTTCCGTGAGAAGGCCTCTGAGATGGGTCAGACTCCCATGGCTCAGTCTAGAATTGGCAGGATTTGTTTGGTGAGACATTTTCATAACCTTCGTCTTATATTCCATTTAAAAATATTTAAGGCATTGTTCATTTATTTACCCTCATGTTGTTCTAGACCCTTTTGACTTTCTTTTTTTTTTCTTTTTCCGTTATATACTATAAGAAATGTGCTTACATTTTTCAGTGCAGTTACAAATAATGAGGACAAGATTTTAAGCTTAAGAAGAACTAAAAAGTGACCTGTACAACATGGCACATTGGCACAATAACCTTTTTTTGTAGTTTTTAATCAACCCCTCAATTGAATCAACGGATTCATTCAAAATCAAGTTAACAAGCTTGATAATGGAAGTAGTCTTCTTCAAGAATGAATAAGTTTGACTGTTTTGATAACTGATTCATTTAAAAGATATGACTCAAAAAACGGAATCATTAACAAAATGCCAAATAGAGCTGGGTGGAAATCAGGAATTTTAAAGTTTCAGTCATTTTAGCTATCATATAGTGGCTTTTTATGTGATTTTGCATCATTTTTGAAGCTTGAAAAATCTCCTGTGCCCATTTATTGTAACTGTCCAGAAAAGACAAAGTACATTCTTTCAAAAAGCTTAGTTTGCAGTCCACGGAAAAAAGTCATGCATGAGTTTGGATCAAGATGAAGGTGTCTAAATGCCTCTTATTTGTCATTGTTTTTGCAATATTGTATAGGTTGCATTTTACAATTATTGGGTGTTCCTATGCTTAAGAAATCATGTCCATGCAGGACAGAACCGTTGACTGACAGATCCTCGGGATCCATCATTGTCCAATGCCTCCTACATGAGGAACCGCTTGTTTCTTGGTTATTTTTTGCTGTTCTAATGTGAATCAAAGAAGCATGTTTGTAATGTGTGGGTAGCTGCTGGCGGCTGGTCACTGGGCATCGCTGCGTCTCATTATTGAAGTTGGCTGCCGTCCACAGCAGATGGGGCTGAGCAGTGCTCAAAGCCAATGTTTACAACCCAATCACAGCCAGTTAATGCAAACCCACAGAAATAGCCCTGAGAGAAGGACAGATACTGATGTAAAGCAATGGCTTAATTTCACATATACAGACTGTCAAGGTGTCCATCAAATCAAACTTTACTGCTAGAATTTGTGTGGTGTCTAATAGTGACTCTTCATGGCTAACGTGACCTCACTTCCTCTACAGAATGATGATGGAGGACACTGCTGTCTGGTGAATAAGTGGAGCACCTTCCTGAAGGCTAGGCTCATCTGCTCTGTGACTGGCTCTGATGGCATCGAGACACATTTCGATGAGCTTCGTGAGTCTCTCTTTTTAGTTTTTTTGTCATAAATTTCTTGTGACTTGATCATTTCTGATGTTGATTACATTTGATCTAAATTATATATCTTCACATCAGCATGCTCTACAATATTATGTCAGATTTACTTTAAGTCAGAAAGTACTATATTTGAATTTAATAGAAAAGGACATTATTAATATTAAATACATGTAGTCCAAGAGGACAGTTCGATATAGTTGAATTACTGTTATTACGGTACCATAGTGAAATACTGGTGTCATGTGATCAGATTAAACAATGGGATTATGTTAATTATATTCAATTATATTTTGTTTTATTATCATGGTAATACTAATTTGCTGTTATTTTTCTGTAGGCATAATACTTTTATATATACAATGTACTATAATTTATGATTTTTATCTTGTACATATCCAGAATACCATGCTAATACCGTAGTACTTTTCATAAGTGCAATAATATGGAACTTTAATATATATACCATTACAAAAAAAGTACTGTGGTGGTACTATTGTAAAGAGCATCATCAGATAAAAGCATGGTACTTTTAAATATTTAATGTTTTGGTACATGTCCAAAATATCGTGGTAAGAATACTGTATTTTTGTGCTAAGTGATCACATGGTAATACTAGAGTAGTTTTTTATCGCAATTTATGATTTTTAAATGGTACCCAATGGCACTTCCAAGAAAATTGTAGTTCTGTACTAGCACTATGTACAAAACATGGTGTTGTCATAGTACATGTCTAGGAAAAACATAATTTTCCAATGACACTTTTTGTTAGAGTGCTGATTATTTGATAAATCTTTCCATCTAATTTAAATACCTTGGGGACATTTTATGTTCTGTGATTCTGTGGAGATAATAAAACATGAAATAAAATGGCTTTACCATTTGATTGACTCCATATATAAAGTGAGGTGTTCACCCAAGGTACATTATATTCAGTTCTGTTCTGTTCATTTTCACGGTATACTTGCTGAAATAAGAGGCCTCTTATTTCAGGATAGGGCATGATATAGCTCATTTGTGGAAACCGCTCATGTCTGATGGTTCAATGGATATTTCTCTCCAGAGGGTATAACTTGGAAAAAGTAATTTCCTGTCTTTCCTGTATGTGCAGTGTGTAGCATTTGTGCTTAAGCGTAAAGTGCCACAAGGGGCTGTGAGAAATATATAGATGCAAGCAGTTTTGAGTATGAAATTGAAGTTCCTGTAAAGCCTAAAATGACACGTTGGGCTTTTAAAAAATACCTGAAAAATGCTTTGCATTACTCTTCATACATGATTGTGCATTTATGTGCACAAGAGTGAGGTAACGCATGCATGTAAGCTGCATCTTAACAGGCTTACACAAAATGGAGTCTTTGCCGGTGTGGGAGAGTTTGATTGACAGGATTGAATAGGATTGTCTGACAAACCAGCTGTAACAGCCTCTGCCACTCTTCAGAGGCAAATGAATGTAAGCGCATGAATGCTGGGATTTTATTGCTTTTGCAATGTGCATAAATTGAGTAAGCGGTCGTTCTGTGTTTGCTTCATTTCACAGCTCCCATAACGTAGCGCACAAGGTACCCTCAGGACTCCGTCTCTCTTTCTCACTCGGTTGGTCCTTCTCCTTCCCTCTGCCACCGTGTTTGAGGAATTAACTTGTCAGTGGAGTTTTTGACTAGATGTTTTCCCTTTTCCTCAGAGGGGCAGTGAGGTTTTATGGGTTGTTTTTTGTGGCTTGGCAAGAGCGAGATTCATTTGCTGTAGTCTGGGATTTTCCCTCAGCACTTGATTACTTAGTCCGTTTAGCCGTGACTATCCGTCTGAGGTCATCTTCGTTCTGTTTTTGATGGGACATCTGTCTATGCTTTTACCGCTTGCCCTCCTTATTCTCCAAAACTATCCGAATCTCCCTTTGTTTCCTTTCCTTCTGCCCCTTTTTTAACCTTCTATGTACCTCTGTCTCCCATCCCCCTTACACTGTCCTTTAAGTAAAACGTTAACGGAGCTCAACTGCTCTTGCGATGAAGCCCCCCCTCCCAAAAAAACGGTCCCACTCTGCACGTTATACTCTGTTTCTCCCAATGGCCTTTTTCCATCTTTCTCGTTTTGGCTAGCAGACTATCACTGGTCCTTTGTGGTTAATTTGTGTCGAAACAAGCGGGAGAATTTTGGAGTCTGAGACAAAGAGGAACAGTGAGAGGGAAAGATCGTCTTCTCAATGCGCTGTGTTTTGTGTGATGTAATTGAATGGAGATAAATTTGATGACTTCCCACATACAATCATGGACTTTTGGCTTTTTGTGCACCTGATAATGAAGCTGCAGAAATGTTGGAATCACTGGTGGCGCTAAACTGAGCTGCAAAATAATGACTGATTTCAGACATGTTTCTTAAACAATCCACTTGTCTTCTGTTGTTCCAAAAAAAATTAATTAGTGTGTCCCATACTACATGAAAAAACTACGGAGCCCATTGTAGTGATGGAAAAATATATGAGATTGGAAAAAGAACACATTTCAATGCATTATTAAATTTAAAAAATGTATGCATTGCTCTTATGCAAGAATTCCCTTTTCCAAATGATTGCGTCCTCTCACAAAAGCATTTCTTTCGCCAAGAAAGTTAGCATTTTTTGCTGAAGCTTTTAAGTATAATTTTACTTCCTACCTCATATTTCCATCACAAAAGTTTTGTGGGCAAACACAGTTTCTTGGGGAAACGTAGCAGATTTGTGCGAGAACACAAAAGCAATGTGATTTTTGCCTCCCTTCTCATTTTTTTCCACCACCATATCCCTTTAGGGGCTCAGTAGGAAACAGCATGCCAGAGGTGCCTGAATGGCATACAATTTCCAGTGAATTCTCAAAGTGTGCTAATCTTTCACAAAATCCCTTGTGTAACAAGGGAAGTTTGTGACTGTTCTCTTTTGACGTTTTCAGAGTAAAAAAAGTAGGAAGAAAGGCCATAGCCAAAGCTGCTTAAACAGTTTTAAATATAAAAACCTAAAACTCAAAGCCATTAGCCATTTTGTTGATTTTAGCCAACATTTAGCATCTGCATTAGACAGTATCTACTTCATCCCTGAACCACACACCCAAAACTGTTCTTCCCAATGCTTGTTTGATGACCAGGTATCACCAAATATAAGCAATATCACAGCTTTCTCTGATTGGCTGTAAATAATGAGTGACAAAAATAGGGTGGTCAACTTCCCTTTTTTTTTTTTTTTTTTTAAACCATCAAATAAAAAAAACATTAAATTCTAATGGAGTATGTCCCAAAACAGTTTTTAATGGTTTTAACACTTAAAAGTAGATGGTCACTACAATGTTTTTTTTTTTTTTTTTTTGGTCAACAGGGATTTTAGTAATATCTATCAGGTCGTATTGACATTTTATCTATACTTATTTTTAAGTAATAACTAATTAAGCTAGCTGCTATACAACTAAGGAACTTGTGGCCCATTACATATTTGTTGTCTTACTGCTTAAAAGTATTTGCTCTCTTGCCACCACCAAAGTACACACTTTGGTATGTGAATTAGCTAATTTGTCTTCAAATCCAGGATCTAAAGTAATTCAATCTTTCTTTCAGGGGACGTGTACATCCAGAAAACCCAAGACACCAAGAATCCCGTCATCTACGGCGTCTTCTCCGTGTCCGGGTGAGTAAGTTCGTGACGGTCTCTCCCCAAATACGAGATCCAATCCTCACTTCTCCTCGACGCCTCTTACTAATCAGACCGCTTATCAGATTGGCAAGGGAGCTTGAATAGATTTGCTTTCATATTCACACTCCAGTTGCCCACGGGGCAACACCCCCATTTATCCGCTGCTGAAGACTGTTTCTAACATACTGAATAACAAGTGTTTGGCAGGCTTCGCAGACAGTAGTACAAGTCCTCCAAGCGCACAAAGGAAGGAGCTTTTCTGTAAATCTGAGATGTGATATTCTCATAAGGACTTATCTACATAATACCACCGCTATCAGATGCGGTTAGGAGAGGATATTCGTACATGCTAAGATATTATACAACTGGCCTCAGAGGGAGCTGTCAACATTTTAGATGAGGTTCACATGCAGTGTAAATACACAAGGCTGTGTGTGTGTTAGTCTCGCTGTAGATTTCAGATCAAATCGGCGAAGCCCTCAGGCTCTGTCTGAGCTCTTTAAACCCAAAAGCACCATTCTTGGTGATAATAGTGAAAACTCTCTCCATGCAAGTGATTTCACAGCTCTATCTGTCCCTCTGTCTCTTGTTTCTCTCTCTCTCTCTGTATGTGTATTAGTGTTAATTTGTAAAACTGTATTCTCTGCTCATGTTATGTCTGTAATACACGCAGTCGGATACAAAATCACTAGTGAAAATTCAGTTTTTCTGTAACATTGTATTTCAGCATATGTGTTTGTCTAAAATTTAATTGAGAAATTAAAATAATTTATTTCCAGTATGCACTCAAATGTGCATGAACCTTGTGCAAAAGAGTTCCCATGCTTTCTATCACAATCCTTAATTTTTAGTGACCGAATAGAACATAATTACTATAAACATTTCTCAATGTCATTTTAGGGCATAACCTTTCTTTGTTTTCTGTTTTTTCAAAATCCTGAATCCTTGTTTATTTCCAAGTTTAAATTAGATTTTGAATTGCATATTTTAATGTGGTATGACTTTGGATCCCACTGTGTTTCTGAGTGGAAAAACAAATGTAGGCTGAGGGTTGATTTAAACCAGTAGGAATTTATTAGATTGGGACATTACATACAGATGGTTATACCGGTCAGCAAATTTGTTAAAGACAACCATTTATTTCATGCATATTTAATGTAGCATATATATATATATATATATATATATATATATATATATATATATATATATATATATATATATATATATCTCTGGGACTGTAGGACAAGGCCCATGTGGTCTAATATATTCTGCCGCCTCTTTTTTTGTTTCAAAACATGGATTCTTCTCTTCCTGCATCTCTAGGTCTGTGTTTAAAGGTTCAGCAGTTTGTGTGTATTCAATGGCTGATGTTCGCATGGTCTTCAATGGGCCTTTCGCTCATAAGGAAGGTCCAAACTACCAGTGGGTTGCCTACCAGGGTAAAATTCCTTACCCACGACCAGGAACAGTGAGTGTCATTGATAAAATGTAGTACATTATATAAAGTCTTATGTTAGATAAGCTTACATTCAGAAATCCAAAAAAAAAAAAACTCAATGTCGTCTCTTTGATTTCAGTGTCCAGGAGGCACGTTCACCCCCAACATGAAGTCTACTAAAGATTATCCCGATGAGGTTATCAACTTCATGCGCAACCATCCGACCATGTTCAATGCCGTTTATCCAGTCCACAAGCGCCCCCTTGTGGTCCGTACTAATGTGGATTATGAGTTCACCACCATCACGGTGGACCAAGTGGCTGCAGCTGATGGCAACTATGAAGTTCTTTTCTTGGGAACAGGTGATCTTGCTACCATTTTTTTCTACAAAAACAGTATGCATACTCTGATGTCTAAATGTGTTGGACCACACTGAAATTATGGACTCAAAATTTGGTTTTATTTTATAAATAAACACACCGGTTTGAAATATAAAAAACTAATTGTATGGAAAATGTATACAAATTTAAAACAGCAAATTTGTAACACTTTTTATATTAATGCTCTAGATTTATATATGCAATCTAGTACAGTCATTGTCTTTTTTCTGTTTTTAATAGATCTTAAGTAATCTTCAGCCAACTTCATTCTTTATAGCATTAGGGCCCGGTTTCATAGATGGGCCTTAGCTTAAGCCAGGATTAGGCCATAGTTCAATTAGGACATTTAAGTAATTTTTCTAAACTTGACTTAGGGAAAAACATTACTGGTGTGCATCCTAAGACAAAACAAAAGCACTAACATGTTATAGATCATTATTATATATAACATTATTTAGATCAGTCAGTGCAAGTTTCTTTCAGTTGAAACATCGTTTAAGCCTTGTCTGTGAAACCAGGGGTATATGTTTACAAATAGTTCTGACTCCTCCATTCTGGTGATTTACAGACAGAGGAACAATTCAGAAAGTCATTGTCCTGCCCAGAGACGATCTACAGACTGAAGAGCTGGTTCTGGAGGAGGTCGAGGTCTTCAGAGTAAGATCTTTTTATATTCCCATTACACTTTATGTAAATGTGTTTTATTATAAATAAAGTATTTTATGTTATTATATTTAATAAAATTTAAATATATTGTTTATTCATATTATTACAATATATTGTATATTTATTTTTATTTAAAAAAATGTTTTATATTATAGGTTCCAACTCCAATCACTACTATGAAAATTTCTCCAAAACGAGTAAGTTGCACATCATTTACTGTATGATTCAGAACTTTACCTGAACTTTAAATGTAATAAAAAAGTTTTAAAACAGGATTTTTTTTTATGTAACAGTCATTTTGGTATTTTTTTCCCTCCAAGTGCATGATGTATTTTGAATGAAACTCTTGTCTTTTCCTGTCTTCCTGTGTGTGTGTAGCAACAGCTGTATGTAAGTTCTGTGGTGGGCGTCACTCATCTGGCTCTACACAGGTGTGATGTTTATGGAGAGGCCTGTGCCGACTGCTGCTTGGCCAGAGACCCTTACTGTGCCTGGGATGGGAAGTCCTGCTCTCGCTACTCAGCAAATCAAAAGAGGTCAGAGCCGCATGTGTCTAAATGTTTTTATTATCGGATCGTTATACTTAGAATATGACTTGCAAGATTTGTTTTCCTCCTTTGAAATTGGTTGTCTGAATCTTGTAGGCGGAGTCGGAGGCAAGATGTGAAATATGGCAACCCTATAAGACAATGCAGGGGCTATAATTCCAATGGTGAGCAACCCAAAAATAGTCTTTTAGTCTTAAGGTTACGTATTTTGGAAGAAGTAAAAGAGCTCCTTTTGATTTTGGTTATTGTTTTAGATAGTATTTTGTTTTAATTCCTGCCAGCCAATAAGAACACGTTGGAGACAGTGCAGTATGGAGTAGAGGGAAGCACAGCCTTCCTGGAGTGCCAGGCCAGGTCTCCTCATGTGTCAATCAAATGGCATGTCCAGAAGGAGAACAGTGACAGGAAGAGAGAGGTATGTGTGACCGAATGTAAGGTTAAAACAATATCCTGAATGTTGTGAATTTTATCCGTGAATTAATTACCATAAATATTTCTTGCTTAATATGGTCCTACACACTACTGGTCAGTCAAATATTTGTTAAATGTTTTGGAAAGGCATCTGATGTTCACCAGGGCTACAAAAATTTGTAATAGTGAGAAATAATATTACAGTTTAAAATAACAGTTTTCTATTTTAATATATTTATAATTTATTCCTATGATGCAAAGCTGAATATTCAGCAGCCATTACTCCAGTCTTTAGTGTCACAGAAATATGCTGATTTGCTGCTCAAGAAATATTTGTAATAGTTGACAAATGTTTTTGGTGCTTAATTTATTAAACCTGTGATTCTTTGATAAATTTTAGGTTTTCATTAGAGTCAAGTATTATAAAATAGAATAAAATAGAAATCTTTTTAACATTGCAAAAGTCTTATAAATTAATTAATTTATTAAATTAAATAATGAATTTGATTTAAAATAAATAAATGAATATATATATATATATATATATATATATGCAGGTTGAGAAACATTAAAAATTGTGATTTTTGTTTTATCCAAACAGACTAGTATATTTTCTGTTTGTGCACAAGCAGGTACAGTCATTATTAAAAACAGCATTTTTTTTAAAATGCATACTAATTTATACGCTATGTGAATAAAATTAGGATCAAAATAAATATCGCTGACCAGTTACATAAAAAAATTCACATCGATGTACATTTTAACCTAAAATCCAAATTTTGTTTTCAAACAACCTATGTGTTTCAGATCCGTTCTGATGGACGTGTGGTGCGTACGGAGCAGGGTCTCCTCCTGCGCTCTCTCCAGCTCTCTGACGGAGGGCTTTACCAGTGCACCTCCACCGAGAAGAACTTCAAGCACATGCTGGTCAAACTTCAGCTGGTGGTCCTTTCCGCCCGCACCGTCAACACCATCCAGACCGAATCCACCGCCCCCGCCGTGCCGCCTCTCCAGTCCAGCGCCTGGACGCCCAGCGCAGAGCAGTACAAAGACCTGCTGACCATCCTCAGCCAGCCAGAGATGGGCCTCATCAACCAGTACTGCCAGGACTACTGGCAGATGGGGGACGACCCCACAGCTCACGCACACAAGAAGAAGGACCTCAAGGAAGTACAGAAGGACCTCCGGAAGCCACGAAACAGGAGACACCACCAGGAGCAGAGCAGCATGGCTGAGACATGAGACGGAAAAACATCCCACTCCATCCAAATGAACGAGACTTGAGGTTGACCTCGAGGTCTTTGACTACCATAACACACACCGCAACCATTATGACCGAGGAGAAAACAAACAATACGTTTTTAAAAATTCATAGTATTTATTGTAGGCTGTACATAGTTAGATTCTGTGGATATCTTTGTATGGAAATAGAGCGAAAAAAAAAAAAAAAGAAGAGACAAAAAACGTTTTGTGTATAGATCTGTGCAAATATTTTGTTATCATTGTTACTTTTCTTCCAATATATTTATTACAACGGTATTCGCATAATAATAATAATACACCATGTGACTGTTATCATAAAACTTGATGTATATACCATTAACCGGATAGTCGGAAACTCTTGATGGACAGTTCGACTGCACTTGATGTTTTGATACCAGAGGAAAGATGGGACTGAAGCCGTCGTACATTTAGCGGACTGTTTTAGCCAAGCACGTGTTCTCGTTCTGCAGATGTACGGATAAAGGATTTCTACATATATTTGATGCATCTGAGTATTCTGTGACCTCTCAAAAGACTTGGAAAAACTCTTTAATATCATTGGAAACTCATCTTTTAATCTTCTTGATCTTCCATATGTTGCTATGCTAATGTGTGTTAAATATAAAGTCGTTTCTGTGTGTTATCCGTTTGGTTTATTATTGATTGCAGCCTCCTGTACAGTATGTACATCACTTCTTTTTGTCCTTTTCATTCATATAAATACGTACTATTGCACGCAAAAAATCTCAAAAAGCTGGGGGTTCAAAACCTCTCCATCTTTTTGCAAAGCAGAATCGTTTTTAAATATGTACCTCTCCAGAGTAAGCGTCCATTGCAAGCACCTCTAAACATTTAATAGGTGATCATTTGGAAGCATTAATCATTTGGGGGCTTGTTTGAGTTTGCATGAATTGTATTTGTACTGTACAGATATGTAGTCAAATTCTGGATATTGCTGTGTTGCTGTATGGTCTTTGACATAATGAATCGAGAGAGAGACTGTTTTCTAAAGACAGAGGACTTTGCCGAACTAGTGATGGAATCAAGCACAATTACCTGATGTGTCTGTTTGGCCTCCGTTGCGTTTTCTCAACACGCATAGCAAACGGGCTGTGTGAAATGGTTGTTGTAAATGTATTTTTTTCTTTCATTTGTAACACATTATTCATCACTGTGGTTTGTCCCCTTGTTTTGTCTTTTTTAGGATATTCTAATGTGAAAAAGATCCAGAATTAGATGTTATGAACAGTTAATATTATAGTAATGTATTTTTTATTTGTTTAGTTTTTTTTTCATCGTTGTTGTTGACTAATTAAAGTTATATATTTTATAACAAATACAGGTTGGCTTTTGAGTAAATGTCACTGGGTGAACCTATACTTATACCTGTACTTTTCTTCTGCAGTCTCGATGTAACCAAAAAGGTTTGAGTGAATAAGGAATAGGTTCGCAAGTTGGTCTTATTTGCTTACTTGATTTAAACTGTTCGCGAACTTTACATTGTCATTCACAAGATCAAGTGTGATTTGTATATATAGTATATATAAAGTTCAGTTTAGAAGATTTTATGCTGCACTATTTCACCTCTGCCATTCATTTCACCTTTCTGTCTAAATAGAAAGAGAAAATGGCTAACACTTTTGCTACTAGCAAACACGTAACACATTATTTTTAATTAATATTTGTGTACTTATTTTGTACAAATCTTATCACTGAATAGAAAAAACACAAACGGAAC
Organism: Puntigrus tetrazona; assembly: GCF_018831695.1. NCBI lineage: Eukaryota > Metazoa > Chordata > Actinopteri > Cypriniformes > Cyprinidae > Puntigrus > Puntigrus tetrazona. Next base: position 21,138,965 of record NC_056704.1, read on the forward strand.
TTTCTTTTTGGATTACAAACTGATAAATCTATCAAACATTTTTGTCATTATCAGACTCTTAAAAGCAAAAGTTCCAAAAGAAGAACCAATTTTGGTTCTCCAAAGACCCATGCAGCGAGGAGTTCTTAAACTATTTTTTTTTTCTTGCATGAAGAACATCTTAAAAACCTTTTCCATCTTAAAGAACCATTTGTGTAATAGATGTTTTATGGATAACATTTCTTTGCCAAGAAAGAGATTTTGTAATTGTATGTGACAAAAGTTACATACAATAAAAATACTAGTTTTTATGATGATTAACTTGGGGAAAAAAAACTTTCATAATATTGAAATGAATCGCTACTGTTTCTAATGAAGAAAGCCTCTCTCTCACATGTGATGCCTGTGGATTAAAATGTATCAATCTTCAGATTGGGGTCAATGAGCTCTGTCACGTAAAAGACTAAAGCTCTTTAAACACTTGCTCTGCACACTGTGTCCACAACAAGGAAAATGTCAACTGATCCTGATGACTACAGTGGGAAAGTGAGATTAGAATTACTCATGTAATATTCATCTTTAAAAACAGCTTTGCATTCAGTAAAAGTTCTACTGATAAAGCCCAAACTGTAGGGAATAGAGATGTTGTTCTTTTTTCTTGAAGTTAAGCCCATTTTCAACAGAATATAGATATGGGAAAGCCAACATATCCAATCATTTATGAGACCCGTTTACCGTTAGTTTCTCTCTTAAATATATAACAAACAAACAAGTGATGTTAGTAACGTCACATTATTTCACTCACTGTCTCTATGGCCCTTCTAATGTGCTCGTGAAAACGCTGGCCAGATTACCACCTTTTGCTGAGCACAGCACCTTCTCCTCAAATCTGAGGTTAGATGACCTCTCCGCGCTTCCAATGCCTTCTGTCCTTGCTCTTCATTGGCCCCACCAACCCAGGTGGTCAGAGACATCTCCAAAATCCCTCTAAGACTCCAAACAATTCATTAGGTCACCAAGATCCAGTCGAGGTGTGAGCTGTGAGCACCTGGAGGCCTCTGGGCAAGCGAGTGGTCATCCAGAAGGACTTCTTTTCCCTAATCGAGAGTCAGTATGGGGGCCGGGGCGAGCGCCGAGGAGAAACACTCCAGGGAGCTAGAGAAGAAACTGAAAGAGGACGCCGACAAAGATGCCAGGACCGTCAAACTTCTGCTGCTAGGTAACAACACACAAGCGGACTCAAATGATTGCTCAAGTCAAAACATTAAGAATAACTCATTTGCTAGATTGGGAAGATATTTGCAGATTTGCCTTACCATTTTAAACTTCATCATAAACAGGCAATGACTTCACATCATGGCCATAGAGATTACAAAATAAATGTAATATTTTATCTTTTTTTTTGCTTGTATAAAAATGTCATATTTGTCAAGTTCAAATGCAAGAAGAAAATTTATGACTAAATGTGATATTTCTTGATATCTAAATGTTATTGCAAGAGACTGAAAAAGTGACTTGCATGCCATATGCCATGAAAGTATGCATATATATTCACAAAAGTTATATCTCTGTCTATCATAACAACATGCGTCTTTGTGAGGGGATGTGGGTCAGGGTCATAGGACGTCAAGCTTGGACAAGGCTTAAGACAAAAATAATAAGCCTCAAGCTTCTTAATGTAATCCTCCAAAAGATAAACTGCATAGAAGAAGGATGTATTTATTAATGCACATATGCATGCTTCAATAAATAAATCTTACTTGGGTGAATGTCTACAGTTTTACCCCTCAAATCACTGGCAAATAGTCGATCTGTGGTTTTCAGATGGCTAAAATTGTTATACATTTGTTAAATATATTTTTTCATTTTTCAAATTTGGATGTAATAAAATGTGTTTTTTAATAATATTAGGGGTTGGCTGATAATCTAGAATTTGATGTTTATAGGAGTATGTGAATGTAATGTGATCTAATATAGACAGAGTAAAAGAAAAAGCAACCAAGGATTATCACATTTTTGTCAAATCAAGTTCTGTTTATCAAATGGTGCTAAAAAAAAACACATCACTGTTTACTGTTTATCACAGAAATATTAAGTTGTATTTTAAAAAGTTTACAACAGTGATAATAAAATGGTTCTTAAGCACCAAATCAGATATATTAGAATGATTTCTGAAGAACCATATGATAATGAGGAATGAATGGCAAAATTCAGCTTTGCCATGACAGGAATAATATATGTATGTGTATATATTGAAATAACTGCAACACTAAATTGATTACTTTCTTCTTCAGGTGCTGGTGAGTCAGGGAAAAGCACAATCGTCAAACAGATGAAGTAAGTGCTAAAGAAAAATATATAATAATGAATTGCCTTATGTGAGACTATAATCACTATTAATTCCTAATTAGTGCTCCTTCTGATGAAAACCTTTTTTCCCCTATGACAGAATTATTCACAAAGATGGTTACTCCCTTGAAGAGTGCTTGGAGTTCATTGTCATCATCTACAGCAACACCCTGCAGTCGATCCTGGCCATCGTGAGAGCCATGACCACACTCAACATTTCCTATGGAGATGCTGCTGCGCAGGTGCTCTACCCAAACATTCAAACATGCATTGGTCATTTACAGAAATTAAAACATTAAATGATGGGAAAGAACTGTCATAAGACCAGTATTAAATGATTATCATATGCACCTGTCCAAGATACCACTTATCTGCTTTGTCCCGAAATATGTGACCCCACTGTGTTGTGTTGAACTACTTTGTGTTCATGTCAAAAACATTGTTTGGTAGAGGTAGGTTCAATGGAGTTAATTACAGATGTGGCAAACACAATAAATTGAATCAACTATAAATGCTAGTATATAGTAGTTAAAGAAACATAAAGTACAAAGTAGGTCCAAATATAACCATACCATGGTACTTTTTGTTTCTTTGTTATAATTCAAAATACTTCAGGATAAGAAATAAAACACATGGCATGTAGCTAGAGTAGTAAATGTAACTGACTTGTTTGTGATGACAACCAAGTGTAAATGTGGTTAATTACTAAATTCACCTGATAGCAAACAATGTATTATAAATTCAGGACGTGTTCATTATTTTTAAAAACATTGTTTTTGTTAACAGTGAATTTCCATATCACTATAGAGAAGTCTGGATGGTAGCTAATACTTAAACACCTTTAGTTACAAGCTGAAAAAACCCTTACTTAAAAACCTATAATCAAATTGCTTATTTAAAATATCAAGTTGAATCCTGTATTACTTAAAAAATGAAGATGATATGAGTTTTAAAAAGTTAAGTAAAAACATGTGTCACCATGACATTGATTACTTTTTTGCAGGATGATGCAAGGAGGTTGATGCACTTAGCAGACACCATCGAGGAAGGCACCATGCCAAAAGAGCTGTCTGACATTATCCTGAGGTTGTGGAAGGACTCGGGCATCCAGGCGTGCTTTGACAGAGCCTCCGAATACCAGCTCAACGACTCTGCCGGATAGTATGGCCTCATAATTAGTCTTTTAAAGTATTAAATAGCAGTCAGCAAGGTTTCAATGTCAATGATTGAACCAGCAACCAAATTATCTTTGAAATATTAAGCGTAGGAAAATACTGTATTGATTTTTACTCTATCTCCAAGCTATCTGAATGACCTGGAGAGGTTAATCCAACCTGGCTATGTCCCTACTGAGCAGGACGTCCTGCGTTCACGAGTGAAGACCACCGGTATCATCGAGACCCAGTTCTCCTTCAAGGACCTCAACTTCAGGTACGCCTAAAATACAAAGAACGTCCTCAAGCACAACTATGAAGTAAACCAACAAACGACCATCTTCATCTCAAAAATCCAAGCACGTTTGAGAAATGTTGATTAGGATAAGTTTGCCAATAAATTGATCTTCTTGGTCTGCAGGATGTTTGATGTGGGTGGTCAGCGCTCAGAGAGGAAGAAGTGGATCCATTGCTTCGAAGGTGTGACCTGTATCATCTTCATCGCTGCTCTGAGCGCATACGACATGGTGCTGGTGGAGGACGATGAAGTGGTGGGTCGCCATTTGTGGTCCATCAATGAAACCCCAACCAGAAGCAATACATGAACTTTGCTATGACTTCATTATGCATTATAGTAACAAACCCTGTTTTCCATGTCCTTCCAACCAAAGAACCGAATGCATGAGAGTCTCCACCTGTTCAACAGTATCTGTAACCACCGTTACTTCGCCACCACATCCATTGTACTCTTCCTCAACAAGAAGGACGTCTTCGTGGAGAAGATCAAGAAAGCTCACCTAAGCATGTGCTTCCCTGACTATGATGGTGAGACAGCATTTTGTCTGCAAACAAAAAATATCAACTTTAAAGCAGTCAACACCTGAATCAAAAAAGTAAATCAAATAAGATTTGGACAACTTTGATGAAAGGCTTTGATCGACACTTCAAATGTTGTTGTGTATTTTAAACACTAAAACTAATTATTTAAAAAGATAATATTAACATTTTCAGGAGTGATTTACCATGGAACATTACTTCTAATTATTAAGAATCAAACATCATAATAAGGCTTCTGTTTCTGATATGCAAAACCATGCTAAAAATACAATACCATGCAATACTCAGGTCCCAACACTTTTGAGGATGCTGGTAACTACATCAAGGTGCAGTTCTTAGATCTGAACTTGCGACGAGACGTCAAAGAAATCTACTCCCACATGACCTGTGCCACAGACACAGAGAACGTCAAGTTTGTGTTCGATGCCGTAACAGACATTATCATCAAAGAAAATCTCAAAGACTGCGGTCTCTTCTAAACAAGAGGAAGAGGTGATTATTACATAATATAAATATTAAGTGGTAAGCATACATTAAGTGGTAGCATATTAAATATTGAATTTCTATACATGCATGATTAAAAAGTCTTTCTTCTTTTACAGAGCGGCTTGATCGACAAAACCCAATACTGACCCATTGCCCCTTGTAGCCTTTCCTTTCCTCCCTGGGTAATGAGGAATTCTCCAGTGCACACATACATACACACGAGCAACATGAATTGATAAAATCGTGAAAACGTAAATAGTCGTTCCTGGGATCTACATTTGATTAAACACCCTGCATACAAGTAAATAACGGAGCCTAATACATATTCATAGCAGCCTGAAGTCATAAATAACAACACGTATATGAGAAATGTTCGGCTCTATTAGATTTTTGCAGTGTTCTGTCCTGTAGATTTGCGACTACACTTCACGCAGCTGTAAACCAAATAACTATTCTTCTGAAACACCTGCATATGCACTTCAGCATCTTCATGCAAGTACATTATGAAGTATTTCAGTTATACGTTATAGCAGTTACTGTGTCAAGTTCAAACTTTTACTGCTGGCTGAGAAACGTTTTAACTTTACTGGGAAGAAAGTTCTGTTTTATTTAGAGAGGAGTAATATCAGGTCAAGGCCCACGATTGAAATCTCTATGTAAGATGGACGACTTTGATGAAAAGATAGCATGTAATAAGTTGTTTAGCTCAAGAGCTGCTAGATGAGAGGCAAAGAATACATTTTTTGGGTGCATTGATTAAAATACAACAGCAAATATTGATTAAAAGGGCAAAACTAATTGCAAAACCATATACAATCACGCAAATGTAAATTGAAGAAATAAAGCTTCTGTAGACAAGACTGGAACTGATGTGTTTGTCCTTTAGGTGTCATGAAAGAATGCACACCAATGAACAACTTAAACAAGTGTTTCTCAATTGGTGGGTCGCGGAATGTACGGCCAAAGAAAAGACATCGCGTGACATTTATTTTAAAAGACGTGCGTGAAAGCCGTTACGCTTCTGTCAGATGCAGTTTAACAGAGTGCCTGAGAAAAATGCTGTCTCAATTCAGCCGCGGTAACTTACGAAATAAAAAGCCTATCAAAAGCAAACTATCCTGTCGTAATGCGCACTCTTCAATGTGGCGCGCCGCATATAATTTTTCTCCATATCACAAACTATACGAGCATGCAACGCGTGAAATATAAGTGGGCCTACAGTACCGATAAATAACATAACTGGTACTGCGTGTGTCAACTGAGACGGATTTGCATTCTATTCAGTAGCAGATTGCATTTTTCATAAACAGTTCATGTTAGTATATGCACAGCAACGGTTGTTAACATAATTATCATTATTGTGCAATTTTGTATGTTTAAATCATTCATACCAAGTTAATCGTATAAACAAAAACTAGTTTGGAACTGCTATTTATATTCTCAACAGTATTATTATTATAATAATTATTTTATAAATTATCTTTTAAATGATCTATTATAAGACATATTTTAATTGTATGACTATATAGACATAAGACACTTGAGTTTTGCAGGTTGTGCTTAACACCAGCACACCCAGGCTTATTAATTTTGAGAGGTTTAGATACAGCTTAATCACATAATATCACTGTCTTCTATAATGATTGATTTTAAACCAGAGATGCTACAGTACCTGTACTGTTTGAATTGTTTACTTAAGAATATCAAGACCTGAGTAACTGATATGAAAAACACTGCATTTTGTGTTTTATTTTTACAGCTCCATCAGTCTAGAATGCCAAACAGTTTTGCAAAGTCATGGTTTTAATTTTGATTTGATAAAATGCACAGTGTAGACATCCACCTTTGTCGCTTAGGACTAAAGGTTGAATCACAATGAAATCAACAAGCAGATCAACATTAATCTAATCAACTTTAATTAGAATACTTGCATCTGATAAAAACAGATTTGAATAAATATCAACCCCTATTTACTGAGAGTATCCTCCGTATGTGCCCCAAGGAAATTATAATCTGTAATATCAAACTAATTCTTATTTTATCAGCATACTGATCACTCTCAGAATCCCTTATGTCTGACATTTGTTCGTAAAACATTTGCACCAACAATTAAGCATTAAAAAAAAAGTGAATGAGATTACTTACACAGCACATGCACATCGCCTCTGCATTATCAGTGACTGAATTATGGCATACTACTGATCCTGAGGACTGAAGAAAAACTAAATTTGTTGAAGGCACGTGTTTTTTGATAAATGTAATATTTGGTCCAAAAATCGTCACATTTTAGATGCATTTCTTTGTTGCATGTTTGCTTACACACAAAACAGAGGAGTGGAGACTAATTACTACATCCAGACCTAGTTGAGAGAGAATCTGTAGCACTACCTTCACCTGCTGTGTAAAATGTACCAGATTATGAGGTTTGCTCTGTCAAAATAACATGTGAGTGGAAATTTCAAACATGTATGCAACGCAAACAAATCCTTTCCAATTTTATGACAATACTCTGACAGCAGAAATGTGGAAACATGCACGAAAAAAGAAAAATGAAAATAGGCCACAGTGTTCTACACCTTGCAAACCAAGGCACAAATTCTGGAAAAAAAAACAAAAAAAACAAGAGTGCGTCATATTGCAAAGTGAAAACTTTTCAGAATACAGTTTGATTTGTATTAAATGAAGCCCATCTGTTGTGTTTGTTCCTGAAAGGTGTACAAAACAACTACTTTTGAAATATAAAGCTTATTTGAGAGCTTGTTCCTTGAGTAGAAAATCTGAACCATGCATACCATCTCAACCCAATAGAGCCCTTTATAATACTAGATCAAGTTTCATTAAACATGGCACTGAAGAAAACATGTAACAGTGTGTGTAAACACACTCGATTGCACAATATAGAAATCGATCTGCCCAAAAAACCAAAAGCAGTTTTGCAAAGGATTTTAGGATTCTGAAGAGACAAACTGCCCTGAATGTGTTTCTCATGCTGAGGACCTTTGCTGGCGTGATCTGAAATCGTAGCCAAACCCAAAAAACATGGTCCAAATTAAGACAACAGATGACAACAGAAGACAACTTCTATGTCTAAAAACACAACAACTGGTACTGGTTGATTTGCTGACCACTTCATGTGCAAAAACGAGACTTAAAAGTTCTCTGACTGGAGAGTTATTAAACCCCTCCAGGGGGTTTATACGTGTTGAGATGTCCAGGGACAGTACTGATGTCAGGACAGCCCCACCATGTGGTCTATTTGCCTCATGTATATGCTCTTTAGCGGAAGGCCGTAACGTCGCTCTTCAGGAATCCTTTCACACTATTAGACAAATGAAAATATGTCATTCTTATTTCTGCGACCACTTTAAAGGTCTATTGTCATGTCCCTGACAAAACACTACTTTATGAAACACTGTAGTGAAACATAGTGAATTGTTTTAAAAGTTTCATGTTTCAATGATCAAAAAAAGCACATTAAAAAATAAGTTGCTTATATTTTCACATTTAAAAATGTGTTCAAAGAAGCTAAAAAAAAGAAGTGGGGTCCATTGCCAATGTCTGATAATTATAAACAGATAAATATTTTTTGAGCGTAGAATTAGCATTTAAGCAAATATCCAAGGACAAGTTTTAAAGAAGCATTATAATTAACTAGACAAGCTGACTGGAAAAAATCCCTAGCCTTTAACAGATTTTATTTTAATACAAGACATTAAAATATTCCCACTACTATTCATATTCATAAAATGAAAGAAACGATACTGTGTATTAAATCAATTTCTTACGTTGCTTGTGTTAGCTGGGGGCTCATTATTAGGCTCTTCACATGGAAATTGGTCGTCCCAACTTTTCTCTCTGAAGCGCTGATCTATCGGCACTACGTGGCCTTCTGTAGTAAAGATGTACTTACTCTCAGACTTGTGCAGCGGGTTATCTTCATCAAAAAGCTGTAAAGCAATGTTAAATATCATTTATTAAATATCAGCTGCATAAAACTTAATGTTCGTCTAATAAACTTGGCTGACTATGTTTGTAGTTTCTCAAATAAAAGTATGGAAAAAAACTAGATAGATACCCAGGTGAAAAACAAGTACACTTCCATAATGTAATTAAAGTGCTCCATAAAGTGCACACTAATTTTGTACTTAATATACAAAATATTCTTTTCTAAGCATACTCAACTGTACTGTTTTGAGACACTATGTATAAAATGCCTTCTTAACATACTACCTTTGTATTTAAAAAATGAATTTAGTTACCACTTATATTACACTGGAGTGTACTATTGTATGAAAGATGGTTTCAAGTGTGCTACAAGTGGTAACTAAATACAGATAGTATGTTATCTTAAGAAGTACTAAAGAACCATTTTAAGCCTATGAAGTGCAAAATTAGTGTGCAAAAATAGAGCACTTTAATTACATTATGGACGTGTACTTGTTTTTTACCTGGATAGTAGACTAACCAGATAAAGGTATTTGCAGGTTTCGCTGAGGAAGAAACTTTCCATGCGATCTTCTTTGGACTTATCCACCACATGATGGAGAGTGGCATAACCACACCTGAAAAGCATTTAAACTAAATTAAGAATATGTTCTGAGAAAATATGGCAGCATTTCAGTTAAATCACTTTCTGCCATTTTAAACCATGTACCTGACTTTGGTATTTTTTTCAAGGCTTTCCAGAATGTCCATCCCAACATGAAGATAAAAAGGATTCTTGGTTGCCTGCAGAAAGTCAAATTTTTCATTAATTATGCTGAAATGATGTCGAAATATCTGATCAAAATGGCACCAGGTTGTACCTGATAGAGTAGGTATGTGGATTCAACTAGTTCTGGTCTCAAAGGGTAGAAGAGAACATCTGGGGCCTGCAGCTGCCAGTTGTATCTTTCCGGAAGAGCACCAAAACGCTTCCAGATTGCATAGTAGAAGGCATGAAGGCAAATAGCATTTTCAACATCTCCATTCAAAACCTAAGCAAACAGAGATGTGTGCCTGGTTAGAGCGCAAATTAAATGGATAACAAATTGCTATCAGTGGGTCTATTTGAACAATCCAAAGTCCAGTCTGGCACTAGAGTATGTAGCTATGCACTAGAGCAAAGTAGCAATGTATGTACTCATATAACAGAAACACACTATACAACTAGTTATTGATTTTTAATATTACATCAGAAAGCTCATGTTCATTATTATTAGAATTGTTCTACATAGTGAGCTGCATTAGAAGAAATAGAAACAGAATATATATATATTTCCCCCACCCCTTTCTGACTGTGTCTTCGATATTTGGGATATTTGGGCAAGTAAGGGTCTTTGCACTATGAAAGATTTGTATGAAAAATAAATATTTACCCCTTTCTCTTCTTTATCAGTTAAATGTAATTTTAATAGTCAACTCAATAGGCACTTCATTTCAAATATTACTCTCTTAAACAAACCTGGGTGCATGATTTGGTTATTGACATATCTGAAGACCAGTGGAAGAACATTCTTGTCTATTTGTGTCCTAATACAGTGTTTTGCCCACCACTATTGCCCCAATGCATTGTCCATTCTGTTGTATTGTATTTTGTTTAAAATACATTACACTTAAAAACATTTTTCAGGATTCTTAGATGAATAGTTATTGTTGAGATCATTTTTATTTATCCTTGCTGCCATTTTCGATTAATTCAATGGATTGTTGCTATAATAATTTCTTCAAAAAGAAAAAAGTATTGTCCATTTTTGAACAGGCTGTATTGTATTAGATTATATGAAGATTGAGTGAGAGAAGTCACTTAAGACATAGATTCATACCTGTAGACCTGGGAAGAACGCCTGCAGTGAATCAATCCATGTGTTCATGATCTGTCCGTTAAACATGTTCACATTCACATAGAGTGGTGGGTCGCCATCTCCTTCATTACATGCTTCTCTTCTGTAAAAAGTAAAAGACAAAGTGCACACTCAGACAAGTTTTGCCAACAAAAACATTAACAGTTTAATAAGAATTCCTAAATGAACACCCTGAATTACGAGATCAAAGTGGTACGCAACAACTTTTGCAGTTATCCAAACACTTACAGATAATTAATAACAACAATAAATGTCAATTCTTTTAACCAGTCATCATAACTACACATCCAGTTACACTTATAAAAAAATGTATTGCAATAGGTGCATTTATTGGCTGCAAACCATGTCACACTTAACCACAGATCCCAAGTGACACACTTTATCTGCAGGTGGTTAGACAACCACATGTAAATTCCTTTAGAAGCTCAAACTACAGCCAAACAGCTGTGGTAACATGCACACGTTTATATAATCACCCTCTTCTCAGGTGGCTCTGAATGCTCTCGTAAGCTGCAGAGAACATCCTGTAGTCTTCTTTCTCTCCAAACAAGATGTAGGACTTAAGGAGGTACTCATAGAATGAGTCCATGCCTGCACCGAGCCCGCTCTGCTTCCCCACCCATTGACCAGTCTGAATGTTCACCACATTCCCTGGAAGATGAACCAGAGAATAAAATAAAACGACACTAGAGTCAAAACAAACGAAAAAGTCAATATCTGTATAAGTGAAGTAATTGTATAAAGGGATAGTTAATTAATAAAAAATTACTTGCTTGAACGTGCGTTGAAGAATGACATGGAAGAGAAGACATTTTTAAACAGTCTTTTGTTTTCTTTGCACACAGAAGTATTCTCATAGTTTTATTAATTTAAAGTTGAACCACATGTATCACATGGACTATTTTAACAATGTCTTTACTACCTTTATGGGCCTTTGTGTGGCTGTCTATGCTGGTTCAGAAACCTCTCGGATTTCATCAAAAATATCTTAATTTGTTTTCCGAACAAAAACGAAACTCTTAAGGGGTTGGAAAGACATGAGGTCAAGTAATTAATGACTTTTGAATTAACTGCCCCTTTAAGATTAAAAAAGGCCAAAAAAGCAACCACTTACCCAACAGCCCAGTTTCATTGCTTCTCAAGTTCCAAAGAGCTTTAACAGCACGCCGGGCGACCCACTCAAACGTAGAGTCTCCAATCAGACGGCTCAGAATACCAAACTCCACAAGCAGAGAACCCGCCCCTGCTGTACAGGTCTCATTAATGCTGTCAGGAGGGACACCTTTCTTTAAATTCACCTGCACAAAAACATGGTAAGACATCAATATTAAATGCAGCAAAAAATGAGACAATATCTCTCTAAACCAGTGCTATGCAGGTTGGCCTGACCCTGGGATAGGGGATGCCTGTGCTAGTGTTTTCAAAGGCAGGTAGTAGTCGAACGGCCAGGTCATGTGCCAGGTGCAGCAGCTCATTATCATAGTCTTTCAGCGCTATGTCCCCAAATGGGTGCCGTGAATCAGTCAGCAGAATATGGGCCGAGATCAAACTGCCTAGAATTCTGAAAAAGGAACAAGTTCAGACCCAGATCCTGTTTTTAAACACATTTATTTATTTTAGGAGGTGGACGAAGAAGATCTCCATAATTATCACAATATGAAGGTTTTGTTCTGTTAGTAATCATGCTATAAACCACAGTACAGGCTCAAATGAAGAGATTCATTCAAGATTATTACTGCACCTAATGTTGGCCTCAAAGACTTGAACAGTGGAGTCCTTGTCAAAAGATACCGTGTCAATCACAAGCTTAACAGCTCGATGGAACTCGGTCACATTTCCAAGAACCTGCAGGGATGGGAGCACAGCTTTAATCACAATATATGAATGTACATGTATGACTATTGAGTTATTCTGAAGTTAAACAAAAGTGAAAAATTCCTGAGATTATTTGTAATTTATAGTCCTGGATCAAGATGCATAGTTTGTTCAGGTGAGGCCATATCTTTTGTTGATGTGTTGTGTGTTTTCTAGCTTGCTGAAAGTTAATCGTAAGCTCAGTAACACATTTATCATGAAACCTGCTACTCCTTTTCTTCTTTCTCTAGTAGTGAAGATCTCAGCATTCACGAAACATGAACAGAACAAATTTTAGCACTGGATTCGATACATGACTGTGTAATTTATGTTGAAGAACAAAATGTGAAAGTCTCTTCAAGGCAAACAAACCACAGATATTTACTCATAAATCATAAATTAGCAGTTTTAAAACCATAGGGTGAAATCTGTGACTTGAAAATGGTAATTCTGTTCTGGATTTTGGTGCTATAAACTTAACATGTTTTTTTGTTTTTTTTTAAATTATGCCATACAACAGTTCAGTAGAATTTTGTTGTTGCACCTTGGAAAAATTACAAAAGCATCCTTTTACCAACAGTAAAAAAAAAGTAAGCTAGAAAGCTTATTTAATTATTAACATTATCCAATACATTTACCAGTTTCTTAGAACAGGTTAAACCTAAGCCATCTGTACAATAAGCTGACTTACCAACAGTGTATCAAGAGCATCGATGAGGGTCAGAGAGTAGTTTCCAAGGACATCGTTGATGTTGATATTTGATCTAAGAGAAAAATGTTATTAAAATCCATTGGGACAGTCGTCCCTGAGAAAAAAAGACAGGTACAAAAAGAGCAAGAAAAACTAACTCAACTCAGTGAATGTAACTGAATTATTATCAAAAGATTAAAAGACAAATGCTTGATTAGCCACATTCTTATGACACAGGAATGTCATTCCTATTCAGCTCGTCTTTATCAGAACAATCTGCGTAAAGGAACTAAAGACTGATGTTCAGATATTACTTCTTTCCTGAGAATTTTCTAAAGCTTACAGCCTTCACAATGATCTAAGAAAAAGGATAATGACATTATGCAGCACAAAGTGACTGTGTTGTTTCATAAGATATAATAAAATATAGCTTACGGGTTGAGAACGTCAGGCCCTCGACCTTCACAAGCTATAGGGTTCAGTTCATCCTCTGGAAAAGCAAACTTCATGTAGTTATCATATCCGAAGTAAAACATGTCTCGGGCCATTCCCCTCATTTTGACTTTCAGAGCGTCTGGGAAGGAGCTGTACTTTCTGTCATATTCATCTCTGCCCTCCTGAAAGAAGCTGAGGTAGGATTTCTTTGGTGAATTCCCACTAATCTTGGAGCAGGTCTTTGCTTGAGGGTCTCGGTTGTCGAACACGTGCTGTGACCAAGCGTTAGTTTTGACGGTGGCCTGGTCGCCATCCTTGAGGAGTTCAATCTTATGCAAGTTGAACGTGAATTTGATGGGGAAGTCAAAGCCCCAGCTGGGTCCCAGTCCAAACACCAGCCACACCGCGCAATTCAGCAGCACCCTCAAAACAAGAAGACCCACGACTATTGACCTCCATTGCATCTTTGCCTGCCGTCGACCTTAAAAGTCATAATTTTCTTCGACTTCGCGACTTACCGAAGCGCAAAAGTCAACAGTTTTCCTCCTGCTTTCAGTTCTTACACACTTCCTGTCAACAAACCAGCCCCTCCCTGATCCTCATCGCCGATTGGCCAGCCGCCCGCAACGTCACGACAGAGGGCGCAAATCGTTCAGGAAGACGTAAATCATGCAAGTTGTAAGCAGCGGAAATGTCGTGGCAGCTCAACTTAAAAGCATCCCTGCATTTCTAAGCCAATGAGAAAATCACATGTGTGGTGTGACTTTTTAGCCTTATCCGTTTAGTTACTACTGACTACTGCTACTAATGCTACAATTACCTAATAATAATAATAATAATAATAATAATAATAATAATAATAATTGTTAATGGAAAAATTCAATTTGATGGCTTCAGCAGCATTTTATCAATTTATTAAATAAATATTTTGAATACTTCACCTAGTGAGCAACACAATACCATTTCCCCCTGGTTTTTTTTATTCACAATTCATTTTAATAGCTACAAATCAAAATCTTAAAACTGTGCGATGATCAAGGTTGAACTAAAATTAAATAGGCAGAGCAATAGCAATGTTTCATTGTTTTAATTAGCAGTAGCTTAAAGTGTACAGGTGTGCTGCACCTTTCAAACTTTAAATTAGAAAACAGGAGATGGCATATGCATGCATATCTTTACCATAACTTGAGATAAAAAAAAAAAGTAAAAAATCAGCCACAACAAAGCAAGATTCCTCCTATATGTTGACAATCTATTTATTGGTTCATCATATTTACAAAAGTGCATTGATAATAGTGGGGTTTCCAACATTTGCCTCTTTTCACGAATATTTAGTTGATAATGACAACAGTACAATAATCTACCTTAAAAAGCGTGCCTTCTGTTCTTGCAGTTCAAAGTAAGCTGTCTTTATCCAATCTAGTTCCAGGCAGGCACACCCGGTATACTGTTTATCTTGAGGGACAGATACACTGCACAAGGCACTTTAACTTCACCTACTCGCTCTCTCTCAGCTCACGAACTGGATGCAAAGACATCATTGAGCTAAATGAAAACCTTTACCAACAAAACATTCATCCTCTCAAATATACTTACACTCATTTCTGTAAAAATCTCTCTGAATCATCATTTGAACTGTTTATTTACTGGACTGCTCCTCGTATTTAAAGATTACGGGTTTCTCAACAGACAGTTTGGGGGAAAAGAGAAAAAGGAAAAAAAATAAAAGCAACAGTCCCAACAATATTACACGCTCTCAAGAGCATAACCTGACAGACTGGAGGAAAAAGGCAGAACACGATATTAAAGTTGAACTCTTCTCAGTTTTTAAATACATTTGTTCGGGGAAACCCCAAGTGGAGATCACCGGAGCTGCTGGGATTTGCAAAACCATGAATCCATAATGTTCATCTGACAGCAGGCTGTAAGAGGTGGAGGAACTCATTCTGCAGGCTAGCGTCTTTTAGCGACTGATGTATCTTTGACATGACTGATGCAGTTGGGAGGAGCTTGTGAAGAATTATGGGAACAGACGAGCAGGGTAGTGTGAGGGGGCGGTATGGAGAACTGTACAGTTTCACAAAGTGAGCAAGATGTGGTGTAAGAGTAACATGGCAGCGGATAAACTTGGACCTTCTGAAGACACTTTCAGCTTCTTCTTGACTTTGAGTGCTGGATTAGCCATTGAAGTGTAATGTCTGTGAGGTTCAGGAGACATAACAGTGTCATTCATGTCAGGCAGACTGGCAACATCATGTAGCAAACAAAACAACGCATCCTCATTACTTACCAATGTTATCTTTCTCTTTGCAGGAAATAGAGTAGCAGCAGATCTCCCTATCTTGAATAGCAGCCAGGTTCCTAAAGAAAATGCATGAGACAGAATACAGCAATTTATATGGTGTGGCTTGACTTCAGAATAAACTGTAAAACAGAAATAACGAAGCTCCTAAAACACTTAGCCAACAGATGGCAGTAATTCTCGCAACAACATGAGACCCCCCAAGCCACACAAACTTTCTCACCTTATCCAGACTGATGGTTAAAATCTCATACAGACATTATGAGTCATGTCATTCACACACAATTCATAAAAAAACATGAAAGAATCTCAATCTGACGCTGGTATAAAAAAAAGGTGGTGACCAAAGAGTGAAACCAAACTGAAACTGAGTTTTACAAATAGAGCATTCTTTTATAATGAAGATAAAAAATAAATCAACTGATATGATCTGAGCCTGTAATGCAATTTCTCAATTATTATAATTCTATTAAGTTTTCAATTATGGCAAGATAATCTTATTAGCATCATATGATTTGGCTGAATATGTTAGAGACTATAAAAGACATAGCCAGTCTAATCGTACATTTAGAAATATGAGCAATTGTAGCATTCAATGCAGCAGTTTTTTTACAATGTATGTCCTACCTTAATTTCCACCTCAAGAACTTGTTACATTAATGTTCTTTTGGCAAACATTTATGCAAATTGGCTAAAGAGAGATTATGGTTATTAATTAATTTCTCCACCTATGTGACCAAATTGGGTTTTTTTTTCTTACTTTTTTTATACATTTCAGTATAAATAACGTACATCTATTTAAGTATTGTCCCTTTTTGTTCCATGTTGACTTTAATTTAAAAAAATCAGGGGTAAAATCATCTACTGCATGAGTGTTGTAGAGCCTCTTACATTTTTTCAATTAGCTGTTTCTCATCCAAAGCATTAGGTAGATCTCTCTTATTCCCGAGCACCAACACCTGAAACACAAAAAACATTCATGAGAACTGATGCAAATAAAATGTTTAAGCAATGTTGTGCTGTAAAAACTAGGACAGGTGGCTTACAGGGATTCCTTGTAACTGTGGCTTGTCTAAAAGATTGTGCAGCTCATTTCTGGAAGCTTCAACCTTCTCCCGGTCTGCTGCGTCCACCATGTACCTTTGAAAGAAAATGAAAAAGAAACCAAAGAATGCGCATTTTATTACATTTTAATTAGGAAGATGTCCTTTTTTCAGCTCACAGAAGATGGATGCGTTAACACTTACACTATTGCGTTCACCCCACGACAGTATCGCTCCCACATGCTCCTGAACCTCGGCTGACCTCCTATATCCCAGATCTGTGCAATAATCGCACCCATGTTAGTTTAAGTATGTATTATTATTATTCCAATAAGCCAAGATTAATCATTAGGACCAAACCTTGATGGTGACATTGCCTTTTGTGACCTTCCTCATGTTGAACCCGACAGTTGGAATCATGTCTTCGCTGAACTGGCCTGACTGAGGAAGAAAGAAGAGAGAGAAAAAAAAAAAGATAGCGGATATTAACTCATGGAACTGCTTTTAATATTTTACCAGTTAGGTTTTGTTATTTGGTGGCTTTGACGCCTAATTTCTTTTCCTGTTGCTGTAAGCGTAGGCCTGCAGTCACTGGTATTTGAGGGCCTACCATCAGAAACATTTATTTGATCTATGATTCATAGTGAAAGTTCAATCAAAAATTAAGCCAGGAAATGTTTGCGTGGTACATTGCCATCTACTGTATTAACCTGCTGCAATTCTCAAATTCAGGTCACTGCCATTGTCTCTTCTGTCATGTAAAGATTTTGTGCCTTCATTGTGCAATCAACACCATCAAGGCACCGAATGTTAACAGTTTGAGAGCTTAAACTGATAAGCCATTCTGTGGTTGCAACAGAAGTTCACTCAATCTCAAAAAGAAATCTGCCATCTCATTTAGAAATTCATCTTTTTTACCATTAGTCACACCATTAATAACCACAAATGATCCAGGACTATGTGAATTGCTCATGTAAACCACAAGACCACCTCTCCTTTACTGAATCTGTTTTGATGTGGTCTGCCTTTATAGGAACAACTCCCTCCCCACAAACACTTTCCCTTTTTGTCACAGCGTTGCCAATAAACTTTTCTAAGCATTAGGACCACCTCCCAGTATTCTGACATACTCATTCGTTGCTTGACTGCATAGTCATATCCGCTATGCATGTCATTTCCTCCATTGGCTAATAATAGTGACGAACTATGCATGATAATAAACTAAATTATATTGAATTTTTACCAAAGATAGCTATATAATGATGCTTAATATACCATGCTATAAAACTACTCATAGTGAGATAAGATTTTGATCACAACGCCCACAAGTAGTTTATTCAGTTTAGTATATTTATTATGTTCTTAATTGAATTTACTAAGTGAAAAATAACTGAGAATATGCATGCTGCTTAGCAGTACACCGTACAAAAAAAAAGAAAAAAAAGAAAATGTTTACATCTCTGGCTGCATGGCTCTTGCAGCTAATGAACAAAAAAAATACAGAATCAGCACACTACCTCGGGATAACTAGTAACATGAAGATAACTAGCTACTTCATAAACTCATAGAGATCCAGACAGAGCTGGTTAAGTCAAAGATGCTTCAACAAGATATTCTGACGGAGTTTGTTTGAGCCTCAGGTGCAAAAAGGGCAGGGCAGAAAATCCTGCATCTCTGTGCCCTGATGAAAACATCATTGCACTTGTTGCTCTATTTAAACAATTAATGAGATACCAGTTCACACATGGCCACCTCGGGAGATGCAATTTCCACCTGAGGCGCTGAATTGATTAAACAGCGAGAGTCTATATAGAGATGGTGGAGTGAAGACAGCAAAAACTGTTCTCCCGGAGGCTGCGAGACAGCGATTCATTACATGGTGCAACAAAAAAAATTCAGCTGCAATATGTCAGGTCAGAAAACTCTAAACAAATAAATATGTCATTGTCTATACCTTACTGCCTTACATATCAATACAAATGTTAACAAATAAGAAGAAATGTTTGTTTCTTTCTATATAATTGGGAATTTATTTACGCGCATTTTTCAACCACCTTCTGTGATTCGGAGTTGAGGGGGTCTGCATTGATGAGGGAAATTCCCTCGTCTGCTTTTGCACGTCTAGTCACAAGTAGAACAGGTATATTTGTAGCAATAGCCATACAATACATAGTATGGGTCATAATTATACATTTTTCTTTTATGGCACAAATCAATAGAATATTAAGTAAAAAACTTAATTTTTGATTTGTAATATGTATTGATAAGAACTTAATTTGGACAACTTTAAAGGTAACTGTCTCAATTTGCATCCTCAGATTGCCTTATCGTTAACCATGCATTACTGAATAGCTTAGATTTATAAATCTTAAATTTAAAAAAATTGATCCTTATTAAAGTGTCAACATTTCATCAGACAGAAACTCACGAACTCTGCATTTGTTAATTTATTTGTTGCATACATTCTGTTCAGTTGAATCAAACAAAAATAAAAATCTAAGCGAAATGTCCCCAACCAATAAATATTCAAATTACATGATGCAAAATGCAAAGAAAGTGTGCTAATGTGACCAATTCATGATGATGAAGAATCCTAATCACATGATATATACACCATTGCTTATGAAAGGGCTCCAGGTTTAAGACTTCCCTTTAGCATACTCATGATTCATAAGCATGCCAGGCAAGCAGAACATCTTAAGCTTTAAAGAACTGTTCATCAAAAGGTCAACCAAATTTTGAAAAAGATTTTAAGAAAGTCCACACGTGCTCTCCAACAGCTTGAAACAAGTGATTACTGAAGACACCTAAGCTTTTGAGCAGCTTAAACTTTCTTAGTTTAAAAAAAAAAAAAAAAAAAAAATATATATATATATATATATATATATATATATATATATATATATATATATATATATACATACATATATTTAACTTTACACTATCTAGCCTTCTACTAAAGAAGATAAAGAAGAAATGTAACTGAACTACTGTGACCAGCATATTATCTTATTGTGTACTCATGCACTAAATCACATGATGAGGACGTCACTTGACCAGGAAGGACCGCATTAAAATGTTCCTGAGTCTTGTGACTAATGGCAGAAACTCCTACATTGTCTAAACTCACACAAACACACAAATACATACATACAGTACATTCCAAAATGCAGACACAGAAAGACAGTGGAATTCCTCTTTTTTTTAGATGATTGACAAACTTTTTAATGGTTACTGATAAATGTATATACATTGGTAAAAAATATTTGATTCAAAATGAATTCTTGTAATAATAGATTAAAACCGGATCATCCAAGGAATGCTATCATTAAGAAATAAAAATAAGATTAAATGACCTTCACACCACACCATGCACTAAAACATGATCAGACCGGCTCCCAAACATAAAGTGCCTTTAAATATACCAAAAGACAGTACTACAATTCTGTAACTAGCTTATACTTTAAAAGACAACTTTAGCTTTACTTTAAAAGACAAGAACTAATGTTTTGTCCACAATAAGGGGAAAGGTTTCTTCACCATTTAAGAATGTTTTTTTTATCATTACACAATACTATTAGGATTACACTAAACCTGACCAGTTAAACTATATTTTCTATGTACAACATTTTTTTTTTTGCACTGCTCTGAATTTAGGTTGGTTTAGAAATTATCTTTATTAGAAATTGGAATTATATACAATTTTACTTTTTATTTTTTTGCCCTCAAATGAGGTCCAGCCAGACTCGGGGGACTTGTTGCACCACCAAAGCAACTCAGTGCAATGAAGAGAAATAATATTTCACATCATTGCATTGAGTTGTGGACTTACTAGTGATCTATAGGATTATGCAGAAAAAGTATCAAGCAGCATATCACTGCCTCACTTGTATATGTGCAAAGACTCTAATAAGTGACTCATTTTTGATTGATGATACCTGCATTGATGAATACTGATGTGGAGAAGATAAAAAAGCAAAATGAGCTTTCTAGATCACACATTTAGTCTCCCAACAGCACAAACAAGCTCATCAAAAGAAACAACTACAACAGGATATATGAGCATGAAATGTGCTTATGATTTATTAACTGAAATATTAAACAGCCTTGGTGAATCTCTTTCTTCTTTAAAGGTGTACTTTAAAAATGTTTGTTCATGTATGTCTGGCTCTTATTTGTTCCTATATATTGCTTCCATATAATAGGACAGCTACCATGTACAATCACGAGAAAGGTATGGCTGTTTGCATGACAGCCGCATCAATTGTTACGATGGAATAATAATAATAACAACTCTATAAACTGCATGGTTGATCATGTGAAGCCAACACTGTGGTGCCCATGATGGGGTGACCTAATCTAAAAGTAAAAGAAACCTGCAAAAACAAAGCTGATACATCTGTGGTCCTCACAAGCTCATATTTCTGAAAAGTGCAGTGCAGACTAAAACATTTTTAATTAGAAAAACAGTAAAGGTGAAAGCTGAGAAATTACCGGGTCCTAAATTCCTGCATGAATCATTGTTTACTTCTAAGCTTTTTCGCGAACAAAAGCACTCTTTATGCATACGTAACATACATCAAACTTACCAATACATCCAGTTAGGTTTAGTTGCCAACATCGGTTGGATTTGGATTCCTCTTAAGAACTCAGATCAAGAAAACAAATGAGTTGCCAATATTACCAGTGGCTCAAGGCGTAAGTGTCACGTCGAGCTCATTTTACAATATGTATTTAGTAAACTGTCAACCGAGGTCAAAACAAACCACCCACTACGCAATCAAATTATTGATGGTCATCTGGGAGCTAATATTAGCCAGTTAGCTTTCGCAAAACCGTAAAATTAAGTCTGCTAAGCAAGTCTTGCCCACTTATATACCGTGAATTCAAGTGAAACTAGCTCCATTATCTATTATATGTGAGCAAGCGTGTGAAGCGCCTGGTTTACTGAACTGACATTCGGTTTCTTAGATTTGTTGAACTAGCTCATGCTAACCGCAAACACTTACCGCGATTACGTTAACAAACGTCGTTTTCCCCGAATACTGCAGCCCGACGAGGGTTAACTCCATTTCTTCCTTCCAGAAGAGAGACTTAAACCAGTCCAAGAGGCGGTTAATGAGGGCCAACATTTTGATGCCGGATTAAACAGGTCTGTTTAGGTTATGGTTGTTTGCAATGTTTTTCACCACTAGAATCGTAACGTAGTGTTTGGGAGGAACTGACCCGCTTGTCATATGACTGTGAAACGTTTGCGAACTCAGAGTGTGTCATGTGAGTTGAAGCTGCGCTACTCTTGCGCAGGCTTGCAGGAACGCTATTTCAGCTATTCGCTTCTTTGGAACTGAAGAAAGCCAGTCTAGTGTGTTTTTTAATATCATAAAGTAATTACTGTCCGCATTACAGTATATATGTAGCCACATACTACTGCTGTTAATGAGTTTTTATCGAGTTATGGTAAAGTTTTACCTTTAACTAACGTTGCCAAATAACAATAGGCCTACGTAAGCTATTTGAGTATTTTGTTTTTGGTATTATTTGTTCATTGTTAGTTCATATTAGTCAGATTAAAAATACTTTTTAATAATAATAGTATGTTTTAAAAATATATATATAGCCTATAAGATTATTAGAAATAAGTTTAATTGTTGGTTTATATAGTCCATTAGGCTAATGATAACAAATGGAAACTTATTGTGAAATGATATTAGCTTTTATTCATTGTTGTGTTGTCCCAGTCCCAGTTAGCATTCCCATTATACAGCTTATAAAAGTGTAGATCATATATTTAGCATGTACAATATTAAACGCATTTACATTTCTTGGCAAGAAAAGCCATTGCAATATAGTGCTACAAAACTCTATATACAACTCTTATATATTGGCCAGTGACAGAATAACAGAATTTAATAATTGCTGAAAAAATTGCTGAAACACTTTTTTTTACAATATTCACAAAAACAAAACAAAAAAAAACAAACAAACAAAAAAACAATAGCATATCCATTGATGTAGTACCAGTGAGAGTATTTAAAATATTTCACTCTTTGGAATACATGGTCCGAACCTAACATGCAACAATATGACAAATAGAGTTATGCTTAGCAAAAGTATTCAAATTATGGATTTTGTATGTAGAAACTGTAAACTATAGAAAGTATAACTGACATTGAAAAATCAGTGAGCTTAACAGATGTGAATTAACTATAAAAGTAAAGCAGAAATAATGGAGGACAAACCCCCTCATAGTCTCATAAAAAAACAGACGAACATCACAAAAAACAAATACGAAGCATTAAATACTAAAAAGGCTTGCTGTTGTGTCTGTTAATCTCTGGTAAAATACTTATGAGGTATTTTGTTTTTAATACATTGGCATTTAAATCTGTTGTGAAACCTTACATTTGCGAATTACATACTTTGCTTAACTGAATAATGCAAAATGTTGTCTGCTCTTGTAGAAACTTTGAATCTTTAAAGTTTTTACACTTACAAGGTAACAAATGAAGTTGACAGGAAGCATCACTCCTGTTGTACATCTTGCATAAATCCTCTTCAGACTGCAAAATGTGCATCAGAGCAATCATGAACATGGCACCTTCTGCTCATTCGTCCTTATACAAATCTGTTTAGAAACTGAGATAATGACACCTTTGTGCAGTGGTCTTCTCATCACAGAGACACTTTAAGAAAGCTGTGGACCTCAAGAACTTCTGAATGCGCTGTATTGATGTCTCCCTCTTCTTCCTTGGATAATTTGCAAATGCATGTATCTGAGGGCAATGCCATCCTATGTGTGCACAGCGGTTTGCTTGCTGTGGAAAGACATGGGAATTTCGATTTTTGGTAGTAATTTTAAGACATATATAAATAAGTAGAAATTGTACAGACATGAAAATGTCACTTACTTTTTGTGCGCATCTTGTATGTGCAAATTTTAAAAACAGCATACATGACAAAAACCAGGCAGGTCAACACAGTGAATATTAAACAGGCCACCATAAAAGAATGAGTAGTCTGACTACTGTTGTTCTGTGTCCATTGGCCTCCTGGGTGAACTGTTGTGAACTTTGCTGTGGAAATGAGAAAAGCATTATAAAGGTTCTTACAGCCATGACAGTGGAATACAGAAATTATTAGAACATTTTAAAACTGATATTTCCAAATATTTGTAGAACATGTCAGCAATAAAAATGTACAAACCCAGAGAGCCACATCTTGCATTGTGGGTCTTGTTTCCCGGAAAGATCTCACCACCAGCACATCTAATTTCAGAAAATTGGTTATCATCTAATAAACACTCTCTTTTTCAGAACTTCAATGAAAGGTAGCAAACACAAAGCTTTTTTACTTTGTAATAGATTTACATGTGCTGTCCTCAGCATCATTGTAAGTGTTGTCTGGACATGGCTCACAAAAGTAAGTATAATCAAAGGCACCTGCCAAAACAGCAAGCAGAAAAAAGCAGCTGAAGGATTTCAAATAGTATTTTTACCAAGTCAATGTCTCTTAGACCACATGCTCTCTATACACTTTGACCATAAAAAGTCCCCATGGAAAAACCCAAATATTATTATTATAACACATATATAATAATAGTAACAAAAACTATTTACCATTTCTTTTCAGCTGCTGTCCTGGTTTGCATTTTTCCCTGGGCTTACAATTTTCACATTTATCATCAGAACATAAGTGATTATCTTTGCAGAAACATTTCTCAATAGCCGAAGTAGCTGTTGAACAATTTACACACTCACTGTCACTTTTATTCTTTGAACATAGTACTTTGGGATAATGACCTGTAAAATACAACAAAGAATGACGTTTAAATCAAATTGGAACATTTTCACATCTTACTTCACACAAAACATTGACTTTCTCCAGAGGCTTCCACCAATGATGTCTCATGCTATAACACTGTTTAAATGAAACTTGAGTATTAATGCGGGCCAATAAAGCTGTAACTCACCTTATAGATGAAGAACATGTACAGTACTCAAGTTTAGCCTTCTACATGCATTAACGGCAAACAGAAAATAAATATGATAGTGTTCCTCCCAGTCTTGACAATAATATCGTGCTCTTACCTGAAGGGCAGGCTTTACAACATCTATTTTCATGTTCATACTCAGTGGTCCAGTCACAGTTTAGAGCCAGACTCGAAATCCAGCTGACACAAACACAGAGCAACATAAACCAGAGCTTAGCAGTATCCATTGTATCACAGTGGTAGACTGAGCATTGCTATCTTTTCTTATATGCCTTTTATGACTGCCATGACATCATCCTGTGACGTTTCTTCACACCCACATGAAGAGAGGCGTGAGGCCAAAAACCGATGTGACCAAAGCTGGAGAGCGAAAGCACGCACAGACGTGCAAGCAGGCTGCACTGAACTTTTGCGCTGAGCTCTTATCATAACGTCACTGGACATGTATAAGTTTTTTTTTTTTGGGAAAAAGGGAAGTAAAACATGAAACTGCTTATATGGGGGAGGAAGATATATATTTTCCATCTAAGGACAACAATATCTTTGATGTTGTTGGTTGATATGGAAACTATGGCTGAAAGTAAATATTCGGGAAATATTTGTAAAAATCATACACTGTTTCACAGATCATACGATTGTGGGTCATCGTTAATCCAGAAATCAAAATTTGGACATTTACCCACCCTCATGTTATTTCTGAACTTTCATCTTCTTTCTTTTGTAAAAGAGAAAATAAAATAAAATTGTTTTACTACACATTTATGTTGGCTCTTTAAGGGCATCTGTGGTTCCACGAGGAACCTTTAACATTCATGGAAACTTTCCATTGCTTTTTATAATATAGACGTTCTACATACTAGGGGAAAAAAAAACATTCTTTCTAGGTTGTTGGAACCTTTTTATCTGGACAGGGAAACCCTGACACATTTTCCAAAATATCTTCTCTTCTGTTCCACAGAAGAAAAACAGTCTTTGCGATCATGTGGCATCTTATCACATGAGGCCCCAAAACAGAACAGGTACGTACCAGTCTGATGAAAGAACAACTTCTCCTTTATTGTCAGCTAAAAATACAATTGCAGTCTCTGGCAGATGAAGAGACTTCAGTGGTGTCTCAACATTAGGGATCAGTCTGACCATGACCCACCAGCTGGGCTGTAAAGGGTGAACATGTTTGCAAGTTTGTGTGCATCTGTAATGGCTTTGGCAACTAATTGTCAATTTTTAAGTATATACAGCAATAACAATTTGTTTGGCACGCAAAGACAATGACAGAGATCAGCAGAAGTGATGGGAAAAAAGAGAAGAAGAGCAGAATCTGTACACGACATGAGCTGGAATCTATCTCTGCAGCGTCACAGCACCACATACACTAACCACTGGTGCACTCAGGCCAACCACTTGCTCTTCTGCATTGGCAACACTGACTTTTCTAGGAATCTAGGAAACCTAAGCAACCATCTTCACCAGTTTTGAGAGACATAAATTATTTGAATACTAGCTGATATACAACTTCTCCACCACCTACATACTCTGCTGCGGGTAATAAAAACATTGCTGCCACCAGCTTTATCACAGTAATCTAGTGCGTAGAGTGAAAGGAAGGACCACATCATCAGAAAGGATCTCTGAAACCTCCTTTGACAACATCTGTGCCAGTCTGAGAAAATGTTACAATCAGAAAGTCAATGTGAAATAGCATTTACAACCTAAATCCGTCAGTAATGTGACATATTTCAATGCTAAATAAGATATTGGATTCGGTTTTATCATGACGCCATACATACATAAACGCCACACAGGATATTAAATTACAGGTATGTGTGTATATTTTGGTAAAAATTTGTATCATTCTTGAAAGAGTTAAAAACAACACTGTCAATACAGAATACAGGGGGATTCTAATTCTAGGTTAGAATAATATCTGGCCTTTATGGTTTCCATAATTTATCATTACTGATTTGCTCCATTACCATTTTATTCTATCACGTCAGTGGAATTATATAATTATTATTTTCTTTTACTTCTTTAATCATTTAATTATTTTAACAAAGAGTATTGCTAAGAACATTTTTGTTACTGAATGTCTAAAAAAAACCCTTTAGAAATCTTTCAGTTCTTGTTTTGGGTACGAGAGAATAAGAATCATGCTTTGATTTTCATGTCAGTTATGACCTTTCAGTTAAAGATAAACACAAACCCACAAATATCAACTCCTCATACTGACAGTGCTAAATCCATTCATTTTTACAAAGTCATGAACATTGTTATAGTCTGCATACACATCTGAACTTTTGTGAATTTTATTGTTTTAATAATCAGATTCAGTGATCTATGCTAAGCTACAGCAAAAAAGTGCTACAGCTAGAACTGGAAACTGAATTAAATGATGGTAAAACTAAACTGTTTAACTATTGTTCCTTTAACAGATTTTAAAATACAGTGTGTGTAAACCAGGTTAAAGTGGGGGGTATTTAAACTAGATTTAAACTGACAGTGTGTGTTGGCCTCCTCAAAACACTAAGTAGATTGTTCCAGAGTCTGAGCCCTAAAAAGAAGTGAAATAAAGTTAATATGAATTGGCTTTTTAATTAAATTTGATATTGAGTGAAATATTATAAATATATTACAAACACTAAAATGTGAAATGGTTTTCAGCGTCTTCTATTTGGACCATTTTATAAGTCAAGGGAATATTTGCCAAAAATGTACTCACTTATAGGTTATTCGAGATGTAGATGAGTTTTTTATCCTCATCAGAACAGATTTGGAGAAATTTAGCATAACGGCACTTGCCTCTGCAGTGAATGGGTGCCGCGAGAGTGAGAGTTCAAGCAGCTGATAAAAACATTACTATAATCCACAAGTAATCCACATGATTTTGCCCACCTACTGCTCTGCGAAGTGAAAAGATGTGCAAATGTAAGAAAAAGGACTCACTGAATATCATGTCGTTAGAATCCTTTGAATATTTTGGGGGTTTTGTAACCTTTGAAAGACTTCTGGTCTTTCCTGACATTACTGTTATAAAACCAGCCTCAACTAAATCAGAGATTCAGTATGCAAAAATACGAGACCATAAAATACCTCTTCAGCTCTTCATTCGAACTGTGCATTGTGAAACTCATTAACAAAATCTGAGAACGTCACTTAAAGTGAAAATTAAGTGATATCGGCTTTTGAATTTAATGTCTATTTTGATAAAGGTTATTGAAAGAAAAAAACTCGAAACAAAATACAGCTCGTGACGTCACAAAGAAGAGGTGGTCTGTGTGGTGAAACAGACGCCCTGCAAGTGTCACGTGCACAAGCCTCTTGCGCAAAGGATACACCCCCAGAGCTGCTGCCATTTCTGTGCAGCTGACTGAAGTGGTCTACGAAAGATCACATGTTCTGGAGGTTAACGTCACATAAGCGTACATCTGTGACACATTCACACTTAGTTTTTCTTTTTTCTCGATTGTGTGTAAGCTATGAAACTTGATGAGTCAATGTACGTCACATTCAGTGCGGTCCAACTGCAACACAGAATTCACGTTACCATTTATGGATGGACTCATGAATTATAAACGCAGTTCATCGCTGAAAAATACAGCTATGCAAGTAGTGCAGATTAAGCACGAAAGTCCTGAAGGTACCGAATTTGTAATTTTGTGTTGAGACTGTTAGGTGTACACAAAATCTGCAAGTTTAAGCATACAATAATATAAAACGTACAATAACATAAAATTTATATATTAAAAATCCCATTTAATGTGATAACGTTTTTATAAATACTTTATGCATTAAAAGCATATAAGTCATAGATATTTTATTTAAAATACTGTTTAAAACAAAACTTTACGTACAATGTCTATTAGTTATCTCACACTAAATAAGCCACGTTACAAAAGAAAAAACATTCATTCAAATTAAAATTGCAGACCACCGCAGGCTCTTTGATTTTATTTTAAAATTCTGATAAAAATCGTAACATTTTGAAAAACCTTTCCAAAAAGACAAAGTCCATTTCATAGAACGGGCCTGTGAGTTCTTCTTTGGAGAACCAAGGTTTAAATTTTACAGCGCACATCAGTGAGGGTTTGCAAAATGCGTAATTTTAGCTCATTTTTAAATGCGGCAAACTGAATGCATCAACCTACTCTGTTACAAGAAGTCAGCACAAAAAAACGTGAGGGGAACTCTGATTTTCTTGCTCTTTGACAAGAAGGCAAAGGATGTGGTTCCTTCTGTTGAACAAAAGATGAAGTAAGGTAATGAACAAGTTGCAAGATTGCATCAAAAATGTTCTGTTGGTCATGCAAGTGTGGCAGAGCAGCATGTTATCTGGGAAGAATTTAGATTTTAGATAAATAAGTAAATAAATAATAATAAAAAAAAGGCTTAAAGCCAAGGTCAGGAAGTAGCGTGAACTCTTGTTCTTGACATCTACAGCCACGTGGCCCTTCAGAGGGTGCTGCTACATCAAGTAGAAAAAAAGAAGAAAATATATAGAAATCATTTAGCTACTACAAACACACTTCTAAGATGTTTATCTGGAGATTACTTTCTATAAACTACAGAATTACATACGCTTTCTACCTTTTTCTTTGTGAAATTTGTGTATCGAGTTGGTCTACCAGGGATTTTTGTGGTTAACAAACATGACTTCTCATTTCAGATCCTCCACAGAAAGGTTTCAACTGTTCAGGGGTGGTTACACTCTGATGCAAAATGAGAGGTTATTATTTTTCAAGGGTATGAGCAGTGGATGAAACAAATAGACAAACGTGTTTAGAACTAATCTCCACAGCAACAGAAAACCATAAGGATCAGTTTTGATCACCTGGAAGCTTTCTGTTGACGTATGGTTTGTTAGGACGGGGCAATATTTGGCTGAGATACAACTATTTAAATATCTGGAAACTGAGGGTGCAAAAAAATTTGACATATCAGGAAAATCGTTTAAATACTTTAAAGTGGTCCAAATAAAGTTCTTAGCCATGCATGCAAAAATTAAGGTTTGATATATATATATATATATATATATATATATATATATATATATATATATATATATATACATATATATATATATATATATATACATATATATATATATATATGGTAGGAAATTAACAAATATCTTTACTTTTATGATATTAGGCATAAAAAGTTTTAATTTTGACTTGTATTGTTGGCCATTGCCACAAATATATTTGTGCAACTTATGATTGTATGATAAAAAAAAAAAAAGTAAAATAAATATCATAAAAACTTATCTTCGGTACATCTCATATTTGTCAAGTAAAAAAGAAAAATTCAGACTCACAAGTATTATAAAAGCAGTCATACTCTAGTTTTTCTTTAGCACAAACCAAGTAAGCAGACGCAAGGTAGCCTCGTGGCTTTATAGGAGGAAGGATGTGCACAGCAGCACTTAGCTTCAAGGGCTGCAACATGAGTACTTGTGCGTGGATGGAAATTTTGTAGAACTTCAACTGAAACCTGTCACCTCCTCAGAACCTGAAATGTGTTTTGCGTTTCTAGAGACAGGCAGGGAACGTTGTCAACTATCGGAAGAAACATGAATGTAGGAGGGGACAATACCCTCTCTGACTTAGCGTGCTTGAAATACAAAGACCCACATCATGAAAATGCATGATTTAAATGTTACTTTTGAGTTTTTAGACCAGAGCATTGACACCAGAGTTAAAAACGTAATGAATATCATTCAAAATAAAAGGAAAACTGACTAATATGTATATATATATATATATATATATATATATATATATATATATATATATATATATATATATATATATATATATATATATATATATATAAAAACAGATATTTATACTAGAGAATATTAACAATTTGTTAGATTTAATCCTTTATTCAAAATTAGACATATAATCAGACAAACTGAACAGAACCTAAACATAAAATAAAACATTACAAATATTACTGCCTACAAAAACGTTGCTGGTTTATGCAACCCATTTATTTCCATTTCATAGAAATAACATCTTAAATAAAATCTTTATAATTACGCTACAGACACAAAAACTAAATATTCTCAGACATTGTCCTTAGCCCACCTATGGGAAACGATCAGATAATTTGTCATCTTTGTCTCAGGAAAGCATGAGTCACTACAAAGCATGTCTGTGGTAAACAACTGTGGCAAAATGAAAATGACTCTAATAATGTTATAGCAATCATCGATCTACCTACAGCTGTCGATGTGAAGACTGTATTTCAAATTCACTAATCAGCAGATTTCAAAGCAGATCCGTCTCCAAGTAATGAATTGAAATCAATTCAAGGCTCTTTTAAATTAGACATCTGAATTCAAATGGATGAGAATTTACACTACAAGTGCAATTGTTTAAATGTGACTTTGAACACCTTTACATGTGGATGAATCTCAGTTCTCTTTGGACCCCAAATGATTCAAATCGGTTGCCCAAAAGAGGTGTAAACGGGGTCTTAAACAACCCCAAAAGCCAGCTACTTTTAGCCCCATTTACATCATTCTCACATCATCCACTAAAGCCACATTAAAATATCATGAATAATAATTATGTATATAAAAAAAAGGTTTCTTCCTCAATTTATAACAAATATAATTAAACGTTTACTGTATCTATGACTTTAAGAGATCGTTCACCCAACAATTTAAACTCATACAAGTTTGAAACAACCTGAAGGTGAGTAAATGATGACACAATTTAAATTTTTGGGTGAACTATCCCTTTAAGTCTTGTTATTAAGTGGAAATGTAATGACGTTAAACAGCATTTTGACTAGTTATATAACAACTAATATTACATGTATACAAAATTAAATGCTAAGGTCATTAACAACTGAGTTAGACAAGCAAAGACAGGCACTTTTCCCCAGATTCTTCAACAGGCTTTCTGCATACACTTTCTAAAGAAAATAAATGGAAAAGGGATTAATAGAGAGTGGCCACACACACACACACACACACACACACACACACACACACACGTGGTCGTATAGTAAACTAGGGGTACTCCACCTTTTCGAAAATCCACTTTCTTGTGGTTACGAATACAGCGGGTGACTTTACACTTGTGATACAGTAGTCCAGCCAGCAAAATAACACCAGGGCATGCAATAATCAGCCCTAGAATGAAATATGAATGAAATATTAGCAGAAGATTAAGAAATTGTAGCCAAATATTAAACCTTGAAGCAACAAAGGAAGATTACACAAGCTGTAGTTGTCTTTTTTTGTCGTGTTGTTGTGAGGGGAGACTATTCTTGAAGTGGATGTAGAAAAGATAGTAGTCGTCTGAAACGGGGTAGTATGCGCTTTGGTACGTTCCGTCACCTCTTTTGAGGCATCCTTGCAGGCAACATCAGAAGTGCTGGTGCCTTGGAACTCAATCCCACTTTTACACCTAAAGAGCAAAAATCATAACAACGCTTCATTTAATATACACAAATAGCTGTGAAACATTCTTTAAAAAGGAAAAAAAAGCATAGGGTTT
The DNA here is from genome assembly GCF_018831695.1 of Puntigrus tetrazona. Taxonomy (NCBI): domain Eukaryota; kingdom Metazoa; phylum Chordata; class Actinopteri; order Cypriniformes; family Cyprinidae; genus Puntigrus; species Puntigrus tetrazona. Next base: position 21,171,436 of record NC_056704.1, read on the forward strand.
TAGATTGACATGAGGAAGAGTAGATGATGACATTTTTATGTTTGACTAAACTAGAGCTGAATCATCTGAATCACAAGAGGGCGCTGATACATAGAGAACAAAGCCTTAAATGCATTAATATGCATTAGGGTCACAAACATCAAACAAAGGCTCATTCACTTTTTTTTTTTTTACTACTGGGAAATTTTCAGGCTCCCCCTCAATGATTCAGCTATGCCATTAAGCAGGGTGCCCCTATCTGAGCTCAGGAACATCATTCCCGGTTAGCACTCTTTGACAACAGCTATCAATTATACAATAAAATAAAATAAAAAACTTACTCTCTCCATTTTTTACAAATTGAGTCATTTTGGTCTGTGAAGAAGCCTTCCATACATTCTACGCAATTTCCTAGAAGAGAGATATAGTCTAGTTATTTGTGAGATATAGTTAGTTATTTGATGCGAATTAGACAGGTAGGATTTAATATGTGTACCTGTATGGTCTATTCCAAAACCTTTTTTGCAGAAGCAAACCACTTGATTTTGTTTATAAACAGGTGTGAACCCCTCTTTACATTTGCACACTGCATCTGAGGTAGATGTGCATGATTTGACTTCTCTGCTACCTGAAGGGAAAACACAAAAACAAAACATAAAAGTGCGTTATTGAAAACAGAATTTTTTCTCAGCTTTCTTCCACCCATCCAGTGCGAGTTAGACTCCACATGTTGAGTGGTTCACAGCATACTGTATCTTACAGCATTACATCCATTACACAGTAACATTCTCAGTTACAAAGTAAGGAAAAAGAGTGGCACATACCTTTTTTACATTCGCTGCAGTTCTCACAGTAAGCTGAAAATTCCTTGTCAGAGAATAGTTTTGGTGGACAGGCCTTACATTTTTTTGTATTGTGACTAAACATTTGACCTGAAATTGGCAGATATTTTTAATATGTATTTCATGAGCAATATCCCTTTACACACAACACTGCATCTCAATTACAGGTATTTAACTATAATTATACATACCTTTTGCACAAGATGCGCTTGCATTTTGGTGAAGTAACAGTAAACACAGAAGAGTCGAGAGGACTTTCATGTAGCAGATCATGACAGTCACACTGTCGAAGAGACTGCACGCAAATGAGAGGAAACATCGATTGAAACCTCAATCCGACAGACAATTTGACATTTAGGCAACTTCCCCTAGTGTTCCATTCACCCACATGATCTGTGGAAAAAAACATGTAGGATTGTACAGTTATGCGTTTTCTTTAGTTGATAATGTCAAAATCCTTTAAATGACGTTTAATGAAAATAAAGATTTTAATAAAAGTAATTTATCTGTTGAATAAATTTGGCAATGTTCCTGGTTTAATTAACAATTTGTCACACAACTGGCTCAAAATGATTTTGTATCATTTAGGTTTTTTTCCTCAACTTTTTTTTTATTTTTATTTTTCTAAAACAGAAAAATGTATTTATTTTATTTCATTTTAGTTTGATTAAATCAGGCTTCACGCTGTTTTAAAGCCCGATTTAAAATTAAATCAAAGTAACTGGAAATAAACTGTTAGCTTATATCTGTAATATCCTACGTGCTGGATTACATAATAAAAAGTCAATGTAATGAATGTAAAATGTTTTCACGACAATACAGACAGAGCAAAACATGGAAGAAAATGATGATTTGTTGATTGCTATTTAATGTTTTCAACAGGCCAAATTCATTATAATAACTGAGGCTTATCTAATGGTATTAATTTAGTTCTTTAGTTCTCCTAACATTTAAGATAGCTTTTTGTCATCGCTTTTTTATTTTATTTTAGTTTTTATTACATATCCTCTTTTTTTTTTTATTTGAAAACATCAGGTCTGGTATGAATTAATTGGATGGATCTTGATGAAGTAATCAAATTTAAAGACACATTAAACTCTCTATTTCTCTCTACGTATTATAATGGCTCAAACATGTTTTGCATATAGAAAGTGTCATCTCTTATGCGGCAGCACTGAAAATAGGTAGGTCTGACACATTTAGGGCAGAGTAATTGAGGTTCCTTGCTTTACTGGTCTGTGTTTACTGGAAAAAGGGGAACGTTAGACATGTGCAGAGAGTAAGCATATTCTGTTTTACTCATTACCATCAGTATTTGGCGTATCAATGGAGTATTTAATATAATAAACAGTATAATAATGGAGTCGGTAAAGCAACACCAACAAAAAAAAAAAAAAAAAAAAAAACTAAACCACTGAAATGCGTTCCTGGAAAATGAGTCTGTAAAAGAAAGATAACAGCAATGCACCTTGTTTTCTCTTTGCAGAATGGAGTGCAGAGCTTCCAGTTACCAATGACATGCAGATGCAGATTTTATCAGAGCTTCTTCCGGTCGACAGACAGATAGGTTTGCGATCCTGTATTAGAAAGAAGATTTAAGTCTTATAACTACGAAAAATAGGAAAGAAAGAAGCACGTGGATTGATTTTGACTAAACTGGGTGTTTTCCCAACAAAATGACTTATGCACTAATGTGCTCTTTATTAGAGAGTTACTCCGCTTTGAAGATAAAAATAGAATGTTTTCTCCATTGACCTTTTTTTTTTTTAACAAAAAAAGAAAAGGAAATCTTAAAAGGTGACGTATGTAACTTTTTTGGGGGTGTTTAGGTGCTATAATCGTGTGCATCTACCAACCCAGAAAACATGATCTTTTTTTTTTTGGTAACTCTTTCTCAGTAAGCTTGTGGAAAAATGAGCCATGGTTCAAATTTGAGCAAAACATGCTATTCTGTCTTTGGCTGAACTAACAAGCCAGTCTAACTAACACCAGTCTCAGAGAAATAGGAGAGCAGTGGATTTATCGATTTATCTAATGTATATTATTACACTGCTGGCAAACAGATCTAATATAAACATGCAGTTTTATTTTAACAAATTATTTGTGTTTTTAACAAATTATTTGACAGAAAACAAGTCCACATGAAATCAAAATGTACAAGATTTATATTGTTAGTGCACACTGTTAGCGTTAAAGGGTTACTCCATCCCAACGAATAAGTGATTAATGACAAAATTGTCATTTTGGGGTGGAGCAGCCCTTTAAGGTGTTTTCTAAAAACATAGTTTGTCTTGGTAATCTTTAAACTAACATGGTTTAAAACACATGATTTCAGTGCAACAGACACGATAAACAAAATCAAACATGTATTTTAGCGGAGTTTCTGTGTTTCTTCCACTCAAATTAAATATTAAATATTGTATTTTTAAAATGATATAGTGGGATATCTGTGGGATATTTTGAGAGGAAGCTTTAGACAAATTCACAAAAATGTAGACCTTTAAAACCACATCTGCTGCCAGGTTTCACTTCCCTGAGCTCATTATTCAGTTAATTTCAGTACTACATTCTAAACTCTATGATCATGTATCATTTCATGTTAGGGTGTTGTGGAATTTGTATTTAATGTATGAAGTACTTAATGCAAATAATTCTCTTAGAAGCAAGCGTGTAGCATTATTTATAGCATTATTTGTCTATCGCTTGACTGCACACACGCATTTCCAGTTGTTCTTTTCGCACGTCACAACAAGTCAAGCATACTGATGAAGCATTCAGAGAGACTCTTTAGTGAAATAAAGCAAATAATAGCTACGAAAATCTTACTTGTGCATGAACTGCAAATCAAGAATTTTCCACTCTTCAATCTCTTTAAGATTAAGCTTTTTGTGCTAAAGGTAAACATTTATTTATTACAGTAAATAGATTATTTCAATGTGATTTTAATGACTTTTTTTTTACTTTGGTTTATTTACTTTTGTCTAGTCAAAGGTAAAAAAAAATATTTTTACGACCTTCATAACATAATAGTGATAAAAATGCTGCAAAATTAATAATAGCAGATTTTTTTTTATCTGCATTCCTTTCTTTTATTCAACCTCTGATGTGTCTGTTTGCTTTTGTTCAGATGTCATGTTTGTTTGTTTGCTCTTTAATTGCAGTATTTTTTCACTACACTATTGCTTTCCTTGGATTTGCTTTTCAGTTCTATACAATGTAAAGCTTTTGCAGTTATAGGCTATTCAATGTTTTGAGATTAGCACCGTTGGTTTCAAATTAATGTGGTTTATTTTAGGACTCCATAGTCTATGTAAGAGTTGGTGATCTGTACTTAATCTGTGATTCAGAAAGCCATTGTTTGGCTATGATTAACTAATCTAGATTACGAGGGAACTGTGACACGTTTAACCTGAAAATATTCACGCAAACAATATGCGTATAAAAAATACCTCACGAAAGTAACACTTCAACAACGTTACCGTCATGATCTGCTACATGAAAGTCCTCTCGACTGTTCTGTGTTTACTGGTGCTTCAATCTCACTCATAGATATATCTCTCTCTCTTACTCTTACACACACACACACACACACACACACAAACAAATACTCACCCCACGCCGACAGATGGCGATGATGACGCCATGATTATTTTCAAACCTCCGGTTAGAAGAAGACAACGGCTCAGCTTTGTTTACTTTAAAGATGGATGCTCAATTACATAGGTTTTCTGAAAGCACTGGCTATCTAGTTTAAAACCAGACACTAGAATGTGAGATAGAAAAAAACACAGCATGGAGGAATCGTGGGATTTTGAATTCTTGTCTCGCATGGTCGACAGTCTGGTGTCCTTTTTGTCCGAGTTTGTGGATGACTGGCTGGCCAACGACATGAGAGTCGCAGTGTTTAAGATACTGTTTAGCTGGCTCGTCATCAGTCTCGTAGCCATCCACTTTGCCTGGAAAGTGTACGGGAACACTGTCAACGACATGTACTACAGACAGGGTAAGTGCTCTATTTTGCTGCTTCACCTAATCCATATAAACGACAGCTGAGTACAGTTTTGAGACTGTATATACCTGCAGTTTGCGCCTTTAAAAGATAGTAATTTAACGTTTGTGATAATTCTTCAGGGACTGGAGGACAGAACGGCGGGACTCCTGACGCTGCTCCTCACCTGAGCGGATGGTAACTAACCGTCCTTTCTAGTGTTTTTTGTGAGTCAGTTACGTGACAAATGAACACACGACTTTGCAGTCTAATTTATCATTGCTTAACGGTTTCCAGATCGTAATTCGGAATGTTGACAAATAATGACTATGTGGGTGAGCTCGAAGAATTTATTCAATAAGTGATTTCTAAAAAAAATCACTGACGAATCGAATTGTTCGGAGCGCTCCTGAGTGAACAACTCACTGATTCGCTGAAGCGTCACCTATGCATTTTGTATTGAACCATTGTCCATATCGGTATATGATTCCAATGCTATATTTGCAGTATTTGGTTGGGAGCCTGTTGTTATATTACATCATGAAAGTTACGCTGGTAGCACCAAAGACTATAGAATACCCAAGACTTGTCACTATAGTCTTATTATTTTGAATGGACTCAACGCTTAAAACGACCGATCAACCACAAGAAGCCCCGCCTTCTAAATAAAATAGCCAATCGCTGATCAGACCACCACCGCATATGCAGTTAGAAGTTCCGGTTGCTGTAAAAACAGCATTCTCAGACGTGTCCGCCTAAAAATCTTCCCTTTATAAATAAGATTTTTTTCATGCTATTTAAGCAAAAGAAACAATTATTGCACAGTTGTTGTCAGATTTCATTGGTGATTTCAAATCTGAAATTTTATCGTAAGCTTAATGAACAGTTTGGGAGAATTTGTGGTTAATAGATAGGAGCTGCACATAAATGCCCGAGATGAGTTTCAAAGATGGCCAACGAGTGAAATGACTTTTCTTAAAGAGACTTCGGTGGCACATTGTGAAGCGTTATTTTACTGACAGGTAGTCCTACTTACGTTTGACCATATCTCAGACTATAGTACTATATCTGGCATTTTCTTGTGCCTCACAACACATGCTACCCATTTGTAACTTAACATTTTAATAGTAAGGGCTGAAGATGGGCAGAACAGATCTTTAATTCAATTGTAATAAAAAGCACTATTAATGAACAAAGTTTAACTTATACGCATACTTTATGCACAGCCCTGTAAACACTGCTCTTCCGTTGTCTATTTTAATATTTTTAATTTTCCTAGGGAAAGTGCAGCTGGTGATGCCATGAAAACCCACCGTGAGTGATGTACCTGCAACTGGACTAAGAACACAGACACAGATGAACAAAGGCAAATACATTCCTTCAAGAAGACTAAATAATCTGTGCAACTTTATTGGTTTTACTCATGAATATGTCTGTGATGCAAAACTCAAGGTCCAAATACACAAATATATGCTCTAAAACACCTGACAGTGCTGTGCACTGAAGAGAGAGTGTTAAAGGAACTTGCTGTGATAAATAGAAGCTCTGAATTTTTTGAACGCTTTAGTGTTTTATGATTGAATTCTGGAAGCTAGTAGATAGCGAAACTAAACTTCAACCATTCTCAGACAGTATCATTTGACCAAAAACTGACAAGAATACTAGTCAAACTTAAGGTCCCAAATGTTCACATAGTCACCTGGTCTGTATGTAGAACTTAGGCTTCACTGTAAAAAGATAAAAAAAGAAATGAATTGTGCCTCTTACTGTTGTCCAAGAGGTTACTGCTGTCTTTTTGCAGTGCAAAAAATAAATACAATTTGTATCTGATTGCGTATTAGTGTTCTGTTATTTATTTCGTAAGTAAATTATATTTCAGTCAGTGTACAATACGCATTGTAAAGCACCTTACTTTGGTTCAAGACCAAGCAGGAATCTTCCATGGCATGAAGAAAATAAAACTTTAGTGGTTAAAATAAGTGATAATATCATGGACAAATCCTAAAAAGAGAACTATCTTAAAGAAAAAATTATCCCTCTATCATCTTGGAGTCAAATTATTGCATGTCCCTTTGCGCTGATGGTGGCAGCAGCATCACATGCACATCCATCACATTAGTTCCTGTCAGACCAGGCATAAGTAACCGTTGTCCTTCAGAGAGCTGCGAGAAAAATGTGAACGAATTATTATTGACGAGAAAGCCATCAATGTCCAGACCTTGAGATGTGGCCTCTTCCATCAGTTCTCCACTTGCGACAGCACCAGCTGCCTCAGTGGGGCCATCCTGTCCATCTGTTCCTCCACTGAGGAACACTGCACCACTCTTTACTTCATCACGACTGAGCTCAAGCCCCACCCGCAGAGCCAACTCCTGGTTCCTCCCTCCCCTGCCCTTTCCTGTCAGTTGCACAGTAGGTTCCCCTCCAGCCAGAAGACAGGTTGCACCCCAGCCTTCCTTCCTCTCCCCTACGAGCACGTTCATGGTACGACACAAGTCCCAGCTTTCTACCCCAACCTCTGGTCCAAGCTGAAGGATCTTTGCAGCGAGTTCTGGAGGAGGTTCCTTTTCTGGGAAGCATGCAAAACGTGAGAGCAGCCCGTATAGTCGCGAAACGGAGCGAACGTCACCGCATACTCCTGGAGATAGAATGACGGGTCGAAGCCCTAGCTCAACAGCCTTTCGGCTGGCACAATCAAGGGCAATAGTGTTTGAGCCAATTACAACGTTTAAAACATGGTCTTTTACTTCTTCTGGCTTTTCTTGCACCTGTGACCCAAAATGGGGTCTAAGCACCTCTTTCACAGAGGAAGGAAGAGTGCCAGAGAGCTTATAACGATTCAAGATATCCCATACCTCCTCTGGCTTTGAGTCACTCCTGACTGTTGGACCGCTGGCTATTAAATCCAGAGGATCTCCAATAACATCTGACAGAATCAATGCCACTACCTTAAAAAGAAGAGTAAATGTCAAGAGTAAATATTATGCTACATATTAAGTAACACCATTGGGTATTGCTCAAGAAACAATTGAACATGTATTTTTTGTTATGTAATATGGTTACCTGGGCTGGGCTGGCACACTGGGCAAGGCCTCCACCCTTCAACAATGACAGGGCTCGTCTTACTGTATTTAACTCCTGAATTGTAGCCCCTGCTGCTGCTAGTTTTCTTGTCACATCCTGCTTCTCCTGCAAGGACATGGGTGGGGCTGGAGCAGGTAAAAGAGCAGAACCACCACCTGTATGTAGATGCAAGAGAAAAAAAAAATTATATATATATAAATTTTGTAACATTAAATTTGTCTTTGGTGTTACTTTTCATTAGTTTAATCCATGTTTGTTGAATAAAATATTACTTTATAAAAAAAAAAAAAAAAAAAAAAATTATATATATATATATATATATAAAAAATAATTCATTTCCCTAAAATAAAAAAAAAAACAAGACCTGGTAAGCATCCTAGTAAGAAAGCATTTTTTGCAGTGTACTGTATATTTTAAACAAGTTTGTTTGTTTTTGCATTGGTGAGCTACAATTTTTTTGAAAACATTAAAACATTGCAAACTTTCGAATCACTGTGCATGTTGCCAAAGGAAAACAGATTCTATATGAAAAAAATAAGTTATAGTACCAGAGATGAGCACAAGCAGCAGATCTTTCTCAGTCAGACCACTGGCAAGATCTCGAATACAGTCTGCTGACTTCTGGGCATCTGCATCCGGTAAATTGTTCTTTGCTCCTTCCATCACTGTAATTCTGCTGTTATTCTCAAGTAGCATCTTCCTGTCCAGACGTACAAAGGATTTTAAGTAACAGTCAGACTATATTGTGTGCAGCTAAATACAAAATTAAAAAATTAAAAACTTAGACATCAGGGTTAAATGACTACATTATTAAGCATGAAACCTAAAATTAAGCATGAATTCTTTGAATTTTTATATCTCATGACAATTAAAGAATTCCACCCCTAATTCATATTAAAAAATAAATAGATATTCTAGATTTATTAATTAGGTACACAAAATACTTAAAAGTACAATTTAAATAATAATTAATAATCAATTTATTGTCACATTACAGTAATGAGAATGTTTCACATTTACATTTATTATTACATATTTTGGAAAACCAATGGCGAACTAATAAAAAAAAAGTCCTAGTTAATTGCTGTATAAACTGTTCATTTAACAGAGGCACATTAAAATATGCAATTTAAAAAAAAGCACTAAAACTCTTACGCTTTTCCATGATTGCGTAGTGTTTTCTGGATACCGTGAGGCACGCTGACAACCCCTTTAATTAGATGGTCTCCTACAATCCTCTCTGCTTCTGCTGCCATCCCCAGCACAGCCTTTCCAAAGCCCACCAGATAAAGGTTATTGGTGAGTGTGAAGCTCTGTCCACCCACGAGAAGTTTGTCTCCATGTCTCTCCAGACTCCTGCGGACCACTATGTCCGGCTGCACACCTTCAAGTGCTGCAGAAAACACAGCTCGGGCTCGAGTGTCTAACGACGACATACTGCGTGAGCGCAATGATGTTAAGCTCACCCGCAGTGGGTGCTGCAGGTGAAGAGAACGTGACAAAGCAAGAATCTGAGCCATAAACCAATCAAACTATCCACATCAGATGAAGAGGGACACTTAATACCTGAGGGAAGAAAGAGACATAAAACAGATCACAGAATATTACTGAAAAATATCATTGGCCAACTTTTTTTTTTTTTTTTTGAATTCTAAGAAACATACGAAAAAAAGTATGGAAGTGTTCCTTAATCGATATAACACTGACAAAATAGCATAAAAATTACAGCTTTAATCTTTAGGAGTGCATAACATGATGATTAAAATGCTTAAAGCAAGTTTAAAAAAAAAAGAAAGAAAAGCAAAACTAGACACAGCCACAACTAAATGACCAATTTTAGTCAGCAAGTGACAAAGTGAATACATAACATACATTTTTAACATAACCATAACAACTGTGGCCTTTTTAAACACACAGCCTTTTACACATTGGGTTTATGAGAACTTACCTGCACACTGTTGCATGCAATTCTGAAGCTCATTTACGAGCTGACCAGAGCCTGTGTACTGAGTGAGTAATAATTGACTAAGTGTTGACCATAGGCCGAAGTTTTTGAGCATAGCCAGTTGCAAGATGTTTGTGCGTTTATCAAGAGTTAATCCCAAAACAGTAGGAGGCGGTGCTCCAATGGCCTCGTGACAGTGAAGTTAAAAGTCCAGTAATGGTGGTGGCCAGTTTACACGTCTATGCATGGACCACCTTTACAGGCTGCACTGGAAATAGACGGTTTCCTCACAGTTTACATCAAAGGATTATTATTTTTTTTACCTCAACCTTTCCCCAGTACTCCAATTTCTGGTCACTTAGCCATAGAAAACACAATAAAAAGTCTAAACAACGTCTTAGCGTTTGTTTAAAAGTCATGTCAGGTTTACACATTCACAATTCTAACGCCCCCTCTCTCTGTTTGTTGTGAACAAGATCGACTCACATGTGACAGGCCCCCTCTCGATCAGCAGGGTAACGGGCCCATAGTTCACGAACGAAAACGTCAGTGCCACTCCAAGTCGGTGTTTTGAATGAATCTTTTAAATGAACGAATCGTTTAAAGCACCGACTCGTTCGTTCGGTAAAGTCTAACCAATGAAAGGCCCCTTCGCAGCCCACCTTCGAATGCTATTGGCTGGAGCTGCAGAGTCTAGGCAGGAAAACGAATCAGTAGACATCCAAAATGATTCGTTCGCTTCAAAGATTCAAACACGAACAAACACGATAACGAAGCGAAGTTCTGCACATGTGAAATTATCAACAGAACAGTTCATTTACAGTGTTTTCCACAAGCACGTTTATTACCATTGAGGTACTTATTTTGCTCACTGTTTGTGCACATATTGTATGTTTACCATTAACAGTGCGCCTAGCGACAAGTGATGAACATATATTACTTTCACATAAAGTTGGAAATGATAGTGGAATGCAACGCATCATGCACGCTACTTCAACATTATGAAATACGCTTTCTTTAAAAAGACAGTATCTCATGAAGCAGTAACGTATTTTGCTCAGAAGGTGGCAGTATTCAATAAGTCAGCTAATTTAAACTAAAACCATGACAACATATATTTGCAATATTCATAACATGAACTTGTACACCGAAGCATGTACAAATTTAGTCGTATTTCACAGTTAGACTATTTCTGTATCACCAAAACAGCGGAGATGACAGCTTCATACTGTGTATGACATCATTCTTCCTGTTATCAGTGTCTCCCAGCTCCATCTGTTACTCACACCCATGAGGAGAAGAATACAGGACTTCGCAGGCCCATATTTACAAGCACCAAACTTAACAGTACTTTTCATTGTGCATGGCATGGGTAAACTTAATTGCGTGTCCGTTTTCATGACTCAAAACCTGCATTTTACTTAGGTTTTTCTATTATATTTATTGATAATCCACATTATGCCAGAAAGTATAGCCTTGAAGAGTCCACTAAAAACATTAAAGTCTGTATAATTTTTGCTAGGTTGCATCTCATAAAGTTCAAAATCTGTGTTGCATTTCTTGACATTTCATGTCTTCATGTGGAAAAAAACTATAGAACTCTATGAAAGAGTTTTGGTAATATCTTCTTTTATGTTCCTTGTCATGAGAATTACATGATGACAGAATGAAAAATTTTGCGTTGACTATCCATTGAAGCGAACCCAACAGTTATTGCTTCAGTCAGCAAGAATAAATTCATCTTCTACAAGGTTATGTTTTATAAAAAGCACTAGCATCTATTTTAAGAATGCACAGTGAAAATATGATGGACAAGCGCTTTTTTTATCTATTTGATCACCAACATTCTTTAGAATTTTTTTTATGTTCCATGTCATGAGAATGACAATGATAAAAGAATACATTTTTTTAGACTATACAGTGAAGAGAATTTAAAAGGTATTGCTTCAGTCAGCGATGAGAAATTAGTCTTCTACATATGTTTATGGTAATTTTATAATGTTTTTGTTAATGTTAATGTACAATATGCAACCGAAATTTGATGGACACGTTCAAAGGCTAGCAAACACAAAGCTAGTCGACGGTGCTGTTCTCTTTTGTTTGCGTCGCAGTACTGTCATGTTTGTTTGTTGTACTATCTATTGCAGCGCTTTTTTGTGTTGTCATGTATAATTGATGTACAGAAGGCTACGTAATTCTCAGGTGGCTGCAGATAGCAGATGGGAAGAGGTCACTCTGCTGGCTGATATTTTCATTCTGCAGCACCAGTGACCCTCTATCATTCACTATGCGTAGACTCCCCTCGCATGCCTCTCGTCTCTCCAATCCTCATGGCAATCGTATGCTCCATTATTTTATAAAGGGCTTATATTTGGCTACTGTGTGTAGGGTATCAAGCCATTGGACATTTTCCATCAGCGATCACTTATTCACCTGAGGCCTGAGAGGAAAGCAACGAGAGGATGATGGACTGGAACGACAACCGTACAGATACGATAGCAAAGAGCTGGCAGGTGACTTTCAGAGCATACTAAGAGAGACTGCGATTTATGAATACTCAGCAATAAGGAATATCATTTGCATGACTAGAGGGTATCTGGCATCAGTACAGGGGACAAGCTTAACTCTCTGAGGTGGCTGAACTCTTACTTTCAGTAAGTGACTAAGATGAATCACTTTACTGCGTGCAATTAGATCTTCTCACTTTTTCATTAAAGCCAATATGGGGAATAATGGTAAATGGAGAAGATGGAAACAGAATTAGCAGGCTCGAATACTTTATCATATTCCATTGCACATTCATCGCTGAGGTTTTTCCCCCGATTGCACCATCGCTCTTGTTATTCCATTAGAGCAAAAACAAAGAGAAATCACTCTTTCTCATAAACGTATTTGGCTCGAGACTGGCCATCTTATTGCCTTTGTGCTTTAAATATCCTGAAGCTTCTGGCTGTGATCTACATTGATATATTATGCAGAATATGCACGAAGCAAAGATCTTTCATGCTTTGTATTTGGGGTTCCGATCGTGGAATACGTTCACTTGAATGTCAGTTCATAAAATGATACTCACAATTGTTATGCACCCACTGTAGTTTATGTTTAGAGATTTTACAAACAACGGGATAAAACAAAATGATACTCCTATATCCTTGCCATTTCATTAAACCCAAAAAAATGCAACTGAACTCGATGGCCAGTGATCATCATGCATTTTTAACATTTTAAATATCATTCGATTAGAACTTACTTTGTGTTCCATGGAAGGCGAAAAAGCTCAAATTTAAGAAATCCCTGCAAAAAAACCAAACAAATACATCGTTTTAGACAACACCACTACTTTTTTTTAATCCTCATGACTCAAAAATTTGAGGTTCACCTTTTTTTTCCCTGACGCATTACACGTGAACTCACTGCCATGAAATGAAACCCTCAAACCCACAAACCATGTCATCATGCTGTTCCCTGTCAGTTAACTGCTTTTACAGGGCCTCACAAACAAAAGGGATTTCACAGACTTCCTGTCTCTCTTCATTACCTTAAAAGGCTGATTATTATTGTGACTATGCCTTTGCCATTTATTCCAGTTTCTCAGAAAGCCCACCTACAGTGACTCTCCTCGAGTCCCTGAAAAGACCTCAGGTTTTCAGCCTCTGAAACATGGGGAGTGACAGCTTAGTGTTTTCATAATAATCGCCTCAATAGAAGAATCCATGTGTCTTGTAATGAAAGAGACAGATGGACAGAGACAAAAGAGAAATATGTGGATAATTTGGAAACGGGAAAAGCTGAAGGAAGAAGGAACAAAAACAAACTCTTGGCGATCTAATTTAAATTTTAGTTCAGTCGGAAAAACCTCATAGTATTGCTAAAGATCAGCCTTTCTGGAGGGAATATAATGAATACATTGGGCCGCAGCAGCATGCAGGTAAAGCGGAGTGTTCTCCATGGGGCAGCTTCCAGTGTTCTGCTGCTAGGCAACTGCCTGGGCACTATGTGACTCTTCACATGACAACATTTCTTATGAAGCAATTAGGACAATTCAGAATGTTCAGCTGTTTCCTAAGTGCCTGTTGCTTTTTACTTAGAAATCAACTGTTGCGGACAAAAGGAATTCCAATTAGCTAATTTTTCTTATTTGGATTTACAAAATGGCTATTTTGTAGATCCGAATAAATAGTTAAAGCATTGCGGGCACTGGCTTGTGATCTCTGCTACAGTAGTGAACAGGTAAATAAATAAATATATGTAATAATCCATAACACATAATTAATAAACAATAAACAAACATAAATGTTTGTTTGTAAACCAAATATTTTTTTACTTTATTTTCAATTTAGTACTGTACAGTTTTCAAAGTACTGTACTGTATAATTTTGTACTGTCATTAATTTGGATTGTTTATTATGATCTTTATGATTATTATGATGATAATTAATAATAATAATATCATCATCATCATCATCATTATCATAATAATCACAAATTATGTGAGTTAACCTCAATTACAGAAAGTTCTGTTGTAACAACCTACCCTACTGGGGGAGTTGTAACACAGACTGGGGATAGATGTAACAGAGTGATGTAATTTGATGAAATAAAGACTTGCACTTCAAATTCATGCAAAAAAATCTTTTATTCCTTTTAGGACATTAAATTTAGCACAAAATCAATTGCTGTGTGTTTGTGTGCTGTATTCAGTCACTAGCCGTGTTGCCGTCTACCAATTTTTATGCAAATTTTGGAACATCACATAAAAAATGCTGGATGAAAATGTTCAAATGCACATACATTTTAAACATATGCAAAAAATGTGCTCAGTTGAGGTGTTTTTCATCTAATAAGAAGATATGCACATAAACTATGATGGAAACACATTTGACATAAATCCCTTAATGTCAAACAAAAACCTCACATGACTTTGTCTCAACAGAGAATGTGATTGGATAACTGAACTCATTGGAATCACCATAAGGAGTTGGTTGTAACATTTTTAATGAACTATTACAACTATCAGCCATAAAACAGCTAACCGTTTTAGCGTGTGGGTTTACAGTTAGCCTGAATGCTAAGTATCCAATTAAACTAGAGAAACAGCTGCTTTAGGTTAAGTGAAATAATTGTACCTACAGCACAAGGATTGTTAGGCAAAAAAATAATCAGGATGAATGCATGATCATGGCATGGTCCTTCAGTAATCCTTTTCATTTAATTTGGTGCCCCAAAAACATTTCTTATTATTATACAATCTTGAAAATAGCAGTGTTGCTTAAAATGTTTGTGGAAAATGTGATCCATGTTTTCAATGGCTGGAATGTTCAAAAAGAACAATATGTAATATCTTTGTAACATAAATCTCCTCACTGTCAGTTTTTTGTTAGTTTAATTCATCTTTGCTCAATGAACGTATTAATGTCCTGTTTAAAAAATAAGCTATAATAATTCAGAACTGTATTGCGCTTAATTTTTTATCTATTTGTTTTTGCCATGTCTCAAATCAAGCTGAATAAGCTCTTTGCTCTTTTTATGACTTGTCGAGTTCAGGAAACCTGCACAGACAATCGCTTAATGTACTTTCCTTTTAAGCAACGCAAAGGTATTTCAGTTATCTGCAGTATTTTTACTGTAATTGCAGGAAATGTGGTTTTACCATGCGTGTTTTTGAATGCGAAATGACATTTCACAATCATGACAGCAGCGTATTATTTCTTCTGAGTATCCACCACATCCTGTTTTCTGTTCACTTTGGTTAAAAAGAACACTTGTTATCTTCTAAAAATGGACAATTCCATTACTCTGCAGAACTGAGTGACAGAAAAAGAGATACATGAGATTACCGCGCCTTTGTGCGCAGGAAGAGCGTTACCCGTTTATGGACCTTCAGAAGCAAAGTGCTGAAGCAGCAAGCGTTAAATTATTAAATTTGATTTATTTGTTTAATTCGTTCAAGGATAGCTGGTAGTCAGCCAGTTTGGAGGTAAACAAAGAAAGAAAAGTTGATGCTGAAATACTATTTATTCTCAGAATGGCAGTGATGTAAACAAATGCTTGATTCCAGCCTTAGGATGAAAATAAAAGTGAGTCAGTTAACCTCGGTATCTATAGAAAATCTGCCCACATACACTCTCAGTGTCTGAAACCCTCACATTCACCCCTCTATTCAGTCTCCTAATGATTAAATAGGATCTAAATCATGTCTAAGCAAACATAAACTGAAATAACTCTTGCGATAATGATATTTAAGAGCATCCCCTTCGCTTTCAAAGTATCCCCAGAGCGCACAAATAATGTAAATTACGTTAGTGTGAACATATTGTGACAGCATGCATTAGGATATATGTTGATTTACTCTCACTTGATACTGCAGCATCAAGTGATAGTAAATGAACATATATACTAATGCTATAAAACAAATCAACTTCGCCAAGTCTAATTTACTGATGCATTATTTAACACGACTTTCTTTTGAATGTTTTCTTGATTTTTGTAACTTGATTAGCATAGGGGGAAAAACATGTTTTGCACTGAGCCCCTGAGAGAACACGATGTAAAGAACAGCAAGTATTTTATTCGCTCTAACATGTGGACCGTGTATGGGTCATTTTAAGTTTTTAAGGATGCTACCTGCAGTCAGATGTAATAATTCAACATCATCTTCTCCAGAGGGGTCCAATGCTGTGGCAGCATAATTACTGTTATCAGGGCCCCCTGTCTGGGTCGAGAGAGAAACAAACCCAGGGGTGCACAATCAGCCAGAAAACAGAGATTCATCTGCAACACACACACATTTGTTTCTCTCTAGGGCGCATATCTAGGAAATCATTGGTTAAACATTCACCGCCTGCCTGTTTTTCTTCGTTTCGCTTCTTCTTGTGAACATCTCAAGGATTCCAGAGCTTTATCCCCCTCCATCTTTGAATAACTCTGTGGGATTAACTGTGATAAAACTACAAAGAACTCGAAACATTTTTCCCTTTTTCTTTCACAAGACTGATGGCTTAATCCAAAGCAAGCGAATCGTAAAGATTTTTCCGTCAACGTAACACGGTTAGGAAAGCCCCAAATAGCTGTGTTTTTTTAGCGGTTATGCATTAAAACATTTTTTCTGGATCATACTTACCAGACCACTTTATTAGACTGAGGCTCAAGCACAACAGAATGGATTCCCACATGAGCAAGTTTCAATTTGTTTGTTTATTTTAACCATTTTTTACTTTTGGAAATTGTATTCTATAGCAGACTTATCAAAATGATTTTTTTTTTTTTTTATGCAGACTGCAGGACAGCAAAGTAATATTTTCCTCACCGTTGTGTATTTACTCAGCTGTGGTTCCTCAATTAATGTAATGCCATCAAATGAGAACAACAGAACGCAGCTGCAAAATTACACAGCCTGCCTTATTTCATCATCTATCATCCTGTTATAAACTGTCTAATTGGCAAAACCAACATGTGTGTAATATAACAATTTAGCACAAGAATCAATGTTTAATTTGCACAAACACATCATGTGACTAAAGTATTTATGCATCCATTGATTATATATATTTTTTCATAGATTTAACTCACTTTTTATAATCATTTTGTCACGTGCTTTTAAGTTTTATATAATATTTTAAAAATGAAATAGTTTCGATTTTACATGCATAATGGGTTATATCACCCTAAAATGAAAATTCTGTCATTATTTACTCACCCTCAAATCTTTCCATATAACTTTGAGCTGTTTGAGCACACAAGATAATATATTCACACTGCGCTAATGAAAGTAAACAGACACGGGTGCTGCCAAAGCTCCAAACAAAAATCATAAAAAAAATGTAAAGTCATATGATAAATTTGAGAGAGGAACAAACTGTAATTTCAGTCGTAATCCACTGAAATATCACATTTAATTTGTTGTTGAGCATATGAAACATTACCATGCACACAGAAAAACCAATACGGTTCTGCTCTTCGAAGAAATAAAGTGATTTTTGGGCGAACTATCCTTTTTAAGGTGCCCCTATTATAGGTTATGAATGGTTCATAATTTGGTTTGATATGCATGCAAGGTCAAAACACGTTCATTTTATTATAATATGCATTTATTTTTACCTTATTTGTTCAACGAGTCGATGCAAGTGTTTCCTGTGAAACATGCGCTGCAACACAGATATGAGCAGAATTCAATTCCTGTCTCTAAAACACAGATTAACACACCTAATTAGCTAATATTTTCAACCTCAGTCACACAAAGAAACCAGAAATGTTCAAAAAGAGAAGAAGCAAAGCTCTAAGAGAGCCCTTTAATTCTTCCTTTAAACCATCACCATTTCTGGAGGAATTAGGTCAACGGAAGTGTGATGGAGTGGGGCTGCCTTTGATGCTGTCCTTTAACCCATAAATACTGCATTGAGGGTGGGAGCAGATATAGTTACTCGCGGTGGAGAGAGACGACTGGAAGCGAGAGGTGACGATTGATGGCTTTTCTCTGTAACATGGCACTTTTATTGTCCAGGGACACCTGATAAGGGCTAGAGGTTCCCTTCATCCCATAATCAAGTTGTTCCGCAGATACCACAGGAACATCATTGTCTCATTTGAGCGGGAAGTGAGAATCTGCCACGGTCAAATCACCGGCGCTCCTACGGGCTGCATCCATTCATCAGAGCCGTCTTCAAATGTCAATGCAAGAAGCATCTGTTCCAGCTAAGCAATGCTCATCATGTGCAGATCTGGAAATATTTTGCTTAAATGTGGCTTGTGACAAGATCAAATTCAGCATGAATGCATCAAATAAACATGGTTCAAAAAGTCTCAAATGCTTATTTTCTCCCATTTGAAATGTAAAAATGGATTTGAGCTGTATCGGGGTAGAGTACAGACAAATGCCTGATTAATCTCAGAGTACTGGCTGGGAAACTAAAAACACACCGCAAGCCAATTGGAACTGTTAATTAGGTCCTAAGAGAAATCTCCTCTGGTGCAAAATCACAGCGTACAATTCATACATTTAACAGATAATTAACAATGCTGGAATATTTTTTTTTACTGAAGACATCTGTGAGATTTTGTTTCTCACATTTATTTTTAGCTCATATCACTTCATCCTCACAGCTACAAACATTCAAAGGAATTCACCGGAATTAAATGTTAAAATATAAATTGAAAAATTTAAAATATTCTAGGATGATGGGTTGTATTTATATAAATATGAAATATTATACAACATTTCAATGGCTGCAATTTTTCATTTTTTGGAAAAAAAAGGATTTATCAGAATTGTTTAATACATTTTTTCTATATTAACTTTTCATTATAAATGTTTTAATGTCATTTTACTGAAAGTATAAAACAAAAACAACTGAACCCAATGCTTATGCTTATGTTTAGAAATTATTCATAATTAAATTAAAAAAATACTAAACACACTTTTTAGAAATGTGAAATATTACATAAATATACTGTAAAATGCAGCATAATATTAATGATATATGACATGTGCAAAGGTTTTCATTTTTATTTCTAAAATTATAAAATAGAGCTATACAGGCACTCACGACTGTGAGTGTAACTCTCAACTGAAGGGCATTGTTTGGTACAAAGCACAGATGGACTGTCATGAGACAGAAAGACAGAGAGAGAGAGAAGGACAGGTGCACTCTGCAGGAAGTCATGGAGGTCCACAGTATGAGTGTGAAGTCCCACTGCAACAGAATAAACATCACTCTGTAAAGATGAAACTCTCACAGTCAGTGTCCGCTGTTGAGTAATACCAAACCCACCCTTTCATCCTCACCCTTTCATTGTAGCAGAGGTTATGTTGACACATGGGTCAGAGAAGTGTCTCGCTCCGTCTCTCTGTTGCTGACTCCATTCTCAGTCTGTTTTTCCAAAAAGATCGACCCTTATACAACACTGATGCTCAAAATAAAACTCAAAACACAAAAAAGCCACATAAATTTACATCAAAGGATAGACAGCTTCTGAAAGAGGCAAAAAAAATTCGACTTACTTTCATGCCCTAAAATTAACTTAAATCAAGATATTTTTAGATATAAATGTAAACAAGTTAACGTCTATTAATATTCACAAGTGCCTAAGCAGACAGGAAAACAAGTGACGCAGCTTTTAATGAACATGATATATTACCGTCTTGGAAAATGAAGTCGTTTCTTAAAG
This sequence comes from Puntigrus tetrazona, assembly GCF_018831695.1. Lineage (NCBI taxonomy): Eukaryota > Metazoa > Chordata > Actinopteri > Cypriniformes > Cyprinidae > Puntigrus > Puntigrus tetrazona. The sequence continues at coordinate 21,191,438 of NC_056704.1, forward strand.
ATTCACATTTTGCTATTTCATGCTAATTGAGAGTGCACCTTCTAAATTTTATCATGAACGATATTTCATGATAAGACATGCTTACATCGGTTTAATAGGCCACAAAATGAAAGCACTTACTATTTATCTTTATGGCACTTAATGCTAATAGCCCATTTAAAGTGTTTACAATGCAGGAGCCGCAGTACCTGTGCATTTAAAAGGGAATTGAAAGTGCACAATTTTTCCCCACTCAGAAGCCCTCAAAAAAAGATTAATTGAGGTCTAAAAATGGCTGCTGCCGTGTGACCGTGTGGCTGATTGGCTTGGTAAACAAGCCTTTTTTTTTCAAGTAGGACAGTTTCATCATTTGGAAAGAAAGAGATAGATTCTATTTAAAAAGCGTTGCTTGAGATAATTTAAACAAATACTGTAAGCTGTCTGAAACAAAGACAAAACATTCTTGCAATGATCATTATGCTTCAGCTTCACAATGCCACAACATTTTTACCCAAATGACCAGTTTGGGTCCGAAGTGGATTAAGGGCTGCTTTCAAGAGTATTTTTATTTTCGTAAGCCAAATTGAAGATATCAGGCAACGCACAGAGGCTTGGCTTCCCACACACTGTGAGGGGAGATTACATTTTGATTAATTTCTCACAGCTAGAGGTGGCGGCAGTGGGTTAGTTTGATGACCAGTGTTAGTCTTACTGTGATCCATGGCACGAGGGAGATCACTAAAGCTCCAATCTGACCTGTCAGAGTCAGCCTGTGGGTCTTCTTTCTTGAACAGTATCTTTAATAACCAACTATATGTTAACGATTGCTTTATCAGAATAAAAACATGTATTTAGTAATGTGATTTCAGCTGTCTGCCTGCTTGAGAAATGTAACATTTTTTTATTCTATCTGCATTCTTAGGTGATAATTGGGTGTTGATTACCCACTTTTATGGAACTCACAGAGTGTGGAAGCACTGAGGGATAAGGTGGTACAAGAATAGTCTGCAACACCTTCAGAAAGTCCAGCATTTCGCATGTAGACTGAAAAAAACAACATATGCATTTTTCTGGAAGTTGCATTTAACATCAGGTTCAAAACGCAGAATAGGCGAGATTCTTCTACATCTGACAGTATGCACATAAAACATTGCTGTCCATGTCAGATTCCTCTTCGGATGCACGCAGGAAGGATTACGGCAGATGCTATCATGGTTAATTTGCCATCAGTATTCAGTCGCTTCACACTGAAGACTTTTTTTTAACACCTCTGAGAGGCTACAAGGTGTTTTTTGCAGCTCTTTGCCTGCAGGGAGTTGACCTTGTCAGTGATATTTCTGTCTGAGTGCCTGGAGGCATCTCACAGACGCCACTGCCAGTTTTGGCAGGTAGAGAAATGGCGGGTTGCCGCAGAAACAGGACCGCCGGGAGGGGACATACAGCAGATTCCTCTAGACTGAATTTCAGCATGTCTGCAGAATGAAAATTGACTGTAAGGATCGACTGCAGCTATACATGTTCATCTGGTAATCTGATTAAAATATGCTTCAGAGTATTCAATTAAATATATTCAGTTATTACCTGGAATAGCTCATTCAAAATTTATATTTTCTAAAGTTTACCGTCAGGGCATCTAAGATGTAGATGTTTGAGAGTAGGAAGAAATTTGGAGAAATGTAGCAATATATCACAAATGGAGTCTCTGTAATGTAGGGTGACAATAAGAGCCATTTTTTCCCAGGATGTGTCCTGGACAGGATTTCTATATTGCATAAAATATCATGGGTGCCGTCAGAATGAGATTCCAAACAGCTGATAAAATCCAAAGGCAATCCATGTGACTCCAATGCATCAATTAATATCTAGCGAAGTGAAAAAGAATACATTTTCAGAAGATTATTATTACTTTAATTTAAATTAACCCTCAATACAAAACAGATCTTTAATGAGATTAAATTAAATTGTTGTGTTTAAAGCTAAAGTAGTTCTCTAATGGTCCTTCTGCAAAAAAAAAAAAATTGAATTTTATTATTTTTTTATGTAATATTTTATTTTATTTTATATATACATTATTTTTAGAAAACCTTTTTGTTTCACATGTTCTAAAGATAAAAGACCAAGACCAAAAAGAAAAGAAATAAAGAAGACCAAGACACACACCTATTATCTCAAAACCATAAGATCAAGAACTCTGCTAGAAGAATCCATGTCAATCAGCAACATCTTCAGAAACTTTTCCTACACAACCCTTTCAAATGTTGACACCACCCATTGCACGATGGACACTCTTTTAACATTTGCAAAATAAGATTACATCCTTCCACCTTATAAATGAGCTCCATTCTAATGTAAAACAGTGGAAATAATCTACGGTCAACAGGTCAAGAACACTTGCTGGCAGCTCCACCTCAAAGCAAATAGATATCTTCATTTATGAGCCAATTTACTTAAGAGATCCCACCAGACAGCAGGCTGGGTACAATAAATGGAGCTGTCCTAATGGAAAAATCTTGTTGGAGGAGCATGAAAGGTCATTTAATTTATTCCGGCTCCAGTGAACCATCTCTTATGCTCCTTAACCAACAGCTGCGACTGCGATGACCTATCTCCAAAGCCATTAGCATGATGCAAGTGCAGATACAGCGAATTTTATATGCACACTTTATTCATAATGCCCTGCTCATGATATCATCATCAAAATGAGATGTTATATGATATTATAAAGGTATACATCGATTATTATCAACACAGAGGAGATAGTAAACTGAAGAATTTGTACCAAACCAAAAGTGGTAACCTGAAAAGTGCCATCAGCTGATATTCGGGATTCAGCTGAAATAGCGCTCCTCTCGTGTCTCTTCAAATTGGCCTTTTAAAAACAAAATCAATGCATCTGCGTCAGATCAATAAGGGATTCCCTGGGGTGATTTCACAGCCTCAGCTGTATCACAAACAGCTTCCCTTTTTGTCAACGCTGAGGAGCAGCAGCCAGGATGACCTGTCAATTACAGCTTTTCTGTCTCAATCTGATGATAGTCCACCTTAAAACAGTTTATAGACAGAAATCGCTATTGCTCAAATAACTAACATTTTTAAGTAAGAAGACTTAAGCAGTATGTTCGTGTAAAACCACCTGGTCTGCATAAACGTACCTAAGTGCACATTTTAGCGAGACACATAACACGTGCAACAAGTACATATCACAGAGGTTTCCAAAATAAAACACTAGAAGAAGTGAAACTCTGACACCTTTTATTTCTTTTCACACAAATTTGCAGAGTTTTGATTAATAAAGCACAGTTACTTCAAGAATATCATGTTATGACTTTAAACAATATTAATGTGCTGGGAGATTTGAACGTTAGCATCGCACGTATTGAGCTTCATGCCTGTGGGTTTTTATAGACGGTAGGTTTGTTCGGCAGCTCACGGAGTACAGAGATGTAATTGAGAGGCGAGGAGCTCCGCTTCCAATCTTGTTTGTCGAAACAAGTAAAAGAAAGCCGATATAGCACGGTTGCATCAACAAATGCCTTTTTTTATCGGTTTTGTATTTGTTAACACTATCGGGTATGTTTAGGTTTGGATTTGGTGTAGGGCATATTTCCAACATAACAGAGCATTAGCTTTTGGGACAGTCCCCCAATATTTGAATTCTGAACCGGTACAATACGTACCTGAAGAAAGTTAATAAATACACAGCAATATGTACCTGTATCACCATAATAAAAATGTGCCAGGGTTCACTTATTGATGTGTTTTATCGCCACTCAGTGGACATTTCTTTTTGAAACTGTGGCGAAACGTGCAGTAAGGTACATAAAAAGCTGTTGCACAAACGTTCACAGAGGTACATATTTTTATGAGACCAGGTCGGTGTAAAATGTACTCCAATAATCTTCTAAAAATATATATATTTTTACAGTGTACTTTAGAGGCCTTTTACTGCTGCAAAGTTCCTAAATGCGGAACAAGCCTTCTGAATGCAAACTGAAAAATATCTGCCAGTGAATTCTCTTTAATACAAGTCTACAGTACATACAATACAATACGTCATATATCAGTTTTGTATTATTTTTTATCACACTTTAGCCAATATCACTAATGGTTCTGTTTTTGTCGCATTCCATCCTGTCAGTATGAGAGCACTTGGCATAAAGTCAGGGGTAGCTGACAGAACGCAATTAAATACATGAACAGCCCAAGGAGGAACCTCCTCCAGTTTAATTCTTTGGCAAATCCTTAGCTCTATGTGTGGGTGATTCTTAATTATTCCTCAGAGTCCTTTTCACCTGGCTCAACGTATTGAATCTCTAGCAATCTTTCAGTTTTGGCCCATGAAAGTGGTATAGGTTAAGTCCCTGAAGAGACAAAAGAGCTTCATTAGAAAGACATAATTTCCTGGTAATTGCTGATAAAAGTTTCTTTGGTCGTATAGAATTTATGTGAAACTGTAAGAGTTGCATAGTCTCTTCTATGCATGACAGTTGAAATATTTGACCGATTGATTTCATGTTTTTCCTTAATTATTAATAAATGAGACCAGCCATCCGGGACGATGACCAACTATACATTATTTGGCTAATTGCATAACTACTTGCTAATAAATATGAGAACTTTTAATATTTATGAGCAGCAATTATTTTACCAATTTCCCTGTATTATCTTAAAGGTTTCACTATGAAAAAAGGTCCATTACAGCACATGCAAAACAACTGTCTTTGAAAAAAGATGAGCACTGCAATAAAATTACAGTAGGCTAATATAAATCCGGAGGTCAGATGAGATTAATTTCACTATAGTCGATAACTGAGACATGGTGCCAGTCGCATTGCATGAAACAACAGTGAGCAAGTGATACAAGAGACCTTAAAAGTACAGCTGTTTTTAGTTACATGGAAGAAGGTTTGCTATAGGCAAATTTAGATGATGAATATTAGAAAATATTATCACTGGATGGCACAAGTATTTTCAACCAAGTGTTTTGTATTGAGGGTTAATTTGTGCTTGAATATGATACAATATAAGGATCCTTGACATCAAAGATGAGAGTCTTATTTCACTGATATAAGATATTTCTAGAAAATGCCTTCTCAGTCAGAGAATTAAGATAAAAGATGATATTTCCCATCCAAATAATTGCATTAATTAGTAGATAAAATTGATTGCATCGAATTGCACCAGATATTGATTTCTTTTGCCCTGACATTCATTTTCTACATAAAAACATTCACTTTCTAAGAAATATTCAGTGTTATTTTAATGCCAGTCATTTTCACATTTTTCAGATCAAAAATGTCTATATTGTGACTTCTGTACACATTTTAGCTATGAACTATTTACTAGCCATCTTGACTTGAGATGCAAGTAGCATAAGACAAACCAATAAGAGGATTCTCTGACAAAGACCAATATTAAAATGAATGGGTGAAGTCATAATTTTCCACTGGAGGGGTACTGCATGTCAAAGAGGCAATCAAACTGCAGACATGAGTGATTGTTCAGGGGCTCAATACACCCCTTTAATGTTGTTTTGGGGAATTTCTTTGGATTTATGACTCTCCTTAGGTAATTCATATAGCGATGCCTGTGAATGTTTGATACTAGCAAGAGACCTAACATTTGGGTTATTAAAACCAAGCTGAACACTCTGGGCTGCTTGTGCCAATGGAGACTGGTTAATTATCCACATTACCCCTAATCACAACCTTCGTTGGTTTCGGTTCATTTATGCTTTTCTTCTGTGATTTTCTGACTCTATACTACAACATGTGGCCAGAAACATTTTACATAAAATACCAATATATATATTTTTTCATTAACATAAATGATTACACACAAATAAAACCCTGTAATAAAATAAGCATCCCATAATTTTTTCTCGCAAAAACTTGGTGGCAGTAACTGTAATCATATTTTTGTGATTGCATTCCTTGACATCGCTCTATTGCTATTAAGGATTTGTATAGGAGATTTTTAACATTTCCAAAATTCACTCATTTACTTAAAAGAAGGAGGGATTGGGGAAAACAGAATAGGAATGAGGGATAGAATAGGAAATTAGAATAATGACACAACTTGAAAATCATTGTATAAAAAATATCTGAACAAAATTGTATTTTATTTTTGTTTGAGCTGTAATATGCAACATATCTTGCAAGTGTAAATTACAACAAAATTAAGTGATTAACAGATTCTACCCAATTAAAAAAAGAAGAATCTGAGTAATTTTTAAAAAAGCATTTTTCTACTAACTAATTATATAACATTCACATTTCTATTGCTGGTTTACAATTCTTTAATCTGCAAAGTTAACTTCTAAATCAAAAATTACTTTTGAGAAAATCCAAAATCTTCAAATTATAGTTGATACAACATTACAGAACAATTGCTAACGTTTTTCAATAGACAGTGTATCAAGTCTAAACTCACCTTGTCAGCTTACACTGGAGTCCAAAGACAAATTTGTTAATATTTTTCAGTGCACAACAGTTAAACTGTCTTACGAAAGAGAGAAAGAAACAATGCATTCTCTATGAATACTGCCAAAGACATATCAATATCGGATCGGATATAGTGCTACAGCATCAATCGACCCAAAACCAATCCTTGACAAGATCTATGCTGTGCTATCAAATTATAATGAACAAAAAGAAAAAGCACAGCTACTAACATGTCTCGGAAGCTAAACAAAGCTGCCATATTGAAAGTCAAAGAAGAGGAAAAGGCAATACACTCTACGAAAAAGTCAGTCTGAATAGTTGCTTGCAGTAAAGCAAAGCAGAAAAAAGGAAATCCATGTCTTTTTTTACGCACAAATAAGCAAAGATGTGTCTTTGTGCTCTAAAGAAGAAACAATGTCCGTTAAGCTTCACCACATGTAATAACTTCTTGTGGTGTCCACCTGCGTCGGCTTAGTGTCTGAAGAACCGTCCTTGTCCTTTTCGCTGTCTGCCTCCCATAAGTTAATGAGGGGAGGATAGAGTTCGTTTAAGGGGATGGAGGAGGTTTTCTGCATGTACTTCTTTAAGGAGTGATGGTAGTTCTTTCGCTTCCATCTCTTTGCAATATATAACGTGATTGAGCCCAGACTGATGATGGCCAGTATTGTGCCCATGACTGCCGCCAGAGCCGTGTTGGTGCCTTGCTCAGAGATCTCCACCGCAAATGTAGCGTGCTTGGTCGTGACATTAACGCATGACTTCTGAGTCTGCTGGTGGATATTGGAGACCGAGAGACAGACCTCATACTCAGTGGCCGGCTGAAGGTGAGTGAGGTTGTACTCGTGAACATCCACAGGAACTTTAGCCGTGTAGGTTATGTGAGGGTTGTCAATTTTCATGGTGGCCGATGACCACTTTAGGTTGGACGTCATGACGTTAGAGTTCACTTTCCAGGATACCAAAATTGAGTGGGACTCTGTGTGTTTTACGTAGATCTTCATAAGCTGGGTGCTATCCAGAAGAGTCCCGTTGACTCGAATGGCAGTCACCCGAGTGTCCGCTCCTTCAGTATTCTGAGCCACACAGGTGTAGTGTCCAGAGTCGTCTACCTGAATGTGGGATATGCGCAGAGTTCCTGCACTGTTGAGTTGGTATTTCTCGGATACGGTATCCATCATGACTTTGTTACCAGATGGGGTCACCCAGTATATTTCTGGTTCAGGTTCAGCCATAGCACGACAGTCAAGATCTACCGTCATCCCAATGTCTAGGTTGAGGTGATTGGGGAACGTGTCGTGAGAGATCATTGGCAGACACTGGCCTGAAGATTCACGAGAAAGTACATCTCTCACACGCTGGCCTCTAACCTCAAGTGGCATGGCACAGAACATGGAAAGAGGCTCCATAAATCGAATGGTGGTCTTGTTTGAGCTCATCCATTGAATTACACAGTCACAGCGCAGTGGGTTGCTGTGGATACTGATCTCCCTCAGGTTGGGCAGGGACTCCGCCGTTGCTTGGTAGAGAGAGTTCAGAGCGTTGTTATTGAGCATTAGACTCTCTAGTGATGGCAAGTCACGGAATGCTAAGCGGCTCACGTAGGAAAACTTGGGGTTGTTGGTGGCTTCGAGTTTGGTCAGCTCCGGGAGGTTATCCAAGGCGAAGCGATCAATAGACACAAGTTCTCCCATGTTGTTAATGCCAAGTTCTTTTAGCTTTAGCATGTTTTTGAAGTCGCCCTCTTGAATTTTATGTATTGGATTCTTGTTCAAATCCAGAAATTTCAGGTTTGGAAGCTTCTGCAGAGCAGTCTGTGGCACCCGGACTAGTTTATTATCATAGAAGGAGAGACTCTCCAGGTTGTCTAGTCCAATGAACGCATTGCCTGGGATGTCAGTGAGCTCCATTCCTGCCAGGACCAGGCTTCTTAAGTTGGTAAGAGGTTTAAAGTTCAAATCCAGGATGCCGACCACAGGATTTTCCCCAATCATCAGGATCTCCAGGTTGGGGGTTGATTCAAACCAGCGACTGTCAATGGCCTTGAGTCTGTTGGAGTTCAGATGGAGTCTCAGAAGATTACGCAATCCGGCAAAGGCATTGGGTGCAATGGAGCTGATCTGATTGTGATTAATGTACAGCTCCTGTAGATTGGTAAGGTCTTGCAAGCTGAAGTCAGGCATCTCAACTATTTGGTTTTCCTCCAAGTGAAGCGTTGTGAGTTGCGACATGTTGGTCAGGCCGATATCCCGGATGTTGCTGAAATTGTTCTGGGACAGGTCGAGTTCTGTGAGATTCAGTAACTGCTCTAGTTCCTCACTAGTTCTGGCAATGTAGTTACTTTGCAGAAGCAACACCTGTGTGTCAGCAGAAAGGTTTCCGGGGATGCGTGTAAGGTGAAGGTCGTTGCAATCAACAGTAGTTGCTTCTCTGTAGGTGGACTGGGGTGTGAACCAAGGCCGGATCTCGCACACACAAAGCTGAGGACATTCTGTACTCTGAACTGAAGAGAGGCCAAGCAAAGGCAGGAGCAGGAAGAAACAAATCTGGCCTTGCACAACAAAAAAGAAATTCCCTCTTGCCATTCTGACTGTAAGTGTTTATCCTCTCAGATCTGAGCTGGAATTCCTATAGTGCCAAAAAGATGGTGAGGTGAGATTCTCATTCAATAGAAGTGTTGCAAAATAGCCCTTTTATCCCTCTGAAAGCTTGAACAGTGGAGTCAAAGAGCTTCCGAAAGATTTAAGAGTGTAGTTCCCGTGGGCTCATATAGGTTTAAAACTTCCTCACAGCATGAATCTTGAACTGTAGAGTTGGCCTAGAAAAAAAAACAAACAGAGAAAAGCCTGTTACAATAATCAATGGAAATTTTCGTTTACATGAAAAATTCTAACAAAGCATATTCTAACAAACGTAACATATATTAAAAGCATAAAAACTGGATTTAAACAATAAAAATATAGATGAAGCAAAACCTATAATAAAAAATGCAAAAAATTATTTTATTAGAATTACCACTATGAAAATGTAACTATAAAAGAGCAGACATTTTTTAAGCAGACATATCTAGATTAACCACATTATGTAGAAGCATTTACGTTGAAAAAATATGAAACTCGCATACAAATATGAAGATAATGTGAAAACCAGAGGCACGGGCTTTTGTTTACTGCAATCTGACATGCATGAAGAGGTGGATCAAAGAGGAAAGAAATGGTGACCGAAGGAAAGGAAGGAAATATTATTCCTCAGGTGATCAAACAATTGCTATTGTCAACAAAGACTGAACATTATTGAGGTGTAGAAATGACTGTACATTTATTCATAGACTTTCCTGTCAAGATATTACCATACTCTGATTCAAAATGGTTTTCCATCTAGGTTAAATAACTACAGTATTACATCTCTTTGCAGCAATTATGTAAAACAAAATACATAAAAATATGATATTATGCAAATGTGAACCGTGACAGATCAATCATATCAAATCAGGTAAGCTTGACTTGATTCTGCATACTCAGTAGTAAATATGTGTTGTCCTAGATTATGGAGGATAATTTAACACTAAAGGGCTTTTGAAGTTTGCAACGAAATAACCGTGAATATTAAGCATCCATCGCAAGGAAAAGGCACAAAAAGGTGGCATGTTATTGTGTCTTTGACAGAGCAGTGAACGGGGCATCTGCTATCCCATATGGTGCTAATGCTGACTCAATCACACAAACAGCAAGCCAGAGGGATTTAGTCCTTGCCAAATACCACCTACATTAAGAACAGATACTCCTCCACAAAAGTTGCTCAGCTTTGTTAATGTTTCTTAACGGCAAGATTCAAAACAACTGAACTACACGCATCCTGAAAACATAAGACTTAAAGAAAAAACCACCAACGCGACATTTAGATTACACATGCCAACTTTAGAAATAGGTTCACTTCAGAGCTTAGGAGTCTTTCGTGAAGTTGATTCCACCAACAAATACAAGCTTGGACAGCTTGAACAATTTTATGTCTCATACTCTCAAGAAAATGAATGGAGGAAACATGGTACAGCTGGTGTAAATGAGTCCTTTAATGTGAGAGTGGAAATCAATAAGAGGTCTGATCTTCCCCCTGTGGCCAAAGGAGCATCAGGGCAATTTAGAATGAGAGCTGACTATAACTGCCAGTATCAGCAATTCTCATAAAAGAGTGCAATACACAGATGGGACCCGGCTTGTGTTATCAGAGTTATCAGCACCACCCTTAAAGTATTTCTTAATGTGATACAGATTGACACCTCACACTGAAAATGATGCTAAACTAGCGAAGACAGAAGCCAAATCAATAAGATAATTAAAGGGGTAACTTTGGCTATTCACTATTTTAACATTGAAAAAAAAATAAGTGGTAGAATTTCAGTCCATTTATCTTACAGGTTGGAACAAGAAAAATGATACAATAAAAATATACATTATCTAATTATCTAGGATGTAATACAATACATCACACAATGACACTGACAATGAAATATCTTAATAAGGTAATTAAGATGAAAGATTAAACTAATCTGTAACATTGTAAGAGAGGCAGATGAATGAATGAAATGAAAGAAAAATAGAAGGACTAAAGTGTTCCATTATTTTCCAGGAATAGCAACTAATTAACTAATTTTTAACAGAACATGATCCTTCCTTTACATGACACTCAATTTGTTTTACTATGTCTTAAAGGGATAGCTCACCAGAAATCATTTTAACCCACCAAACCTGTATGATTTTTTTCTATATATATTCAGTAATGGTTTGTCTATACAATAAAAGTCAACGAGGTACAAAACAACACTAAATCCCCCTGATTTTGATTATTAGGGTGAGTAAAGAAAAATTTTCAGTTTTGTGTATATGTTTAAATATACACTATATTGCCAAAAGAATTGGTCACGCCCTTCTAATGAACAGGTTTAACTACTTTAGTAATATCCATGAGTATACAAATCTTAATGTTAAAGCATATAATGATATTCTAGGGAACTGTGTTTTTAATGTTATAGCAGTATGGATAGGACCCTATTTTATTCTAACATGACAATGCCTCTGTGTATAAGGCAATGTTAAAAAATTTACTAATTGAGTCAGTGTGGAAGAACTTGACTGGTCTGCATAAAGCCAATTCCTAATCCCAGCTGATCACCTCTGGTGTGACTTTAAATGCAGTCCTTGAGCCAAAAACTCAATAACCAATGACTTGTACATATGGGCGCAGTGATTTTAGACACTTCCGAGGCTGAGATGGAAATCAATTTTTAAATAAATGAATTATTGTTGCTACAGTTTTGGAAGTGTCTTTTTCTCTTTTCTACAGAAGGGGGTGTCCCAATACTTTTGTAGTGAATGTGCAAGTCACTGGAGTTTGGTGATGAGTTTTTGGCTGTATTTTAAGTTTAGCTGGGATTAGGAGTTGGCTTTGAACAGACCAGACAAGGTTGTATCCCTGGAACACAAAACATAAATAACATGGGTATATTTGTAGCTATAGCCAACAATACATTGTATGGGTTAAAATTATCATTTTTTCTTTAAAGCCAAAAATCATTAGGATAATAATTTATATTTGATTACTAAAACGAATTGCTAAGAACTTTTGGATGACTTTAAATGCTATTTTCTCAATATTTGGATTTTTGGCATCCTCAAATTCAAGATTTGCAAATAGTTGTATTACAAATATTGTCATATCCTAACAAGCCTACATCAACAGAAAGCTTATTTATTCTGCTTTCAAATTATCAAAAACATATCCTTATTACTGGTTTTGTGGTCCAGGGTCACATAGAGTATATAGATTGCTGCTCTTAAGGTATTTTCCATTGTCTGAATCAGTAAATAAAAAAAGGAAAATGCACCTAAAATTTCGCCATGTTTACATTTATGTTTCATTTTTGTTAAAAATCATTATTAGGTACAAACACAGAATTTCTCTCTTTTCAAATTTCAGTCATTTTTTTTAAAAAATGTACACAGCCTGCAATTATGAATGGAAGAAATATGATGTAACAAACATATTTCACACAGTACCATTTGCCTAAGCACCACACAAATAGGACACCCTGAGGATTCTCATAAATATTCCATCTTTATAAGTAAACAGGATCTGAATCCAAATTAATGGCTATTTATGGCCATTCCATCCTCATTAAGTGAACTTCTGCAACCAGCTTGCTTCTGTTGCCCAGCCTGTCATCCTGAACTTCTCCTATTCGTAGATAACAAATGACAGCTGTGAAATTCAATGGGAGCCTATTTGAAACACCTGCCATTTCAGATCACCGACAGATGCAGATCTGTTCTCTGCAGAGAGTGAAGACTTCTGTTTTGAAGACACGTCTGATCTATGGGTCACAGTACTGACAGCGTGTGACAGGGTATTATTTCAAGTTTGAGGTAAATGTACACTTGAACCCTGAAACTTCAGTTGAAGTGTACACTAAGAGCTATACCGAGATTTGAGTGTGATCATGAGTAGCTCTTTGTTTTGATGCCCTAAATGTTAAGTAAGTGATTACAAACATACAAGTCCGTACTTCCGAAAATCAATCTCACGGAAAATCAATGTTTTAACTGCTACCAACAACACTAATGGGTTTGTGCGTGTATATAAAAAATAAGGGTATTTGGATTGGTACGCAAGCCAAAGCTAATGGCAAGTATCCACAAAAACATTAGAACACATCATTTGTTGTTCGTGATTTGATTCAGTGATTCATCAAGTCACTTATGAATAGCAACAGAAAAAAAGCTGTTGCTACAGATATAAACAGGGCTGATTGTGTTTCTCACAGACTTAAAATATCCTGAAAATACATTTCCAGGAAACTGTATTTGCTTTTCTAACCGTCTATATGCACATAGCTTTCTGTGAAGGCAGAGGAAACACTGGAAATACATTCCAAGCATACAATGCAAAAGTCCAAACAAACAAGTGGAGAAACCCAAAAGGCCTGCTAAAATGGCTTACAATGTCATCTCCAAAAAATGACCATCTTGTCTCTAACTCCAGTCTTTTCTCTGCTAATCCCCTCAAGGGGCTCACTTCCTAAAAACCTTCATAGAAAGGGAGTGAGAAATTAACGGTAATTAATTTTATTCTTGGATCAAAAAGGCTTTGCAAAGGGCCAAGAGAGCAGATCTTTTCACATCCAACATTCAAGACCGTCTACGCTTGCCAACTCTTAATCTGAGGGGTATTATTAATTGCATGGTGAATCATAGCTTTGCCCAGGGTTGAACTGTGGGGTAATGGCATAGGCGTTAGAGTGCTGTGGAGATGGGGACTATTGCAAATAGCATAAAAACATTGATTGCCGATCAACTGGAGTCCTCTGTGTCACTGCACAAAGATGAGTGCGGAGAAGTAAATGCACGAAAGCCCCAAAGGTCCCATTTCATTTCTTTTTAGCAATGTGTGTTTCAAACCATTTGCGCTTAAAAACACCACTGAGTGGATTACCAGAATTTGTAATATCTAAAACGCTCAAATAGCATTCAGAATCATTGCATGTAAACATCAATTTGAATCTTCCATAAAAGATGCGTGTTGTGAGATTTATTCTAATACATATCCCATAAAGTTATTCATTTTGTTCAAAATGTTGCATCCGAGTTAGTTTCTTATAGCTAATAAGCTTATCTGAATATTACAAATTCTGTTTAAACTAAACATTTAAATACATAACTATTGTAAACATGCCTTATGGTCACAAAACTAAATGAGATGATTCATGAATTTACAAAAAAAGGACTATTAAAATTCATGCATTTATGAGAGAGATGTCTTTTTTCTTCTTTACTGTCCAAACTGATTTATTATTATTATTTTGCCACAGTGATTTCTTATCCAGATTATGGTTGCAGAATTAGTCACAAACAGCTGCTTGGTCTATTCCACTCTTTATCTGTGACCAATACAAACGAAAGATGATTCTTTTCATCAATATAACGCTGACACAAAATGATAAATTCCAAATTATAATCGCAAATTAAAAGACCTCTTTGCGGCTCCACTACAAGAGCTATATAATTGTTCAAATAAATTGACACAACAGTTTTTTTATTGCACCGACTGTCACTATGTCATAATATGTTCTTAATTATTTAACAATAATTTCTTCGTTATGTGTAATAAATTAACATTTCCATTAATCAAAGTATAAGAACCATATTCTTAATAACATCCACTGGAAGAAAAGATTACCTTTTTAAAGATGTTACCACCTGCCGGCTATACTATTGTCTTCATCAACATATGCCCGACATTTTCTTTACGTTGCTGTTGCTCATGAGGACGCTTCTCTTCTAATGTCAGAAAACAACTTCTGCAACAGACGCAACAGCTGCAACAAGGGGTGGCGTCCCCGGGGACAATACAACCCCCCTCCTCAAACCTCATTATACATCCTTTCCTGACTAAAAGACGTCTTCCCGTGTTTATTGTCTTTCCTAGGGAAGTTGTGGCGTCTTATTTCGAATGAGTAAGCAACGAAACATCTGCTGGAGTGCCTGGACATTGAGATGCAAATCACATTTCTGCATCGCCAACCAGACCCCATGCGCGCCTGCGGTAAGCCAGCGATAAAGGGATCTGATCAAAGTTTGGGATCGATTTCCGACGCAATTGCAGTGTAAAATCACTCTCGGGAGGCTAAATATAACAAACGAGTGACAGTGAAGAATTGAATTTAATCCAAGCGGCATAACCAAGCAGGAATAGTAAAACTGATACGGCAAACCAGACGCAGCCAAATGCTTCGCGCATGCTGTTTCATTGTTGCATGCATTCGCGTTTGATGTAAAGCTTTAAAAAGTCACCCGTTTGCCATTCCCATCACATTCTGCTTATACACACGCATACGCTGTGGCATTATCTTTTCCCCACGCTATTATTTTGAGAGATACAACGCATATGTAAACTCATAAACAAACCATAAATTATGAAAAATCACACACGTTTTGCCCTTGAACGTCTCGAGCGCAACAGCCGACGCGTCCTTGCTATTAAATGCAGTAAATCACGCCGTATGGCAGGCGATTTGAACATTATTCCTTAAAACGGTTACTATTTTTAACACTAGTACTTATTCTAATTTTTAATAGGCTACTGCAATAGTAAGTTATCCAGTGTTGACTAGTAGCGCATCACATAATTTATTGTTTGCAAACTAGAAGCTACTAATTCCACTGATACTAGTCAGCTACTTAAGGTCCTGTTGAGATACAATATCTCTTCTACCAGGGTACTGTGTATGTGTGTGTGTGTATATATATATATATATATATATATATATATATATATATATATATATATATATATATATATATGATATCACAACACAACACACTGAACAAATACAGTACACAATTTGGTAAAAATAACTAACTCATTGTTGGCACCAGTTTGCAAAAACTTCCCCATTTGAAAAAAAATTACTTTAGGAAAGTTTATATTTTTTAATGAATGCCTGCTAGTATCTAATAGCTTCTTGTGAAACTGAAAATGATAACCAGCACTACTAGATTTTTTCACAATCATTAAAGAAAATAAAATATGGCTTATCATAGTACTACTTATAAATAAGGATCATTTATAAACAAGTGTCGATATGAAAAGAGAAATAGTTAAAGGAATAAATGTTAAAACGGCTTGCCATACACCTAATCCATACAAGAGAAGCCTGAAAAGGCAACATAGATACCATCTATTTTCAGTTACAAGACGGAAACACATTTTTGGGTGACTTACTTTAAAACCACAGCTCATTCTGCCAGACAAAGGTTTTGCAAGTTGCTCTGGTTATTTATTTATTTATTTATTTATTTATTATTTTTGCACTGCGAAAACCTGTTTAGCTGCCCGTGGTTCTGGTTTAACGTGCACAGATGCACATGCATGAACAGAACAGTATAGGGATGCTTCAAAACCTATCCGAGCATACCTCTTTAGTTTTCCAGCCTACACGTTCCGAATGGCATTGAAGTCCTCCCTCCGCGCTGACTGCTTCACGCACTTACAGTACCTAGATACAGTATCTATGTCCTTGCAAAGGAGCAATGAAAGAAAATCCATAGATAATAAATACCATCACGTCGCTCGTAAGTTCCGTACGATGAACTGCTTTACAGCGGCATCGTTTCGTTACATCCACCCCGCGAAAATTCGTGCGCAACCTTCGCCAAGCGCATGGTCGGGTTTTGCGTGGATCCTTGCAACGGGAATCCGCTGACTGGCTCTCGTCCGCCGTGTCTCCGTGTTACTGTGGAGTCCGTGCTGCGTCGCCAAGGAAAATATGATGACAGCACCTGGCGCTGTCCAGGCGAGTCAGCTGATTCCCGAGCAGGCGATTGGTTGCTAGCCGGTGGCTGTCACTCGATTCCCAAGCAGAGCACCATCTGTTCAGGGATTGTTGTGATGCGAACAAAGGCGGGCGCTGGGGGAGCGCGGTGGGGATAACGCGGGGCGTCGAAGCTGAAATGCTAAGGAGCTGATATTCTCTTATGAGAACGTCCTCCTTTGACTCCCTCCTCCTTTTTGACGTAGTGATGGAGGACTCTGCATGGTGTCCCACTCACCAAAGATTTACAACGAGACAATGTCCCTTTGTTCGGTGCCTCACTTTGAGGAAAGTTCTTCCTAATCCATCCATCCTTGTGCATTGTCTAGAGATTTTCAGACAAAATTTCCTGTTTTAAAACAAAGAGTACATTTCCTAATGGCTTATAAATTGAAAACATTTAAAAATTGCAATTAAATTCATTTGTGTGTGTTTATGGAGAATATGAAACTTTCTGCCCTACTTAATATGCCAAAAATACATAAATAAATAATTTTTTAAAACATCCCATGAGACATGCAGTGGATGAAAACATATTTCAGAGCTAATTTATTTGCCTGTTAATTAGTCTGTTCACATAAAGCACACTGGATAAGAGGGAAAAAAGCGATTTCTAAATCACCTTTGAAAGGTGTAGAAATATATAACTTATTTTTTCTATTAACTATCGAATTTATAATTAGTGTTTTGGAAACTGGTGATCTGTGGACTAACACATGCACAAATGCTGAAAAAGATAACACTTTACAGTAAGATTTATTTTTTAAAGTCAACAAAATCTTACAAAATATTATAAAAATATTTCTTGAGCTATTATTTATTATTTTAGCTCATTTACTAATCAAAATCAAATTTGTAATTCTCTTAGTATTATTTAATAGAACTGAGCTAATTAACAGTTATATTTTTATTTCCTAATGTTAACAGATAATGCTAAATGTATTGCTCATTGTTAGTTATTGATTGCTACTAAACAATGGTTCAAAAGCACATGTGATTAAACATTGTTTGATCTTTACACTCGTCAATTACCCAGAGAGTCAATCAGTTTAAACCACTGGATGAATGCGTAGGAGCTTTTTCTGAGTCACCTTCAGATGGAGAACTGGAGGCAAGTGGAGAATACAGCTCCCGCACTGCCTCCCCCATGGTATGCTTTATCCCATTGAGAGATGCAGACAGATGGAGTGCTGTCAGTGTTTGTGTGTGCGTGGGTAGGTTCAGATAGCACAGGGAAACTTTTTGAGGTCACTGTTGCCCTGAAGGCCTTAGCTGGCAGGTATAGAAACACTATAGGGGCACTGGCTAGATGTGCATTGTGATAAGATGGTAAAGATCAAACATGTGCACTTTCAGAACTAAACTGTAATCTTACAGCATTCTAGGGGAAAAAACATCATACAGTAAAAAATCTAGAAATATTTAGCAAAACAAAAATGTTTCACATGCCTGAAAGAGCATGACTATTAGGTTACACCAACAAACGTTCAGATAGAAATAGAAATAGCAGCAGATTAAGACCTTGAATTAAAGTAAATTAGACACCCTGCTGACATTTAACAGCCTTGCTTCAGTTGCAGAAAAATCCAGATGTGCTTTGATTGAAGATATTGATTTATTCCATTAAGACGAACAGTAACCAGAATCAGATATGTTTGCTTTAGAGGATTCTCTTAGCATGCTAACCATGCTTAACAGGTTCAGTCAGTTCATGCATAAATAAATACATCTTAAAAAAACAGCATGCATTTTTATTCACTGATGAAATCAGATTCAGCAACAGCACATCATTTTTTAAAAAAGGAATTTGAAAGACATAATTTCAATATGACAAGTGCTGTCTATAGAATTATTCATACAGATTTTTTCTATTGCTAATTTTTTTATTGTTTTCCATTCTAATATGGAAAAAACAATTATAATGCAACAATGATGTAATGTTTTCTACTCTTTGGATAAAATCAAGAAACTCTGACTCTGTACTGCTGGAATAGTCACCATCTCATTCAGACTGACACAGAGGTTAACAGAAGTTAAACCACAGCCTGGGGTTAGTCTAGCTATCTGCCACAGCGAGATTTAAAATCCTGTATTTGTTGTGAGAGGGTTCACAGAAGCACTGAGTCAGGCGGGACCTGTGGATATGGGGTGCTGGCAGAGGTCAGTCTGTCAATAAGGCCACATTAGAGTCAGTAGAGGTGAGACCAGAGGACATGGTCCTGCTCAGCAAACTGCTTTTTAGACCACACATGCATTCATGAAAAAGTTTAGATTTTAGTGTTGTACCCTTGTCCCAGAACCAGACGTTTAATCCTAAATATTTAATAAAATATTACATTATACAAGTTATCTATTATTATATAAACAATGTTCAAAAGAAAGAGTAAAAAAAACATTTAAATACAGTGTAAAATTAGTGATGGTGAGATGAAATATGAAATCATGAGAGTGAATTAAACGCATAATGTCATCAAACAAATTACATTTTTAAATGTGGTCAATTTGTTTCACAAATAAAAAAGTGTTCAAATATGTTTGAAAATCTTTAATTAAACAGCAATAATAAATATGAAATATCATATTTATAAATCACTTTGGATTTTTAAATGTAAAATTTAAAAATCCAAGGGCCACAAGGCCAAGCACGCATATACCTCTTAAAATGCGACTTAACAGGAAGAACTTGTAAACTGTATATTTCCCCAGAAAATA
This sequence comes from Puntigrus tetrazona, assembly GCF_018831695.1. Classification (NCBI taxonomy): domain Eukaryota; kingdom Metazoa; phylum Chordata; class Actinopteri; order Cypriniformes; family Cyprinidae; genus Puntigrus; species Puntigrus tetrazona. The sequence goes on from NC_056704.1 coordinate 21,210,932, forward strand.
ATTGAGAAGCTGATGCAATGCAGGTTAGTTAAAGTTCATTACTGAAGCGTTCACATACCTCTAAATGGGAGTGAGTAGAGGACATAAGGGGTTTGGTGTGGATAAATATGTGAGCTCATTTTGTGGATCCCTGATCAAATGATCAGCTTTTAAATTCTCACACAGTCAACTAAACACAAACCTACACAACCCCACGAGATACATGATCCAAAGCAGACAGGCCCCCATTGTCCTATGATTCACTATTTTAAAGTCTGAGCATCATAGTTTTAATGTCATAACTCAAGCACACACTTTTTATACACACAAGTACTTAAATAGCTTATTATATATGCACTCTACTGTAGACGAGAACAATTTTCTCCGTGGCATTCTCATCTCCAGCCCACTCCAAGAAAAAACTCCTCCATAATGCATTGCTTCTCTTCACTAAACCTCTCAGTTTCTACATTTAGAGAATCATAACGCTCTAGAAAAAAACCCAGACATGCATGGCCTAACCTGAATTAAGAGCTCAGATGAACCTGGGCAGAAAACTGACTATTAGAGAGCAGGGAATTAAGACTAATTTGAATAGCTTAGGTTTAAAATAAAAAGAAAAATGGCCTTATTTAATTTGCTTTTAGTTCTATTAATAATCTTAACCTAGGGATGATGCTCATGGGGAACGTGTTTGCTTAAGAACCAGTGAAGGAACAGATTAAACCCCAAAGCATGAGAGCACCAGCTGTATTGCTGTTTCTATTGGGTAGGAGGTGAAAAAACTCACGGTGGTCTCTCCATTACAAGGTTATGGAGATTGAACGTAGCAGTTTCTTTTCACTCAAGGAAAAACTATGATTGATTTATTGTTTAATAACACCTAAAACTATATTCATGTCCAAATTACCTTTAACAATATGGTAAAAAGTTGGCGCTGTCAAAATCAGAGAGAAAAAGGCACATTTTTGTACTATGGTATCCTTTGAAGAAGCTTTGTAAATACCATGGAATACAGCAAGTGAAGAAAATAGTATTTATTTACTACTATGGTATACATCAAATAGATAAACCGCGGTTGTGTCTGACGAATCTCTCAGAGATGGATGACAGTTCCTACATACATGCCCCTCCTCCAAAAAAACAAAGAGAGAGACTTGATGGCAAAATCTCTTGTCTTGGGGTCACAATGGTGACCGTGTTTTGCGTTAGGGTTATGACCTCTTGCACAGAGAATGGATATGAAGAAGAGAAAGGGTGGGGGATTCTTTCAGGGCAAGAAATTCTCTCACATAAAGCATGGCGAGCTCATGCCTGCACAGCAACGGTTGCCAGGCAGATTGGATGCCTTGATAGTTCCTCTCTCGATGGCAGAATCTAATCCCCTATAGCAAAGCATGTTCACATGTCAACTCAGTCTCGCTCTCCCTCAATCTCAGCTTTATATGAACTGCACAGCCAGACTGCAATTTCCCCTATTACTAACAGAATTATACTTCTTACTTTCTTCAAGATTGAGGCGCATAATTATGAAAGTGCCAAATGAATTAGTACAATTGGTGCAATGCAGAGCCACAAATCACATGCACATACATATTGCTATTGTTCATCCACTCAGGAAAGTGCAATAACAAAACACTTGAAGCCTGATGAACACGAGCAGAAATTGCATTTGTAGATTTAGTAAAAAAAAGTAATTGGATGAATTGGCAAAGAACAGTGTCTTGTTTTTCAAAAACAAAATGTTTAATATATTGAACATCATAATATATTTTTAATCTTAATTTTTGAAGCAATTACATGTTGTTTTAATGTGCTTTAATGGATGCAAAAAGTTGAATTTTGGAGAGACACTCCCGTATACTCACCCATTTAAGATTTAAAGCCAAACTATGCAAAATTTAAAGTCCAAGATCCATTAACTAACATCTCCTCCTCTCTCAAAGGAGGTTGTGTCTTCACAAAATCAAGTCAAAGAGATGATTCACTTGGTCTACATCTGGTTTAAATATTAAGCAGCTCTGCCTAGTAACCAAATATATGCAAACATAAATGTAGACATATAAATTGCAATATGAATAATATTTGAATGCAACCATTTAATACATGTGTAAAGTATAAAAACAATTAAGTATACTTGCTACTTTTTAAATATATTTTACAAGATTTTTATTCAATTTAAAGAAATGGCTGTCTCCGAGTACACTGAAGGAGAGTCCTCACTATTCAGGTCAAAGTGAATATTTCATAGAATGTTCCAGGAACTCTGAGGTTGTGAGCAGGTCAGCTCCTAGTGATATTTAAATCTATTTTTTCCCCCTTTGAAAATGGTTTTATTTTCATTTTCAAATCAAAAACATTTTATGCAAATGTGTAAAATTAGACATAATTTGAAAGCTGTAATATAAGCAATGCAGATAAGCATGAATATGTAAATGCTATTATATATATAGAAACCTTACCAGATATGTATACCTGCAGTATTTGCATTCGTTACCTGTTCTTTTCTCGCTCTCAAAATCTGAGACAGTTTTTCCCTCAGGATTTCAGCACCATGGATAGTGATAATAGAATCATTTTTGCAAAAGCTCTGAATTACTGTGTCAGAAGTGAAGAAGTCAGACTCTGTCTCTTATCATAGGTTTCAAATCAGATCGTGTGCCACTTTCAATCAATGATCCCCCATCAACCAGGAAAAAACAACTGATGTGCAAACACAAAGTTAATCTGTATAATCCAATGCACTGAGAGATTATATTTAGAAGCTTTTTTTCAGCTTTTATGGGGGCCTTTGTTCATCTCAGCATCAAAAATAAGTCTCTATTCAACGCAATAATATAAGTGTTAATGGCTAAAAATGTAATATTATTATTGACACTCCAAAATAAAGTATATTTTTTAAAGAATAATAGAAAATAAATAAGAAACAACTAAACCATTGAATAAAAATCAAAAGCAACAAAAACTACAACTAACGCATTTATATGGTTATAAGGATTATTAGGACATGCACAAAATGCTTTTCCCCACAATTAATTACATAAAAATCTGCACATGGATTAGGAAAAAGATAAACCAGGATCAAGTCTTCTGAAAAACATCAGGATCTCTTTATTGCCCTGAATATTTCACATGGCAGGCAGAACAGAGTCTGTTGCCAGTTTATAAACTATGTTCTATTCCTTATTCGAAAATGTGCATGTTTTACAATACACCACGAGGCACTCAGAAATTTTGACAGTGTGTGCTTGTGGTTCACTTGGTGCTCACTTTAGGCCAAAAGTACAATGTACCTTTGCTACAAAAATAGCAAAACATGAAACCGGTTCATTAATGCATTTATTGCCCTTGTTTAGCCAGCAGCCATTACCTTTCAAAGCATATTACAAAATCAATTCAACCTTTAAGTTTTGCTTTGTCATTTTAAATTGTATTGAACAAAAAAATGCCCATGGCAGTTGCATAAGACATTAAACCAATGGCATTCGTGTGCTGTTTTTATATTTTGGGTCATGCTTGGGTGTATCATTCAAACAACTCAAAATGTGAAAGCAGCTCTATAATATGATAGTAATGAGGCAACGTTTAGTCAGTTAAAGCCTTAATATTGACTTTTTCCTCCTGTACACTTTACACAATATAGAATTAAATTATCACAGAGATTGAGATCCAGACGATCCTTTATCTGGAAACCCTCACATTACTGCTTCCCCTCACTGTGCCTAGTGTTTGTTAATACAATAGAGGGCTAAAATTGGGAACACAATGTCTTTCAGCAGATATGGGACGCCTTGTCGCAAAGCCATTGCAGTTTAGAGCTTCCAATTATTTATTTATTTTCTCCAGCAGAGCACTGTTAACTAGGCCACCAATGAAGAGCGAAAGGTTGGTAAAACGATGTTAAATTACAACTCATAAATTTCAGATAATTCACAAAGAGAAGCTACTCCTCTTAACAGAAACAGAGCAGCTAACCATAAGATCAAATAGGGATTTTGGGAATTACTATGTCATGTAACAGATGGCATCATCTAGTATCTGCTTTCATTACACAAAATATCTGGTATGTTTTTTAAGCAACATTTACTGATTGCATATAAAACAAGGTAGTGAACAACGCTATTTACAATATTCTATAAAACAGTGGTAAATTGGTTCCTATGTGGTTTTAAAGGCCATCAAGATGTCTTGTTTCTAAAAATATATAGACATATGGGCATCGCTTGGCTATTGTTCGCACACACTCCCAAGTTTAAGATGATTCTAACTCAACTACATGCATACTGTGGATTACACCTGCTAGTTCGAGGCAGAAAGAATCAGAGAACAATAGTCCTCTTTAAACTCTCTAGACTGCCATTCAGTATGCGTGAATTCAGCACGCATTCACTCCGCACAGCTGATTGGCATTTCAGACAGAAGGAGCTTAAAGTTGGACCACATGGGGCTTACAAACACTACACCAAACTACCAGCCAATGTTAAAACCCCCCACTGCAAAGAGCTTAAGATACTTATAATGGTCGCCTGTACAACAGTGCCGTGATTGGCTTCTTCTCAACTTTTAAGTTTATAATCCATTTTGCCTCCTGTGAAACCTTGATTAAGTGCCATCTGCAATCTCTGTCTCAATATGACTCGAATGCTTCTTGCTTGGCTCTTAGACATTCAATGAATCTTCAGTGAATTATATATATTACACGATCATCAAGCACACTGCCATTGTGTTTTGTTTTTTAAATATCACACAAGCACAATCTTCATTCAGGGCTGTTTTACGACCTGGCTTTATACAAATGTGACATTTGCTGTCCGCTGTGAGACTCCTCTGGGATGCTTATCGGTGTAATACATGAAAGAGGACAAAACCGTAGACATATCAGATGAGTAAATTAAATTTGCAGACAGGCGCAAGCTCCCCCTGAGAGCTGTAAAACGATATAAGCATAAATCTCAGGCACTTTGTTAGGTCTATTTGTGGACAGATAACAGACTCCAATTTGAGAATCTCACTCTAGTAATTCTGATTGTGCTGCATAAATATCAATCAGTTTATTTGTGTCGATTCAAACAATAACACTCTTATTCCTAAACAAATATTCTCTTACAATCTTTTCAGTATTGTGACTGCACTAGAATGCTGTGAATATGGATCTATTGGATCATATAAAATACACAAAATATAATATATACAAAATGTGACACATAAAAAGGTCAGTAAATAGACGACATGTAAGTCTCTTAAAGTGTACATCACAGTATTGGTTTTTAGTTCATTTTCTATCAGAGACAAATAATGGCTGAGGAAGTCCACTGAGAACTGAACAACTCTCTGACTGTGATTCAAACCACTAACTCACAATTGACTTTTTAAAGGTTAATAACAATTGTAAATTTTATTCTGCAATAACTAGTTTTGTCTGAAGAACAGTGCTAAGGAAAAATTTAATACTCTTAAGAAATGTTTTTGGGAATACAAAATTAACATGATTCTAAACTTATAAATAAACAAAAAAGTTGAATTTAAATGTAAATGTTTTTTGTTTATTTTTTCGGTTTCGTTTGATTAATTTCAGTCATGATTCATTTTACACTGAGCTTTACAAAGGGACTTAAATGATTATGATATGTATTTCGCACACCTCTGAGAGAAATCAAACACAGCTGTTCATCACAGATTTTTAAATGCACACACATTTTTCCAGTAAAGGCTGGGAAAGTCATCTTGTGGGAGCATGTCGCCTGCCTCTTATTCACACGCCTGTGTTTGTTTACACACTGCAGTGGGAGCAGATGGAGCAACGTCATCCATATTCATCGACCTAAGTGCTGTCACCTTGACCCTGACGCCGGGCTCTTGCCCTGCTCTCTGTAAGGGTTCAATAGAGCCACTCATGGCTGCTGCACAACCCCAGAGCAGGCCCATTATAGAAGAGGCTGGGAAAGACGGAAAAGAAGCCTCTTCCTGCTTCCCCCATGCCTCAAATCTGCATTACGAAACTCATGGTCTTAAGGAATGTCATTGAGACTGGAACATCTGCCCAGTAATGGGGGTTTCCTAAGTTGATGGATGAAGGAAGGCAAAAGCAGACAATAGTTTGAGCTCAATGGAGAGCCTGTTGGTTCATCTCAAGGTCTTCATCAGCATAATCATTGGGAAGACCTAGGATGAAGGGTTTGTGAGAGCAGAGGGGCAACACTGGTCCCACAGCTTGCGATATGGACTGAAGACCATTTATTTGAATAGCGCTGGTCCACATCGAAGCTATGCCAAAAAATGCTCCGATATCAATAAAGCACCTCTGAGAGCAACAGACCCTTATATATGCAGATGAATACTGGAGTTTGATGGCGAAAAAATGGTCTGGATTACAACAGTTCAATTTAAATAAGCCTCTTTGTTTAGCACTGTTGGATTTTGTGAGGATGACAGAGGAATTTACTCGCAGAATCGGCAGTAAAATATCCTTTACAATGAGACAATTAACCTCTCTGATTATAGAAGTAAAGGGAAGATGACCCATGATGTTCCTGCCAAAATGAATGAATGCAAAGCTATAAACTAAGACAAGTCCATGCTAATTTGCATCAAGTGTACATATTAAAACCATAAATCACTGAGCACATAAAACACACCAACAACAACTGAGATGACACCGGTGAGGAGGTTTGCATGGACCAAAAATTATTCACAGGCACTAGAAAGAACAGCAAGAAAAGTACAGTGTCTTCCTGTAATGTCCTGTCCAGTTGCTTCTAACCAGGCCAGATCAGTCTAATTAAGTCCAGGACTACACCCTGGAGATCATGTACTACGTAGCATCAATGGAGAGGGCTAAAGCATTTATTAGTAAACTAGGAGGTTTCAAACTATGTACCCCAGGTTTGTATATCCTATGCGTGCTACAGGAAACACATTAGTCACCATGACTATGAGGTCCCCTTCTGGGAGGCGTCATCCTAATGAACTGTCATGTGAAAGGATGTCTCTCCCTCTTGTGCCATAAATACATCTTTCGCAGTTTCTGCACCACGGAGTGTCCGCCTGTGGGTGCTCGTGAGGGCACAGGGAGCACGGTGTCATTGTTACATGCAACATAAAATGAAGTGGATGAAACTGCCTGGATGGCGCAGAGGACATAACCTTGAAAACTGGCGTGCTAAGTGGAGAAATGAGAGCTTAAACCGAACCAAAAAAGTTTCAGTAGTTTCCCCATAGAGGAATGGACTGGATAAAGCAATGAGCTGCGGTTTCTTCATAGAATGAGGAGTTTTAGTTATAAACACCTATGAAATAAAAAAGGCAACTTCACCAAAATAAATACATATTAGAGCTATCAAAAGACTACAATGATTACAAAAAGCATGTCAGTTAAAGAAAACAAGGTAATATGTTTGTGTTTTAACATATAAAGACTCCACACAAACACAGATTATGCAACAGTGCTCTTTTCATGTCTCACACGCACATTTCCTTAACACCACAGTTGTCTCTCCTATTTTTATCCCATCAAATGTCTCAGCTAATCAAACTTAATCGAGTTAATATTAAATAACAGTCTCTTCTTCATTTGGAAACGAAGCTATGTTTAGTGAGTCTATTTTAACCCACACAATTGTTTTAGTTCAACTGTGATAGCTATAATAATGAGCATTTTAACTAAATTAACGATAACTGTAAAAATTAGGCGGTACAGTGTAAATTCGAAAGAAATCATTTTGTAACCAATAAAGGCATACTTGATATTTGAAATGTACAAACTTTGAAAATCATAACACCTAAGCATGAAAATGTCTCTTTCTGAAACACTTGAAGGAGTGTACAGCATCATACTGATGAAACTGTGGTGACATCTGTGTCAAAGGCTTACTCTGACAGGGTATTGTTTGATGAAGCAAGTAGTTTAACAACTCTGCGATGTAAAATAAGGACAGCTCGTGTGTCTGCATGTGTCTTTCACCATCAGCACAGTTAAATAAGAACATAAAATGGAAATGTTACAGATGCTTTATGAATAAATTAACAGTAAGAAAAAAATATCTGTTTCTGTTCTCTATCCAAAAAGCCTAAAAGCCTATTCTGAGTTCTACTGCTGTGATCTTCTTTTTGATCAGTGCTGAATAGCAACTGAAAATAAAATGGGAGTCTGAATTTATTATTAATAATACACAACATCAGATTTTCATGTACAATACTGACTATATATTTAATATGCTGTTTAATATATCATTAAGAATTAAAGCATGTTTTGCTTGAGTGGCTTGTCTTTTGTAATGTCTCATGCATGATATGGCATTCTAACATCGTTAAAAATAAAATAGTGTCAAATAAAAACTTTTCTTGAAACATTCCCTTTTTTCCCATTCCACTGCCTGTGTGTGTGTGTGTGTGTGTACTTGTTTATGGTACATTATTAAGGATATAAAATCCAAAATTGTTCACATTGTAGGGACCGGCCTACAGAATTGTTTTTTAAATTTAAATAATGAATTATATTTATCTGAAAATGTATTAAAGTGTGTGTGTGTGTGTGTGTGTGTACCAACCAGTACTCTACTGGGAGCTAATGACTAATTAACTGACCAAGGTAATTGGAATATATGGGTAGTTGGCGTAACAATGTGTCATATGGTGTGACAGTAAAATAAAAAAAAAAATCATGTTTCATCATCATTATTGGAAAATCATTGGGCCTAAACTTATTAAAAGAAGTAACAATATAGAGATGTGAAAATGTGTTTTGAGTACCTTTTTCCAAAAAATAGCATAGCTGAAATATTATATCTGATGCAACTGAATATAGGACAGATTCAATTAGATGTGTTAACATTTATTTGTTGAAGTTAAAGATAAAATAATTTTGTGATTCTGTCTATGGCTGTCCTGGATGTTGTAATGTTTCACAACAGGTAAATGCTGAGGCTGTGAAGTACAAAAAAAAGACAGGATTGATGGGATTCTTATTGTGTATCCAGGGAGTTTATCGTGTTAATACATGAATGCTGTTGCACTACAGGAGGTAAATTTTCTTCATGCTGTGAAAAAAAACATGGCAATTAAAGCAAGGTGTTCTACTCTATATAATACAATCCTCCTGAGTGTCCTCAACTGATTTAGGGTCACCACTTTGTCAGAAAAAAAAAAAAAAAAAAAAATATATATATATATATATATATATATATATATATATATATATATATATATATATATATATATATATATATCCAATTGAACATATTTATTTATACACACACTTAACTTTAACTAGCTGGATTAGGTTTATTTGCTCCAAAATTGCATGAAATGGCCATTACAAGTTATCTTGGATAGGAAATTAGTGGTTTTGGCTTGTCATGTCAAATAAGACTCTCGTTCAGGAGACAACATATCATTCAGAATAAATTATCTGGCTCTGAAGTCAGTTCTAACCATGACGCTTTATTGTGAGTTATAACAGACGACTGACAGAGCGTTAGTGATGTGTTGTGACACAGGGTTAACACTGAGTCTTTCACTGCAATTTGTCTGTCTGTCCTGTCATCGAGAATTTGAAAGAAGATGAGCTGTAATTTGATCAGAAGCAGCATGCAAATATCCATTTGAAGAATTATTCGTGGAGGCCACACACAAACATGTTCTGATATAATACTGTGCATAAATTTAAGCAGCTCCTCATATTAGATAAATACTGTGTTTTATAATGTGACAGACATTTTGAGACCACATTCTAAGTCTTTACCTCAGCCTAAAGGACTTTTTTTCATGTCAAAATATACTTTCTCTTATCCAGAGACAAAACAGCAGCAAAATACAAATGGGATTTGAACTAAAATAGTCAGCGTTGAAAGACTCAGCTTTGGTGCGATACTAAAAGCTTCACCACTAAAGATGAGAGCCTGTTCTTTCCCATCAAAGCCACTTTTCATCAAAAAGTTTTTTAAATTGTGACAATGACAGGCTTTCTAGAGGTCACCTCCAAGTAAACTGCAGCTTTCTGCAATAACAGAGAATGTCCCAGACGCATTCAGCATGGGTTTTATTCTTCTATGCACATACCCGTCATCATTCACATTCATATTAGTACTGGCACATTGCCACTTTTGATACACACCTTCAGGAGAATGCAATAGCGTTTGCCAGGCCCACTTTAATATTTAAACGCATCCACCCCAGAAGTGCTTACTGCAGCTTACAAGAGAGCTGCTACTTTTGTTGACATTTTTCTTGTCGACATGCTCTTATTGTTGATGATGATGATGATGCTGCTGCTGTTGATGTTAACCTGATGTCTGTAAACCTCAGCTCAGATACCTCATTTTAGATTTCATCTTTAAATTTCTTTAATTAAAACTAATTTCAAAGGGTGTTGATGTAATAGGGTTGATGGGCTTAAGCAGACCTTAAATTAGGCCAGCCTTCTCCTGCACTAGGCCAAGAGTGTGTCTCATGAGACCCAAGCATCCCGCAGTGAATCCTGGGAAGCATCCTGCTGCCTGATCCAAGGGCTTTCACCTTAGCAGTGTATGGGAGAAATGCTGATAACAGGACTCACACTAGCATATCTAACTAGTTCCACTTTTGGTTACTAATAGATCAAAGACCAAATGCATAAAGTGTATAGACTGGCCAACTAATCACATTTTAGACTGATCATAAAGATTTAAGTCAGTTACATAAAATCATAAACTTTATTTTATACTTGAAAAGTAAGACTGATTACCACTGGGTTAGATGCTTGTTGGTCAGACTAGTTTTAAAAGCGGATGACTGTGTTAATAAGTGGTCCAGTAATTTCAAAGACACAATATCTAATTTGTATAACAAGGGGAATGAAAAATCAGAAGAAGAGTCAAATGAATTTAAACTTTCTCTACACACTGTCATAAGTATTTATTGTATGCTTGCAAAATTCAGACTAATAAGCTGCTTTTTATTTATTACTTCATTCATTTTCATGTTATGGCTAATGAACAACAAAAAGCAGATGTTAAAATGTATTCAATTTAGTCTAAATAATCTGAAACATTATAACATAATAATGGATAATATTGAGATATATGCTAAACATAATATTGAACAGTGTTATAAATAATTTGTGTTTTAAAAAATAATGAGTGTTAGATGAAGGCCCTAAAAAGGGGGGAAACAATCTTGCACAATAAATTATAATATCGGCCATTATTGATAAATGACAGAAACCAATATATTTCTGTTATATTGGTGACCCTGAATATATGTGACCCTGAACCACAAAACCAGTATTAAGTTATTAGGGTGTATTATCCAAAAAGACATTGTATGGGTCAAAATTATTGATTTTTCTTTTATGCCAAACATCATTAGGATATTAAGAAAAGATCATGTTCCATGAAGATATTTTGTTGATTTCCTACCATAAATATATGCAAACGTAATTTTTGATTATAATATGCATTAGTAAGAACTTCATTTGCACAACTTTAAAAAACATTTTTTTTTTCAGTATTTCAGTATTTTACTCAGTATTTTGATTTCTTTAACAAACGCCACATTAATGAAAAGCTTATTAATTCAGTTTTCCGATGATGTATAAATCTCAATTTCGCACAAATTTACCCTTATGACTGGTTTTGTGGTCCAGGGTCAAATATATGGTACAAATATACTGTGCATCCCATTTAATTTCAAAAAAATAAATAAAGAAATTTAGTTGACCAATCAAGGAGCTGCTCCTTTTTGGTCTATTAGTAATTGTAAACATTTTAAAACACACACACACAGGAAAACAAAGTCTAGTCTTTATGGATGCAATTTTCTGTTTTGCCACCCGCAGCTCCTGCATATCATGTTTTTCACATGACCAATCCACACCTTTCCATGTTCCTGTTTACTAAAGCTATTTTTAACACCTCTATTACCGCTATATACACAATGCACCTGTCTGCCGTGTCTTTGGGTCTCGATGGATTGTTGTCATAGCTGCAAACTCTACAGACCAATCTACGGCGACTTAGCGTTGACATGGTTACAATCTCCTCACATGTTCTCAGTATTGGAGGGAGGAGGGTTGGGGGGAAGGGAAGGATGCTAGTAGGGAATAATTGCAAAGAATGGGTGAGTGTGCACTACTTGTAGAGGTTATGTTTAGACTAGGTTGGCTGGGCATACATGGTGTTTTGGGAATAAAATCATGTGAATCTAATGAATATGCAATGGCATGAACAAAAATAGCTTTATACAGTAAATTTATCATTTTTGCTAAGTGTAAGCTTTTGTAATAAGATTGTATTGTTTCTCCTAGATGACAATAACATTAAAATGTCAATGTCAGATAGCGCTCAAGAATGACTCAAATTTTTCTTAGATTTGCCTACCTCCAATCAAAAGCTTGTAATTAAACATTTCTCATTAAATTCTACCAGAAACATTAGCTGTTCACATTAGCTTTATGTATTCATACTGTTACTGTAAGACAAAAAAGGATCTTGTTTGTTTGTTTTTTATTTAAAGCCTGTTTGCAATTAAATCTCATGAGATATGAAACGTCAAATCTTTGAGTAATAAAAATAAAGTGCAATTATGCATGTGATATTTAACTTATACAACATTTCTATAAACAATATGCTAATTTTGAGTGAACTGAGCTTCAGGTAAAACAAGACAAATATTTTTTTTCTCAGCCATGAAAATACTTCCAAAAGAAGCCAAAGCATCAAGCCTGTCGCCAAGCAACAGAAAACCCGAAAGCATGGAAATATTTAATAAACACTAATATTTAAAAGTGTTTTTCTTCAGTTGATGTAGGTTTGGACACCCGTGCTTGTGAGATGACTAATGTAACTATGTCTGACTGAACAGAAAGGTCATTTAAATTAGCAGTAAATGAGATCTAGTATCAGGCCATTAAATATGTGACAGTAACACACGCTTTAATTCCCAGCTGACTGCATAAGATAAAAAATAGATTTTCATGAGCAATTTTAAACACTGAATAACTGTTTTCTCATTACATGTCTAACCTAATTGAGGAGAGATAAACAGACACAGAAAGATACAGCGACTGCAGTACACTGCAAAACCAGCTTTCGGAAAGGAACTGTAAAGGTTCGATACAAGTTAAGATCTATTGGCAGCTCATGCGACATGCTGTCCATTACAGCATTAATCCATCATACTGGAAATAGAAGAAGTCAAGTTTTGTGGGATGTATTACTCCAAAGAATTTCTGGCTATGTGCAAGATGGCATATTGTTCTTATTATTGCTGTATGCTCAGGCGCATCCTGATATTGCTATTTTGTTGAACCTGGAACAACAATTAATTTAAAAAACGTGACCATATCTCTACACCTACGCCTAAGGCAATGACAGAATGGTACTGATGCACAAGCACCAAAAAGCTGTCATTGTAAACCTAAACTTCACTAAAACTATAAACTGGTTCTTCAAATCTGATTGGTTAATCACAGTGTTGTTCCAGGACCAACAAAGATGTTAATCCAGGAACACATAGAACTGAGCAAAATCAGGCTCTGCGTATAGTCTGCACAGTATGCAAATGTTTGTCTATTTGTTTGTTTTCTGCAGAATTAGATTAATGTTGCTCACTGAATTATGCAAAAATTAATTACCCAAAATATGCATTATGATGAAACAATGATAATATATTCAGTAGCATAATGTGCAACTACTTATTGCAGAAATATGGTTGCATGGTCATATGACATATGTTCACCATTAAAAGATGAACAGCACAACTTTACAGCTCATTAACACAAGTTGGAGAGAAACACACAAGGAATGATTAAACACTAGCAAGGTGTACGTTTCAGTTTGGCCCTTTAGACATTAAGTCAATTACTATAAACTCATTTGAAATTGAAAAGTTGAAATGGCTGTGATAAGTGAAAGCACACGCCATGCGCTGTCAATAGACCCTAAACTGCATCACTTTAAAGAGTTAAAGGCAATATTGAGTGGTCCGGAGAGGGAGAGAAGGTGGGAGGTGTTTTGGTAAGAAGCTGTCAGCGGGATTGTGGAGATGATAATGACAAAGCAGGAGGAGGAAAGAACTCCAGACAAGAGCTGACAGGACTATGCTTGTGATGAAGAACTCACCTGCAGTCACACCGTTCCTCCTCCACCTCCGTTCTGTGCCATGATCCCTCATCATTCGCCTACTTAATGTCACAGCCACAGCATTTTCTGTGTGTGCATGTTCTCTTTTGCTTGATGAACGCATAGCTTCTGTGTGTTTGCCCTGTGAGCGGCCTATGTGTGCGCGCGCCTATTTTCACGTGTGTGTTTGAGCAATGGTGCAAAAATTATCCATTGCACTGTCATTGAGGTCTAGATTGATTTCACTGTCTGCGGCACTGAGTGAAATGGAGGTCTTGATCATGCATCACTGTTACAGTGAGGCTTTACTGGGTGTGATTCTGAGGTCTAGGCTCACATACGTCTGAATCAGGCCTCTAATGATCAACATTTATATCAGCTGACAGGATGGAGGGTTGTGGGTGTCAGGGAAAATTAGATTTTTATCAGCCATGTGCATAGCATGCTGGGAAATAAGATTTTCCAATAGCTTTGCGTCTAATATCAGCATTGTTATTGATAATGGAACTAAAACTAAAATGTATTAAAGTTGCTAATGTAAAGCTGAAATAAAATGAAATATAAATATATGACAAACCTAAAACTAAAATGCACTAAAATGAACACTAAACAGAACACTAGCAATGTCTAAGAACATGTTAGCAACCACACAGAAACACTAAAAAGGCTCATAATACCTTATAGCAACCACAAGCCACACATTTTACAGAAAAAATGAAAATGAAAATTTCTATTGTTTTTCTGCTTTACTACCAAAGACAACTGCACTTTATTATGATAGGGATAATTACAGCCATCGGCAGGTGTTTACATTATCTGCCAGTATTAATAATATACTGCCATTATTAATTTCCATAATCCATAATTTATGTATATGAGGACCTAAAAGTGAGAAAGACTGAAGGGGTGATGAGCAATCATAAAGTCATTTGTATAGCACTGCTGACTGAATAAGGTCTGGCATCTCTCTATAAAAACCTTATTGGTATTATGGAGACGACTGCGAGGCTACTAAATCTTGCCACAGTGATCCACATTAGTAACGGCTAATTATCTTTTAACGAGGTTGGCAACCGAGCGATTCCTACCGAAGGGTCATAGATCACCATGTTCCATCACCATTTCTCTCATTTCATCGTATCTTTGGATTCCCTGTGGTCCAAATGATTAAAACAGATTCTGTGGCATGAATAAAACATAATGTGTGTATGTGAGGCGTGCATAGGTAATGAGCGCATAAGTCGCAAAATAGGCCTTGTTATAAAAAATATGCCTGGGGCGAGTGCCAAAATTCATAAAGATGACCTAAAAACAGCAGAAGTGGTTTTACCCGAGTCGCCAATGTTTCTATGATTAGCACGACCTTCTGCAAAGACAGGTAAGGCACATCTAAAGCGTGCCAGTCTGTGATGACAGCTTCAGAAGGTTTTTGTCAGAGAGGAGGACTCAACCACCCTTGACAATATCAGGTTGTGGTGTCAGTGCTTTGAAATTAAAATGCAGTTTCCCGTTTCATATGCCACCAAAGACGTTTCCATGCTTCAAACAAAAAAACAACTTCAATATGACTGATATTACAGGGAGGAAAGAGAAGGGAAGAAATGTGAAATGTTGCCATTCATCAGAAGTATGGTAATGATAAACATGTTTTTGTGCATTAATGACTATAGACATAGCTCAATGATATGACCACCCACTGTGAGAGAATACGATTAGATCTTTACAACGCTTAACAACCGCAAATGCTAGAACATGCGTGGTGCGAAACACAAATTTATAAATAAGACATGAAGAATAAAACAGAAAAAGGCTTTTTTAGACAAGACAGAAACAATTTTTCTATGCATGATCATGTAAGATCAACAAACAAAGAAAACTAAAGACGGCAAAAATACTCGGGTAATACCAGATATTAAGCAAACTCTGTGCCATCTTACGAAAGATTTTCAAAATAGGTTTTACAAGAAAATAAGAACATTCTTGTGGTTTCTTCATTTTAGCGTGAAATTTGCTTCTACACCATTTTTTTAAGTCAGACATTTAAAAGAATTATAGAACTACCAATTTATATTATCAGTGCCCTTATGGTGTAATAATATATTTTCATTTGAAAAAAATCTCACATTTACATTAAAGAGAGGCATTTGGAATGCAAGCAATATGCTGCATGAAAAACAATCTCTATTTGTCTCTCAAAGCGTCTTAAATTCACTGAAATTCTTAAATTTTTTGACCAAGTTAGTGGCCTAAATTTCTAACTCATAGGGTTTGTCATAAGTTTGCTTTAAAAATGAGAAAATAGTATAGCTTTTTGGTAGCTGATGTTCTGTGGGTAAGCGTCTCTAGAAGCACGATAAACACAGTCAGTTTAAATGTATTAACATTCATTCATAACCTAACGATGCCAATTATTTAATGACTGGAGAAGCCTGAATTAAAATAAAACACAGATTAGGCATCATTGCCTGATTACAGTATCTCCGTGGCAGTGACCTTCTGAATGCTGTGTGAAAGTCAATTTATAATCCCTGTTTGACAGAGCTGAGATGAAGAGGATTTTGGGATGAAAGAAATGCACTCAGCCACAGGGCCATCAGAGGCTGGTTGTGCACATGTAGGGTGCTAGATCTGGTTTTATCACACAGACAGCAGAAGAATACACCACCG
This sequence comes from Puntigrus tetrazona, assembly GCF_018831695.1. NCBI lineage: Eukaryota > Metazoa > Chordata > Actinopteri > Cypriniformes > Cyprinidae > Puntigrus > Puntigrus tetrazona. The sequence continues at coordinate 21,227,674 of NC_056704.1, forward strand.
ATGTGTGCACACACTCATACATTTATATTAAATTACGTTTATAAACACTGTACCTGTAATATACATAAAAATGCATCTCCAAAGTTTAGTACTGTCAAAGTATAAAAAATGTTAGGAACAGATAATAAAATACCAGATAAACAAATTAATTCTTGCCATACCCAAAATCATTTTTACTATAATTTTATATTACTATTTTTAAAAATTACACTTTTAATAAGTACAAAAGTACAAAAACTGTCACTGGGGCGGTACCTTTTAAAAATGTACATATTTGTACCTAAAGGGTCCACTTTGGTACCTAAAAGGTACATATTAGTACTTAAAGTGTACATATTTGAACCAAATAGGTACAAAAGTGTACCTTTTGAAAAGGTACTATCCCAGTGACAGCTTTTGTACCTTTATTTCTGAGAGTGTAAAACAGTTTTGAATTTGTTTACATTTGATTTAATTTTAAAAGACACTACAGACGTTTCTCATTAAAATCGTTGTTTTTTAGGCAGCATAGTAAGTCTACAACACTTTTCATTTAGAAAAGACTCTTTTAAAAAGGATTTACCATTATAGGTTAAACAAAAAAAAATGTTTTTTTTTACTTCAGTTAAACAAATCAAATACTACTTTATATTTTACTGAGAAATACTGGTTTCCACAGTGGAAAATCAGTCAAAGGGACCTGAAGCAAAAGAAAAGCTATTTTTATTCTAGGCTGAATTGTTCCAGCACAAATAATTTTTGTAAACAGACCTGCCTCCAATCTTACACTCATACAAATGCACTTCTGCACATAAGCGGAGGCAACAAAGCACAATGATATATCCATGCTTATCTGAGTGTGGTTTTCAGGTTGGGGTAAGATTTAGGATTCAGCTATACATTGTAAGGACACAGTTCCTGTATGCATGTATAAGAAGCTTAGGAGGTTAAGTCTTCAGAACATGTTGCTATGGAGCGCAGAAGGAGGCTCCTTGGAAACAGCCAGCATTTAGATTCATAGATACAGTGCTTTTTGTCTCTAGGAGGATATTCAAAAAAATGGACTGCATTTATTTATTTATTATTTTACTTTCCTAACTTAACTTTAATCTTTCTTTCCACTAAATAAACACCATATGTTTGCGTCTGGGGTCCCTGCAGTGACGGACAGAGGCTCAGACAGGATATGACACACCATGGAGGCAACCATGGAGCCTGAGCTGAATTGTGGGCAGATGAAACACAGGTGGTGGCACTGTGTGTGTGTGTGTGTGTGTGTGTGTGTAAGAGTGCGTGCACACGGAGGTTAAGCAGAGCTGCAGGCTAAAGTGCTAAAGACCTGACAATAGACAAGCTGAACTGCGTCAGTGCTCACTGAATCGTTACGATGTTGCTCTGTTTTCAGTCGGTAAAAAGAAAAAAGAACTGTCATTATGCCATCCTGATGGCTAGCCACTGTTATCAGCATTACAGGCCAGCAGATGAAAATCTGTCTGTAAATAGCTGAACATACAAGGGCTATTAGGCTAGTTCATTATGAGACAGTCTATATGCCAACTCTGTATGTGTATATATATATATATATATATATATATATATATATATATATATATATATAATAATATGATATTTTGGTTGAACTTAAACTAACAAAATATATAGTTAGTCTACTGTCCTGTAGAAAAATATGCAATTAAAAACCAATTTTTAAATATTTTTTGTGGGAATGAGAGGGGGTGGGAGGAATCATGTTTTTTCGGCTATTGGCACCGACTAATTGAAAACAAATTTGCCACAAACTTTTATTATTATTTAAAAAATATGCAGTTTAGTAGGTTTGCTTAAAAATTATATAAAATCAAAGTATTTTGTGCTAAATAAAAAAAAGAAATAAATAAAAAAATTAAAAAAAGAGAATTAAAGTGAATTTTAAATAAATAAAAATAAATAACGTGTATTTTAAATTATTGTCTTAAATAATGCTTTAAAACTAAAGAATTACTTGTACGTTCTCAGCCCCTAAAATCTAGCTTCGAAAACCAAGTCACTTTGCCCTGTCAGCAGCAGCAGATATTAGTCACTGAATAATTCAGGGTGGGATATGTCCCAAGTAATTTGTCTGAACTGAATCTCCAAGAAATATCATCCAGGTCGAGTTACGTAAAAAGATCCAAGCATCCATCAAAAGATCAGTTCTTGCATCAAAGGTACGCCTACAGAAAAAGACCTGTAAAATCACTTGGGATTGGGAACCATTATAGCTCTGGACACATTATGATAAAAGCACTGAAATATTCATGGCTCTGACACTACTTTGACTCATTAATTCTTGAGTGCATTATAGGATGGCAAATAAAATTGATGAATCAGTTAATGAAATAATATGCGGCACAAGTCTGAATACTGAAATCTAAGGTCAGAAATCTTTTAAAAGTATAAAAGCAACAGCATGTTCCTATTAGGTTCAAACACAGAAACTTTTTATATACACTGTAGTATATAAAGCATTTTCAGTAATACTACAGACTTCCTCTACACCACCAGAAAATTCCTGCAGAGAATACAGCACTCATCCAGCAGAGCAGCCCTCCACTGAACATTGGTAGACATGCGTGCCAGTCGGCCCCATCCTGTCCCACTCCTGTCTTCAAAACTGGCGCACACTGAGACGTCATCCTGGGATTCTAGACAGTGCAACCTTCCAACTATGAATAATTCAACACTGAGAGAAACAATTACATAAAGTGGGTGATCAATAATTTAGCCCAGTTTCTATGTATTATTGAGCGTTCAGGAAGCCTGAATGCTCTTGTAACTTGTAGCTGTTATGACTGCAACCTTACATGAAACTGCTTGGGTAATGGATTGTGCACATGGTTAACATGATTGTGTGGGGTGACCAGTGAGGGGTATTATGTATTTGCTCAAAGGGTAGCTGCCAAAAACACACTGGACTGTGCAATGAAGTGAAAGATGCCAGATTTGAGATCCAGATGTGGTACCACTGTGATAAATAGTCTTTTGATAAATAGTTTTTGCATTAGAAAAAAGTAATAGTACAAAGTAAACTAATAAAAACTCTATCTATCTATCTATCTATCTATCTATCTATAAAATATAGGCCTAACCTTGTGAATGACAGATGTTCAAATAAAAAAAAAGAAAATATGTGTAAAATATTAATCGTAAAATGTATTTATTTCACATTTTCTACCAACCAAATCATGATGAAAAAATAATAAACAATTATTAATAGAATAAAATAACTGATTATTTTAATGATTTTATATCAGTATTTAGAATATAATGAAAATAGTGTTTACCCAGACAGCAAGCAATTTGAAAATATTTGGGATTTGAATGAAATGAAAAATGCTGGATATTATAATGAAAGCCCAAAAAATCTGAATTCCAACTATAAGGTCTAAAACAGGTTAAAACAGGTCCAAAAAAAAGAGAAAATTCTTCAACTTTAAACGTGCCAGGCATTGGCTAAAACAGCAGTACAAGCCACCTGAGAGACTGTTGGCCGTGTCTACAGTGATATGAAGGGGATGTTTGCCAGAAGCCTTGAGAATTTTCAATGAAGGGAAAAAAAAAACGTTTTCTTCTCTACCTTAGTAAAAGAGACAGCAAATCAACAGGGATATCGGTCTTAGATCTCAGACATACTGATCATACTGATAAGTATCCCATGTGCCAGCAAAAGTTTGACTCAAGTTTGACAAAACTGAAAATGGGCCTTTTCAAGCAAGTACTTGGCCATGAATGTAAACTTAGAGGCTATAAGGAGCGATACTTTCAGAGAAAAACACAGACGCATCATACACACAGATGAGATCATCATCGGGTAAACTGTACTTTTAATTATTTTTTCCTATGGGAATCAGAAGTGTCACTGAGACACTGAACTACTGTGGAAGCGGTTCTCTTCCCTGGTGCCAGCGTCTGATTATTATAGTCATGATGGAGTATGTGAGCGTTGTACATGACACTGGGCTGGAGAGATATATAACAGATGAACATTATCACAGCAACCATATATCAAACTGACAGTAAAGACTAACTTAACATCCAACAATGTCAAAGCCAGACAAGAAAAATTAAGATGTTTAGGCATTTAGGCAAACATATACATACATGTTAGCTTTTCTATCCCAGTAGAGGCTTTTCATTGCTTTCATACTGAGCTAATGAAACGGTCTATGTCCTAAACTTGCACTTACATTTTCATTAAGGCACTATTTAGCATATTTACTCAGGGAGGCTAGTTTTCATGCAAAACGTATAATCGCATTAAGTCTCATTCAAGCATGGTAGAAATCCCACAGGGTCCAAGCTATCAACAGAAAAATCAATGCCTGCTTATATAACCTTAACTTACATAAACAATAAATAAACATAAACATGACCTTGTGTAGGTAATAACATAGATAGATATTACATTCAAGGATGGAAAGAACCTAAAGATGTCTTTTAGAAAAAATTCTTTAAATAAGAAAGCGTGCAACACGTGTTCTGGGAGAATTGTTTCCCTCACAAGCTGTTTTAATAAACAAGACTGCTGAGGCGAGATCTCAAAAGGGACAACAGTCCGAAAAAAAACATGCCCAACTCCCAACACGTTAAGAGCCAACTAGTACTCCTGAGGCAACTGAAGCTTGTTTTAACCCAGCTCATAAAGTGTGGTGGCACACTGTGCTACGCTCTCTAGACCGTTTCATTTCTAATATTGGGCTCGTCGCCAGATGATGGTCCCCACCAAGAAATACGGTCTGTCACAGTTGATTCTGTTGCCATATTCATCTTTAGGTGTGGTGGGGCAGAAGGAGTTTCTGAAAACAATAAATGATAAAAGGCAATCAAAAACAAGAGCTTTCAAAAGACCGGCGTTTAGATTGTATGCAGTGCACAAGCTCCACAGGGCATCTTATTGATCATATGACCTTTAGCATTACAATGTCAAAACTGTGGAGGCTGCAGTCAGCAGAATCCATCAGTATTTCAGTGAAAGGACACTGGGGCTATGCCAGGACATCTCCGATCCTTGTGCTCAGATTTGCACAATTTTAAAATGACGCAAAATGTTCTAAGAGAATCTTTTTTTCTCAGATGGACTTGTTGCTCTAGTTCTAATCTGTGTTTCATAAGTACTTATTACTGGGTTGTATGATTGTTCTGTATATTTTATTACTAATTTCTGTGTGTTGTGATTCAACAAAAAGCAGTTTAGATTATACTCTGGTTAATAAACTTGGTAAATATTCTCATAAATGTTTAATTCATTAAAGCTTCTCAAAACTGATTAGAAACATTATGAAAATGATAAAAAGCAAAAAGATATATATTTTTTCACAATTAATCATAATTGATTTTATTCAATAAAATGTCATAAACACGAAACACTATTTTTTGGGTTCTTCATCAGATTAAAATTCCAAAATGTTCTGAAAAGGAATCCTAGTCTATCCAACTCTGACTCAAAATTCTATTTTTGCAAAATGCCTAATCTGCTTATCCGCCAACTCTTGGAAGTCAAACACATTTCATGCAGCACCTCCAGATATATCCTTCTTCCTTTCACAGCCATCTTGGATCTGTGCTCATAAAGTTCAGCAGTGCACCTGAGGCTCTGTTACAGGCCTCGTACGGTCAACAACAAAATTCACAAACATGGGCAAACAAATTCAATTATTCCAGCCATATATCTCCACGAATGCCACCGTGGAGGAAATTGAATGTTGATCTTCCGATTCGATTGGCTCTCCAATGAAATGTAATAGCATTACATAATTGAATGAGTGGGGAAACGACAGGGCAAACAGAGGCAGGATGTTAAATATGAACTGTGCTCACAGGATGTCAAACTAAAAATAAAAAGTGTTGATAATCTGGTATTGAAAAAAAAATTTGATTAGAAATGATTAAATAATAACAGTAGAAATCTTTACAGAAGGTGTTTCAATACTAGTATATTACACAAAATATAACATTTATATCAGTATATATTGACTTTTTGCCTTTTAGCTAAAATGCTATGATGTTATCTTGAGCCTTATACGTTCCAAGACAAAAAAGATGCCAGTACTGAGCATGCATATATTACACGGTACATTCACAAACATAACATAGTTGCTCAATTACTGATTATTATCTCTTTCAACAACTGTTTACCCCAGAAAACAGGTGGCATGTAGTCATACACAGTGAGCTGCAAGGTAAACCAGTTATTCAGAATGACATGTAAACAGTAGACCGAATTCACGGTCTGTTACAATAAAAGATCATCTTAGTAATTTCACATCCGACCATCTGTCAGCTTGTTCCTTAAAGCAAAACCCCATTTGAACGAACTAACCGATGCACTAAATACACCCTAACAGATGTTACAGATTTTAGCACACTAAATTATGTCATAATAGTCACGGCATTAAGTGATATTCATGTGAAACTTATGCCACTAATCAAATTTTCAACGTCATCAACTAAATGTCCCAGAGCACTAGGTACCACTGCAGTTTTTAATTCATCAATACAGCAACGTACAAGCAAGCAGGCAAACACACGGAGCAAAAAATTTATTCAAGGAGAATGCAAATCGGTTCATTAATATTAATAACTTTTACAGTAAGATGCCAGTCAAGAAAAAGCTGTGAGAATTTGCAAGTATAATCGGGACTTTAGGACTCTAGGAAGGGTTTGTTCCACATCACAGCAAAAAGATGTCTGTGACTTACTGTGACTGGAGGGAAACAGGATACCTCTGTAACATTAAATTTTATCTGTGTTTTGAGACATTAAGATAAAAAATGAAAAAGAAGAAATAAAAAAAACACAATAAGTGAGTCATAAGGGTCACATTCACCAATTCAGGTCTAAGCTGCTCTCAGTTTCATATAAATAACAGCTCACCTACACACTGTGCTCTGATACACAACACCTCCTCTAAAGTTGGCGTGCTAATACCAGACGTCCTTCATGTAATGGCACATATCACATCAGTACATCCCTCTGCTTCCCTGCTTTAGTTCTGTCCTCATTAAGACCCTAGTTCTGTATACTGACACCTATATTCTCCTTTGAGGTCTACTGCCCACTTATCCTTTGCCAGTCCTGTACTAATGAAGCCTCATTTGTTGACTCTGAGTGATCAGACTTAATCAGGGTTTAATGACCTTGAGACCATAAATGCAAAAAGGCAAAGGCTTGTTAGCTTGGGAGAGTTGTTGTATTTTAATGTGCATACAGAAAGGAATCCACTAGATTTAAAGGTTTCGTATAATATATTTTTTTTATTTAACTTCTCCCTTGAGATTCACTTATAATGTTGCTGAAGTTTTATGAGCCAAAAAGAGTGATATTTTAGTTTCCCATTACCACTTTCCACCCTTACTCTGATCCTTACATTAAAAGAGTCCTCCTTCACATGTCATGATTTCTCCTGTTCTACTGGCAGGGGCTGGGATTTTTCTGTTGGTTCAAATATAGTTTTAACAATCCTATCCTTTAGTAACAGTCTTTTTGTAAATTTTGTATTATATTTTGAGAGGATCACAGAACAATTCACACAGAAATGTGCTACCAAACTATTCAGAATTATTAGATTGTATTGATTCTGTATGATTTATTATACTGATGATCAAGAAAAATTCCTTACGACATGACCCATTTTAAAAAATGATTTTTAGATGCGTTATAAATGAAAAATATTCATAGCACAGCTTATGTAACTCACACAAATGTTCACAAACATCAAACATTCAGGGAAAAGTCTTTTAAAGTCTTTTTTTATTGGCTAATTATCTGAAAGATAAAATCCTGTCACAGATGTCAAAATGCAGCTTACATGATTCAAAACACATCAGCACTGTTATATTTCATAGTATCTTTTTCCTCTGTACGCCTCACAGTAACTAGAATATATATTTAATATGTGTGGATGTTCCAGAGAGACAAGATTAATTATGAGACCCATAGCATCATGCTAAAGCGAGTGAATGACAGCCCATGCCGAAAAGGAGACAAGTGAAGAAACAGCAACGCTCCACCATCCGGAGAAAACACTAAAGCATGACATTCAAAAAAGGTCAGCCTCTCGCTGTCTTTCATCGAAAGACAGGCGAACACACACCCACACAAACTCAAGAAGGTATCCACACACAACCCTTACCATAACTTGCATCTCCAACAGCAAAGTTTCTTTCATTCTTGAATTATAAGATGCCCTTTATTCCCTAGTGCATACTAATGCCAGTCTAAATAATAAAAACAGTTCATGCAGAACTGCAATACAGACAGCATGTAATAATAATGCAGATTTAATGCTAAGTAAGCAGTTATGAATTTGATGACCCACATCAAGAGGGTCTTTAAAGGTGAAAATGAAAATACCGTCATTAATTACTCTTGCGCTGTTCCAAACCCACAAGACTTCCATTTATCTCTGGAACACAAATGAAGATTTTTTTTAAATGAAATGAAAGAGGAACATATCATCAGTGATCATCATTTCAGAATGCAATGAAACACAAAATCAAGTTTGCTTGAAGTATAGCTAGAAGCACCTGCATGTACATTCTGGCACAGAGTATATCCAGAGCCTTACACAGATGCAGATACATCATTTAGGCATACATGAAAATGCGCACGTGCAAACACAGACAGCATCCAGTGTCTCCCAGGTTTCCTCATCAGTATTCCACGGCCACAGCATGCTGCAGTGACACTGCTGTTATCTGGCCTCTCTTCCGCTCTGCTATGTGGCTTTGGGAGAGGCTACATAGAGCTTCATGCTTATCTGTGACAAACCTCCCCATCTGAGACTGTTTGCTTTCTTCTACTCCCTCACTCACTGTCTCTCTTGCTCCATCTGTCTGTCTGCCTGCCTCTCTCTTTTTCCCAGTTGTGGTCACTCAAGAGTCTTTTATCTTGATTATCTGATTTATCTGATGAAAACAATAGCATACGAGAGCTTTAGAATAAAATTGTGGCTTTGCAGCTGTATCAAGAGCTTCATATGGGGAAAGGGAAAAACATACTATGTCACTTGTCCATGCTTTCACTTTAATTCCCATCAGCTTCAAAGGTAGGCAGAGAAGACATCTGCTAGAATTAAACTGCTAAAAATATCGATGAGGATACTCAGAGCGGTAGACATCTTGGCGTAAAAGCCAGAAGACATCAAAGGTTTGCACAGGGCATCTTCAGGGGGCACAGTTTTATGGATTTTAATGAAGGCACTTTTTCTGCAGCGCTACCTTTGCGAGAGTCTCCCCAGCTGAGATTTATTAGCAAAAGATTAGTGGCTACTGCTAGCTTCCAGTTTGGCAGAACAGCAAGTCTAATCCACTGGTTTCATATTGTCAGTTTGCAGTTAAAGTGCAGCGTTGCACAAAAATGATTTAATGTAGGTGAAACATTTGAAGCAGCACTTCCCTTGTTATTTTTACCCTTCTGTTGGACTGACACAAGCTTGAGTGGCTTTTTTCCTTGCTGGGTAATGCCATTTTGATGCTACACAGGTGCAGACTGCACCTGCTGTCTTTCAGTGCTGCTCTTTCATTGGCCCAGATGTATCGCGAAGCAGAATCTTGGCCAATCAGGCATTACTGAGTGTTGCCAAAAGCAACTTGTTGTGATCTGTATGTGAGCGCATGCTGAAATCAACTTAGAACAACCAGTCTGCCGTTAGACATGCAATACAAACAACAGTAATGTGAGAGGGAATTGTGCTTTGCATAAAATATTACAGCTGAAGAAAAGTGGAATACTTCCGTACTGTTATTCAATGCAAAAAATGAAGTCAAAAAAAGAAAAAAACTAAAAGGTGGCAAGGAAAAAAATACATTTTGTACAATGACAACATATTGGAATGATTAAAAAAATCTGCATTACAGAAATAATTATATAGATAACTTCACTGAAGAGAATCAGTCCTCTAATTGAATAAGACGGACTGAATGCAAACAGAGGAATCAGTGTCTTAAGCTCAAGACTAGCTGCCAAGTTGAAGCCCATTTCCTTTTCCACAGAAGTGGAACAGTAGTTTGTTCTCTTGCCCCCTGAATCAGTGCCCTGTAAATTGGCACTCACAAAAAGGATGTTTCTCTCCATTCGGTTGACAGTCTGAGCTGCACTGCAGGCTGTGAGCAGTAAAGAAATTTAAACAAACTAACCTTCAAGGAGAAATAATCTGTGGCTCAACTGGAGGAATTTTTAATCTAATTAAATAATATGCGTGTGTGTGTGTGTGTGTGTGTGTGTGTGTGTGTGTATATATATACAAACAGCATTGTTACTGCAACAAATGGTAATGGAAAAAAAAACTAATGAGGAAACTTCTCCATATTACATATGGATATATTATATAACATATATTAAGTTATTTAAAAAGTAAATAATAAGCAAAAATTACAATGATTGGTAAACATTACAGAAGCACATAAAAAAACTAAAAACTATACTATTATAAACTATACTTATTATAAAAATAATATACAAATATTAATACATTTGACATTATATAAATACGAAAATAGCAATGTATGTGGCCGATATCAAAATATAAGGACATTTTAAATACTACAAATCAATCACAACATTAGAATATGGACTATAAAAATTTATACATTTTTAGATTTGCTAGATTATAGTGTTATTAAATTATTTTGTGTTTTAAAGATTAACTGAGCATTAGATGACAGCAAAGGTAATAAAAATCCTGAAAAAAATGCACTGGTATCATATCCAGTATCAAACAATGCCAAAAAAATATATAAAAATCAGCTGATACCTAATATATTGCTAATATATTGTCCCTACATTTATTATTTTAAGCTTTAGAATATCATAATGTCACAGTAAAAATATAGATTTAATATCTCCATTCAGCAACTAATGTACCAAACACATAACAGAAGCTAATAGGCAATATTCTTAATGTATGCAGCAAATTTTTTCCTGACTAACTCTGACTCCCATTCAAGATAATGGCATGCTGTTCTGTATCTTGCTGGGAGGGTAATTAACACCATTCCTGCCTCCTTATTATCTCAGATGCTGAAGATTATAAAGACAAATGTGAGCGCCGTTTTCAGAAATGCAGAGTCATGCCTGCAGTGTCTCTGCACCTCATCATGTCCTTGGAAAGCGTCTGCATTAGGTAGAATTTTGGCAAGAAGTTGCCAAACATAACAAGCCATCAGGGATCAGTTACTAACTTATAGCATCTTCCCTCTGCCCTTGAGATTTCTCGCTGCTGTCAGAGGAACTTCACCATTTCATTTATGAACAGGTGAAATGCATGGATAATCTGTAGGACAAGATATTAAGTTCACCTAAAGGAACGAAAAAGTACAAATCTTTCCCACCACACTACCAGTTCAGCAAACATGACGGTACCTAAATGTCCTTTTTTGATCAATGCACTGGACCGGATGTTATGGTGTAAGGTCAATTTATTGAATACATTGCACTTTTTTTCAGACTGCTTAAGGTGGAAGGTCTTCTCTGGGGCATTAAGTCACATTTAAATGGCCACTCACCTTCCTTCATTCCTGCACCTGCTTGCAAATTGTTCCTCCTCACAGAAATAAGCATGGTGGAGTCCTTATCATGGCTCTTTATTGCCCTCTAGAGCTCAATGCATCCTCTTCGTTTTTCTGTGGAAACGTAGAAAGTAAATATTGTAGTACCTCACACTACACACGTTTGTACAGCTATCTTGATGGCACTTGTCACAGACTTCTGTTGTTTGACCTAATTATATTTTCGATATACTTCACCAAAACTTATTCCTCACACAAACCTTTTTTAAGCGTTTTAAAATTTTTAAATAATGATATTATATATTTAATACATTACAACCTCGTGCTAGTCCCTCAACATCAGAATGTCAGTTTTACTATCCTTGTGGTTACAATAAAGTATAAACCTCTACACTATAACACACACACACACACACACACACACACACACACACACACACACACACACACACACACACACACACACACACACACACACACACACACTCACACACACACTCACACACACAGCAATATGACAGAGAACCACAAGATGTCACACTAACTCTTGTTAATATAACTCTTGTAATATTTTGGACATCAACCCTGGTTAAAACTGGTCCTTTACTGGTTTAAAAATACAGCATATGCTGGTTGGGCATGTTTTAAACCTGGAACGGTGGTTTAAGCTGATCATTTTGCTGGCAAAAGACCAGTATAAACCAGCAAAAGGACCAGCTTAAACCAGCTTCAAAACATACCTAACAGCAGGGCGGACTTTGGTCACTTCTAAAAATGACAAAACATGCATAATAAAAATAGTATAATAGACTCGTGTGATATATTCAAAACATTCTAAAGATATGTGGCAGACTTATGCGAGATACATTAAATACAAACAAATAATGAAAATCCTATCCACAAATATGGCGCCAAAGGCGTCAATGACGGCTGCTCACGCGAGCCAATGATGGTGACGCGCCTTTTTGTAGTCCGTGCGACTTTTTTGTAGTGTATTTCTTTGACTATTTTTATTTGAAGAGAGTAATATTTCGAGAACAGTGCTGCGTGTCATGTTCACTTTATGCTACAATTTACCACTACATGTCAAACTTTCTTTTCAAAAAACTCAAATTACTAATCCAGGCTATCCAATGTAGTTTAGATGTTTTTTTTAATCAAATCCCATCTAATAATAGGCCAAATAACTATAATGTAGATATTTAGTCTCTTTGTATCTTTTTCAAATCAACAACCTTAAAGGCTAGGGTCTCTAAAACCAAACCAAGTATAAGTGAGGGTCTCTAAAACCTTTAGGAGTATATTAGTTAAAATATTAGGCTAGTTAACAATCTGCAATAACAATAACATTGTCTGTCATTTTTAAATATTCCAATGATGCACATATGTGAGGCAGATTAGTGATGCATATTCAGATTTATACATACGTTTTAAACGTTGATAGAATACAATATGCACAGTTATTATCCGTGACATTCCCCTTACACCTTATAGAGGTTGTGAGGTGCTCTGGTAAGTCTATGTTGTGTAATACACTGGCAGACATGCGATGCTATATTGTGACCTCCTGAGATTGGGCAGTGTGCTTAGGGCTGATAATGAAGATGGGGAACGATATCATTATGTCATCACATTATTTAATCAAAAGCACACAGTGCTTAGACACTTTCAATTCAGGTCACACTCTTGGAAATTATTGTGAAAATAAACTTTAAAATAGCAAGCATTCCACATTAAGAGATAATATCTGGCTCTGTATTCATCACACATGCAATTGCACATCCGTCAGCTGGTGCAATTAACGGCAAATGAAAATTCAGAGTGATTATATCAGGCATGTTTTTGAAATATGTTCTTAGAAATCTTTCTTAAGGGAAACTCAAAAACAATTTGAAACATTTTTGTTGTTTTTGTTGTCATTAGTCTTATGTAATATGCTCATATCCACGGTTAACAGCAGCCAATTACCATCAGGTATCTATGCATATATTCCCCTGCTTGAATGCAATCAGCATCCCATGGTTGGGCGGTTGATTGGTTTTCTTTTCTGAAACAGTGTTTATATCAGCTGTGCTCTCCTCATTTACTTCTAAGTTTTTCCCACATTATGATTTGACGTTTATTAATTATTGTTATTTTTATTACTGTTATTATTTTAAACAGCTTGAATAACACCCCGGTAATAGAGGACAATAAACCCAAAGGTAATTATAAATGTACTATTTTCAAGTGCAACGCGTGCTGCTACATTTTCTCTAAAAGTTTACAAGTTTCTAAATGTTTTCCTCTCCTGTTACTAACAAAGACTTTTTTTTTTAAAGCAATCAGATGAGAAACTCTGTCAAGACATTCATATAACTGACCAATAAATCCTCTCACATGCCACAATCAGAAAACATAAAAAAGCAGTTTTATATTCAAAGCAGCTACATTCACCAATAAACAAATCCCTCATCATGTTAAATGTGCACTATGGAAAGAACTTTACCATCTCAAAATATCCTCTTCAAAACCTCACCATCAAACCATTTCTGATGATTTCTTTTAACTTGTTGTTATGGAAACTCTACAGACAAAATTCGTAGTCATTCCTGTCCAGGTCTTCCTGCTCGGTGGCTTGTTTAATCCCTGTTCACATATGACTTTCAAGTGTTATTTAAAATAGCAGTAACAGTAATGTTGATGCAGATAACATCCAAAGTGTTACCTGAATGTCATATCAGGGAAATAAATAGATGTTTCTCAAGTAATGTCTCTAAGAAATACTACATTTACAATCAATTCACTAATTACTTTAAATTACTTTAAACTTATGCAACAAAAGATATAACATACAAGTACAGCAATACCTTTCGTGGCCAGTAAGCCATTTGGCAAATTATGGACTAAACCATATAAAAAAATGCTACTACACAGAAATCTTCAATTACAAGCAACTACGTACACCCTTCTAAAGCTGTTTCACAAAATTGTAATCAGATTCACTCTGATTTGATTCTAGTTACAAAGCAGTTTTGTTGGTTCGAAGTTATGTTCCGTTCCAATTTAGTGTACAAAAACGTCATAAAATGAATTTCAAATGACAGAACTGAAAATAAGTATATCTGAGCTGCATCCTGCACATGTGAAGAGATCCTAAATGTTGTTTGGAGAGGGTTAAAAAAATAAGTGAAAGTTTTGACACATTGACAGACAAAATATAGTACAAACTGTGAACGCTGAGAGACTAGTATGGATAATGTCAAGACACTTGTCACTGAGCTCTGTGCAATAACCATCACGAGAATCTTCAGACAATTCAGATGCTGCAATATTATACTGTGCCTGCAGAAGACTATTACCTGCTGAATCTCAGACACCTTGTCTGGTGGAGTTATCCTTGACTGTGATCCGGACAGTAATAAACCCTCCATACAACAAAAAGGTTCAAGATCCTCAGAAAGTGTTGCCCTGGACCACCATTGCGGCTAATAAAGTAAAAACATGGCATCCTATATTGTTCAGGTTTTCATTGAAGAAACCCATTAAGAATGTGTGAAAATGTTGACTGCTCTTGACCTTTTCGTTGAGTTGTTTACATGAGCCATCACTCCTTTCATCTATCAGATCTTAAAACCCTGTCACAAAAAAGAAAATGAAAAGAAACTAACCCTTACTTTGTGCTTAGCTCTCAGATAGGAACATACAGTATGATTACAAAAAAAAACAGGCTCACATGGAAGATGATACTGGACACCTACAAAGTGTGAGATGACTCAAACCTTTCAAAGGTTCTGTCTAATGGGAGAAACATGGCCATGGTGGGCAACGTGCACGTGAATGCATGGTCAGTGCATTTAGTTGTTTATTTAGTCCTGTATAAGACATGCTCAACCACCACCCTTTGATGATTTGGATTATAATATATGCATAGGTAGTTGGAAGGATGGAATACTACATGTTTACGAATTTACAGCAAACTGCTGTTCATCCCCACTGTGTTCCAAGAGGTGCTTTTGTGTCCCACTTTCATCCAGATTCACAAGCAGTGCACAGTGTGACATTAAATAGAAAAGGTCACTCTGGTTGCATTTGTTTTATGTCCAGTAGGTTGAGTGGGGAATATGGAGTGGAGCCATGAGCATCTATATCGAGCTCTCGTGCTCTACGCACGTGTTCAATATAAGGGAAAGATGATGAGCTCACTGTCTCCCGAGAGTGTCAGGAATTAAGATCAAAATGCCTCGATCTGCTTTTTCACACGCACACGTTACATACACAATATAAGAAGGGAAAACATAGGGGTGGAGTACACCCTCAAAGATAAAGGTTCTTTAAAGAGATGACATATACAAACCATTTTTGGTTTTACAAAAACGAAAAAAGATGTTATAAGAGAATAGAGGTTCGATGCCATCATGAAGCACCTTTATTTTTAAAAGTGTGGGACTGTATGACCTAGCAGTGAACACAGAGAGCTTCTTTTGTGGCAAAAAAAGACTATGGATAGGTTTTTGCTAGATCTTGGTTTTCAAACCTGTTCCTCTGGACTCACAGCTCTACACGTTTTGCACGTCTCTCTAATTTACATACCTGATTCAGATCATTAGCTCATTAGGAAAGAGCTCCATGAACTCAAATGAGTGGATTATCATCTTCTCTGTCACCTGTTTGTGTATACGTCATTATATGCACAACATTATGTATATTGCTTTCATTAGAAGCTTCTAGCGATCACTAGACTTATGGATAAAAAAATAAAACAATGCATAATGTCATGAGAGTGTTTTTTCTGTCAGGCGGTTAGAACTCAAATTAGCAATGCCACATTCACAAAAAAATCACTTGTTTGATTCAGAAAGGCATGACGATATTAATAAAGGATGATATTAATTATTGTTCGAATGATAAGAAATAGAACTTGCAAATGTCTTTTATTTTATCATCCTGAGGGAAGCTGTCTTGGTGCAGTCTGATTAAGGTCAATGTCAGGTGGCTGTGGCTGAAATCTTTGGCTAATTCTTTCTTTATCAAGCAACATATTTTGAAGATAATTTTTCTGTTAGGTCTAGTATAAATGGTTCTGGAGTTGTGCACCAAAGTTTCTTTCCATAAAGTCGAAAAAATTGAAAACTTTTCTAGCTAAAACCATACTGCTCGTCTAACTTTCTCACCATCACATAGGGTAAACATAAAACATGTCATAATAAATAAATAAATAAATTGCAGAGGTCTATTGAAAAATATATTGACTAATACATTTGTTGTCCACCTGCAATTCTATTTTCAGTCAGTTCATGCGTCATACTGTCTGTCCAACATTCAAAAGCTTGTATTAATATTTTAAATCCCTTATTGAAACACATTCATTGATCCAATTCTTTTCTTTGAAGGCCTCTGATATTCCAGAGCTAATGGTATCAGCATGCATCAAAGTCTTATTATGGACAGATCAGATCTTTTTATCCCCAAAACCCCAGATCACTTCCACTTTCATATTATTTTTGTAATTCTACTGTGTCTTGGTAAAAATTTGGCTCATATCTGTTTTAACATTAATATGTGAACCTGAACCAAAAACAAAAAAATAGTCATAAGGATCAAGTTTTTTAAATTATTGTATAGGATATTACAATATTAGATACACATTTTTAAAACGCTTGAATCTGAGAGTGCAAAAAAATCTAAACGTTGAGAAAAATCGCTTAAAGTTGTCAAAATGAAGTTCTTAGCAATGCATATTACAATCAAAAATATTTTTTTAGATATTTACGGGAGGAAATTGACAAAATATCTTCTGGAAACATGATCTTTACTTAATATTTGAATGATTTTATCCTAATGACATTCATACTTAATATCCTAATGAAAAATGGATTTTGACCCATACAATGTATACTGGCTTTGTGGTCCAGAGTCACATATTATTAAAAGATATAATAATAATAATAATAATAATAATAATAATAATAATAATAATAAATCTTGCCATTTGAGATTTACTGGGATTTCAATAATAATAATTTCTAATAATAATTATAAAAATAATATATAAATATTTAATAATATATACATTTTTTGCAACCAATACAGCATCAATTCCTCTTGGGTATGAGAGATAGTCCTGCACGGTGGCCAGAGGGGTTTTGAGACATTCTTCTTGCAGAAAAGTGGCCAGTTTGAAACTGACATTTAGCATTAGCATGAGTGACCAAAGGTTTGGTGGACAGTTTTGGTGGAAACAGGAGTTGAGGTACACATTTGATTCTGCATTGAACTGGACAGCTGTGGTTTTATGTTTTTGGATACAATCTATACATACATATATATATATATATATATATATATATATATATATATATATATATATATATATATATGTATGTATGAAAGACATTGTGTCAGGCTCAGCACATGGATACGTGTATGAAATACATGCTGTTGCCTTTTCTCGACTCTTTTCTCAGCTTTTTTGTACATTGCAAAAAAACGCTTGTCTGAGGTAAAAATGAGACAAAAATCTGCATCATGTTGCAATGATACTGAAAAGAAAAGAAAAGAAAAGAAAAGAAAAGAAAAGAAAAGAAACCCACCACTGCATTGTTAGAGCTGATTACCACAGGTCTGCTCGGTTTCTGAGATTTGTTCTGATTATGTTTTATGCAACCTCTCATACAGGTGCTGGAAATGGACATGTACACTGAAAACTATTTTAAAATTAGATATAAATGTAGTGTCGTCTGATCATTTGTGCAAAAGTTAAGTGAGTTTCAGCACCATCACAATTATTTTGGTGATTTTGTTACCAAATATAGAAGCATACTAAAGAGAATATTCTTTATTAAAGACACAATTAGTCTCTTATTTGTGAGTGCAGAGGACGTTTTGTAGGTTGAGGAGAGCAGGTAATAGAGACATCAAGTGACCCTCGACGTCTTGATTGATTGTATACAATGTCTAGCAGTGGTGCTCTTATACTAAACACGTGTGACTCACTGGTGTCATGGGGTTTTTCTGAGAATCACAAAGCTTATAATTCATATAAACAGCCTCGGATGCACTAGAACATATATTTCATTCGGATACTCAGAGGACACGTGTACAAAATCTTTTCACAAATGATGCCACACGTGCGTGGATGCTCCTGAATTGATCTCACGCAGCTGGAATTGCACGTTAGAAATTGCAGTTTGAAAGACACGTTAGAGAAGAAGCCAGATTCTGCTCCTACTGTCCGTCGAAAGAGAAAGTGATTGTCATCGCAAAACCCCGCTTTAACTCAAAGTGAACAGGAGCTTGAAAAAAAACATTGGTTTTAGTATTTATTTGTCAGCGTTTACATTATACGTCAATTAAAGTTATAGTATGAGTAACACGATGCAAATATTGAAAAATATATACTTAAATTAGTGCTGTCAAACGATTAATTGGGAGAATCACATCCAAAATAAAAGCTTTTTATATATATATATATATATATATATATATATATATATATATATATATATATATACATGTAAACAAACAACAAAACGAAACAAAAACTTTTATTTTGGATGCAATTAATTATTTGACCACACTAATTTAAATAAAATGAACAATTTTATCAGTTGTTTGATATGCAATGGAGTGCTCCTTTTCTTTTTGGATGATCTTTAATATAAAATATAACAGGCATCTGAATAAAATATGGCATACGGATATATATTCATTAGAATAGAATTTTGGGTTTTAAAAGAAAGTATGGTTTACAGTTGAATCAATCTGATTCAATCTGATTTAACCACATTAGTTAAATTACTAACTTTGCATGTGACAATTTCATATTCTCCTTTTTACAGCATTACTGTTATATGATTGGTATCAGAATATGATGGGTTTGATGGGCTCACCTGACACTGAGTTGTTGTTTTTTTTTATTTCCAAAGAATCAACTTATGTTGGCCAGTGCACGCTTTAAACACATTCCTATATGCCGTGCTACATCAAGAACCACTGGAAGCACAGCCACATGTTTTCATGGTACAGCAGGTCTTAAAACCCAGCAGACATGGTCTATGAGTCACACGGAGATATACAACACTACAGAAGCAGTTGTGCAACACAAACACATCCAGCCCCATGCTGTTTTCACACAAATAATAAATCGTTTCCCCATTTTGTAGCTTGTAACTGCTTGTCTCTTGGGAATGTTTAACATGTTTTTTGTCTGGAGTCTGGTGTCTGGAGTCTAAAGGTCTAACAAACTCAACCACCAAATATAAAAGACTCGTGCATGAAAAATGATACTTGTGAAGACATTTTTTTTTTCCAAAAAGTTAAATTAATGCATGCATGTATTCATTTGTTTGTTTGTCTCTGTGCTTAAACCAAAACCAGTTACTAAAATATGAAAGAAATAATGTTGTAATTAAATGTAAATGTATTTGTATATAAATTTATTTGTTCCAGTGTGCCTGAAAATAATGCAATTTAACCAACAGTATAGACAAATACTAAAAAACTGTACTTTGCACGGATCGGAAATTATCTAAACCTTGCACTATATACAGATCAGGGTTGTTATAGTTTTTAAATATAATCAGTAGTCAACATTTGAAGTGGATCAGAACCAAAAACAATACCCGTGTGTGTGTGTGTGTGTGTGTGTGTGTGTGTGTTTCAGTTATTCTATATAGTAATATTTTATTTAAACTTTAACTAATCAAAAAAATCTAATTCATGAAAGATATTAATAAAACACACAGCTACCTGCACCTCAGTGGAACTGAAATAACACAGCAGATTTGATTTATTTACTTTTTAAATCCCTGTCCTGAACAAGATAAAGTGTTTATCATCACACTGACTGAAGCTCAAAAACCATGTCATTTCATGTTGCAAACTGATAATTTGGATGAGATTATATCGAAGTGCAATTTTGGATAGTCTCTCATATCACAATGTTACAGAAGGGATACATGTGATCATCTCATCCCTCTGTGCTAGCAATTTCATGCCATGTGCTTCCTTCCTTTCAACACTCAAAGATCACAGACCTGTTTCTCACTGGAAGTTTCTATGCATGTTCCTATGAACGTCTTATCATTTTCTGTAGCATATTGTGTGGTAGCATCTAAAATAGCATACAGTAGTTTTTTTTTATTGCACTGGTCAGTTTTGAGATTTTGGGCTATTTGGCTTTGGAAAGATACATTTCTTTACTGGCTATTGATAGTATTTATGGCGTGATAAAAATCCTCTGTGTAATACGTTTTATCTGACATCAACAAAATGAAACTAAATTTGCCGTGTTTAATGTTCAGATTTATGTGCAGGAGATTTAAACTATTTATTCAAGATGTATAATAAACATGTTTTCAGAGGTCTTGTCAGGCAGTAACATTCTTTACACGGTGATTTCCCTGTATAACAGCTGCTGAAAAAAGGCAAAGGTGTATATTCATATTCCGAGTGAAAATATGAATCACTGTGTGAGACCACATCTATTAAGGTTTCCATCTAAGCCATCAAAGAGTTACGTTGGCAGGAATGATTACAACCCAAAGGATGTATACCTCTACTTTTCAAGTCCCCATACAAACATTTTTCATGTCTAATCTCCTAATCACTTGACCTAGTGGCAAGCTGCGTCAAAAACACACTTTTTTACATTAATATGTAGGTCAGGAGCATATCTCTCATTAGGCCGCCTATACTAGAAAGCATTTTACGCTCGGCTCATTTGCTGTAGATATTATTCGAAACGCAGCACGGGGGAAACAAATCAGTCGTGATTGTGAAGTGTGTCCTGGTTTACATGCACAAACGCCAAGAACCGAAAAGCCCCATGCCAAAAAAATTTTTTTTTTTTTGCGCCACTTCAACAGATCATCCACTTTCAAGTAACGCACGCACTGTGTTGCCATGCGCTGCTGACATTCAATCACTCAGTATGTTCGCTCTCAGAACTTCACAGTATATAATCAAAGCCAAAGCTGATTCAAATCAGTCCAATATTAAGCTCTAAAGTAAGTCAAGATGAAAGCGGCTGTGCGAGGAAGAGGGAAATTAGCATGCAGGCAGGCATGTCACCGCACTGTGCTCTAAGCCGCTCGACTGTGTCTCGACTGCAGAGAACATTTCAACAGACCGGCATGACAGATGACCGTCTAAGATCCGGCTTCTGGGAATCACGTCAAAATTGGATGGACACGGCCGAATTGCACCGAGATGTGAACTCCTTCTCGTCGATATCTGGCAACGTCCTACAGCTAGAGATTAGGAGCCTCATTGATTCAGGTGTTAAGCAGTCACACATTCACTACAAAAATGCCCACAGTTTTGTTTTTTTTCACTGCTTTCCTATTACCTCAGGTGTTCATCTATTAGGCACCAGGTGTCCAAACCCGTTCAGGGAGGGCCGCTGTCCTGCATTCGTTCTTTCATTCAGAAAATTAATCGCAAAATATAGTGCACTTGATATTGTTCCAAAAAAATCTATTTCGAATAAATTATTTTCTTTTGCACTCTCTAGTCATTAAACAATCCTGGGGGAAAGCAAACAGCAGAACTGTTTTCAGCATTGATAATAAATAATAATATTAAATGTCTTTTGAGCTGCAGATCAGCATGTAAGAAAACAATAAAATACTCAAAATTCAACTTTGCATCAATGAGATGTTACTAAATACTAAATAATAATAATATTATTACTAAATAAAAGTATAAATGTATTGTTCATTGATCGTTAGGGATGCTAGTTAATGCATTAACTACTGTTAACAAATGACACCTTAAAGAGTTACCATTTTAAAGTATATTCAAGGAGAAAACAGCACATTTTAAATGTTTAAAACTGTTTTTCTGGTCAAGCACATGCTGAGACTTATTTCTGAGCCCAAACTTTTGACCGATTCTCATTTTTCTGACGAATTTGTTTAGCACGCATTAGTGGTTGCTTCACATTTCCCTCTGTAATACGAGAATCAGGACTGTATGTTCTCTTTTTGACACGTTTTTTTTTTTTTTTTCGGATTTGTCATCCCCTGGAGGTGGGTTAAAGCTTTAATTAAAGGGGTCACCACGTACCAGCTGAAAAAATACGGTCATGTTCTTTTGTTCCGTTAGCTATGCCTTTGTCTCTCTCTCTCCACACATGGCTCACTTTTGTTGTCAGTCTTATCTTTCACCTGAAGCTCACGAGTCTCAAAGCCACAATTTAAATGAACATACCTTTGAAACATGTTACGACCGATTCCAGAGCACTTTATTGACGCACAGAACGGTGAACATGTAGAGGCATTTTTATAATAACATCCACCAAACTTGCAGTCAGATGTTTTTCTGAATATTTCAAGACACGACATATTGTACAAACATCTTTTCTGGGGTGAGGGGATAGGCAGGAGGTAAAAACGTTAATTTAACATTAACAGTTTAACATTAATTCAGTATAAAAATAAAACATGACCCTCCAAAGCTGTATGATATGCTTCAGTATATGAAGACAACTCCACAATGAGATCATTTTTCTCTTTCCATAGAAGTACAGTGATATCAGTGTGGTACAGTGATGTATCAGATGGCAATATCATGACACTTTAATAGTACTGAACCGTATACATGCATTATTTATATTGTACTCCTTGGTATTTTAAAAAATACTGTTTCATCTTCAACGTATGTCCGAGTGGCTTTTGAAGCTCAGATACAGAGAGCTGACCATCGTAGCGTCCTCAGGCAGAGGCTCCTTCATGTGTGCGTGTTTCATGCACAGGAGGGTTCCCAGCAGTTTAGGAAACTTCACAGTGAAAAGCAGGTAGATGCATGGATTGGCCACGCTGTTCAGGCTCGCCAGCAACATGAGGATGGTGAAGGTTGCAGCTGAAATAAATAAATAATAAATGATTTACATTTGGACACATTCTTGATAAAACTCTCAAAACGGTTCATATGGATTGAACATTGGGTGATATGTAGGGGAGAGTGGGGAGGGTTGGAAAACAAATTGGAACATCTTCCATTAGCCAATCAGAAATGAGTTAGAGAGGTGATGTCACATACATACATATATACATACATATATACATATACATATACATATATACATATACATATATACATATACATATATACATATACATATATATATATACATATATACATATATATATATATATATACATATATACACATATATATATATATATATATATATATATATATATATATATATATATATATATATATATATATATACATACACATACATACACATACATACATACATACATACATACATACATACATACATACATACACACACACACACTCTCACTAAAATGCTTTAATGGTTTGTATAATGCATTTTAGATTAAGACACAATTTCATAACTTCCCTGGTTAAAACAAAAATTAATGATAATAAACTAATAATAATAAAACACTATCCAACTACATCGGTCAGCAAGTGAAAATCTTGTACTTTTTATATCACTTTCTTCAGTTTATATTTTGCTTGTCAATATTCTCAGTTGTTTCAACATGGAACAAGAACGATTATCACAGCCGTATTTCGTTGAAGGTTGCTCATATGCCGGCTGGTTATTGAACAGAAATATTAGTTTAGATTTTTTGTAAAAATTGTATCAGCCTTATCATATTTACCAGGGTACATCTCTCTCAACGGCATATATTTCGACATTTTGATTAATGCAATTTATCAACAATTAAAGATTCAAAAGCGTTAGTTGTAAAACTTTCTCTTACTCTCGGTAGGAGCGTCGGCATCCCACACAGACCAAAGCTGAACGGTAAAGAACGGAGCCCAGCAGACGGTGTATGCGAGTACGATCACCACCGTCATCTTCACGGTCTTGATTCGAGACTTGGAAACCGACGCCACGTTGCTGGTTCTGGAGGAAAGAGGGTACGGTTGTTCTTTAAAGCCTCCCTGCTGCTGCTGCTGCTGGGTCTTCAGGTACAGGTTGATCTGGAGCGCGCGGCAGATGCGCACCTGGCACACGGTCACGGTCACGACGGGCACCAGAAATATCACCAGCGTCGTCCACGTCACGTACGCTTTAGGTCCCCACGGCTGAACGAACTCTGCCCAGCAGTCGTAGATACCCGGGGCGATCTGAACCCTGGAGAAAATAAACAGCTGCGGGACGCTGAAGACGAACGACGCAAGCCACGCGACGCAGACCGGCAGGTTCCAGCGCGCGCGTCGCCTCTGGAAAGTCACCATGGGATTGCAGATCGCCTGATAACGGTCGACGGTCATCACAACTATCATGTAAGTGGAGGCGAACATGCCGACGATCTGCAGATACTTGACCAGACGACATACGAGGTCGGGACCGACGAAGCGGTCGGTTATGTCCCACATCAGTTGCGGACACACCTGGAAAAAAGCGACCACCAGGTCCGCCAAGCAGAGATGGGTCACAAACACGCGCATTCTGGACACTTGCTGTCTCTTCTTCCACAAAACCAGAAGCAGACCGAAGTTCAGAGTTGATGCGCAAAGAAAGATGACGCTCAGCAGCGCGATCTCGATTTGAGCTAAACGCTCGTTCCGGGGTTCATCTCCGGTGGCTTCTATCTCCAAAGTTGCATTGCTTAAGTTAAATGTAAGCACGGACATTTTCTTAATATCTCGAGGGTTTTAAACTAGTTCAGGTGTAGTTTAACTGACCCAGTGCGCACAACCCCGTTTACGCGTCTGCGCATCCTGGCGTGGGAGAGTTCGCGCAGACTACAGGCTTTATATATCGGTCTGGTGGAGGTGGGAGGGTCTTTTATTCAGAAATACACATGAACACAATGTGATATTCAGAAACCTATAAGCTGAAAAGATGGATCATACGTTCTTTTTACAAAGACATTCACTCTTTGTTAATTTTGCTTCATAAATATTTACTCTTTCTGGACCATCCACAAATATGTCGTTTAAAATGTGCTAAAACCGATTAAGCGCACCAACGATAATTTAGGAGTCATATTAAAAAACGAGTGCATCCAATTTTTTTTTATTTATTTATTTACAAAATGGTATGAGGATGAGTACAGGTGAACAAAAATGTTTTTTAACCGTCTTATGGAGTATAATAATTTGTTTAATTAGAGTTTTTTGTTAAATGTGAGCCAAAATCATCACAATTAAAAAAAAAACAAAGACTTAATTATTAAATAAATTAACTTTTTCCACGGCATGCTAATTTACTGAGATGCACCTGTTAATGATGACAGAAATAGTTTTACCGATTTACAGATTTAAACATTTCCAACTGTTTTATCAATGTCCTTGCTACGTTTCTGGGACTGGGAACATTGCAGTTGCATTGCTGTCTGTGCAGGGTATGAGAGCTCCAAGACTTCAAAAATCCAAAATATCCTAATTTCTGTTCCAAAGATGAACAAAGGTCTTAATGGCAGAATTTTTATTTTTGGGTGAACCAACCCTTCAAATAATTCACGAACATATTAAAATGATCAATAGTAAAGGATGTCCGAACGAGAACTGAGCAAGACAGAACAACAACGTACGATGTGATGTGGGTTACTTTATTTCAAAGTAAACACCTGGTTGCATAACCTTGTAATAACTATGAACTGTTGACAAAAGCAACATCATTTTCTTCATAATGAAACCATGGCTACAGCTTCATATAAGATGTCATCTCTGCTAAAGAGATAAATTACCCCCTTCGCTGTAATTACACCACTCTTCAGAAAGGGCAAAATCCCACATCAAATGGACAAAAATCGAAATGAACTTTGCATCGCCTCATCATTCAGTTTAAACCAATATGATATTATGTCAAACTAAATCCCAATTTATATAAAAAAAAAAAACGGTCCAATGCATGTTCTGCACCCTTACGACCATCCAAATAAACCATAGCTAATACAAACTCCCAAGATATACCTAAACCTGTGATAGCATTGTATCTGCAAAGACGTAGGACAAAGTGATTTATACGACTGACCTGACGGTTCCTTCTTACACTACGAACTGACACCGGAGCTGGAGGTGCAGCTTCTGGACACATACTCATAATGCATTACTGCACATGCATGCAGAGGAACAAGCACTTTTGATGTTAGTGTGTTTCCTTATCTGGCATCAGGATGTGCTGAGGGTGGCCAGGAGTTCCTCTTTACTCATCTGATAGTGGCTCTTCTTCCACATGTCCCTTAGCTCCTGAAGGATGATGCCAATCTCTTTACCAGAGGTAAAACCCAGTTTTCGTAGGTCATGCCCACTCACTGGGAAGCGCGGAATGGACCACCTGCTCAGCTCATCTAAGAGTTTCTTTTCTCCCTGATATTTCAGCAGCTCCAGTACTTTACTCTGGGAATCCGGCTCTCTAGACTGCAATGGAAAAAACATGAAAATTGTCTTCATATAAAAAAAATAATTGTTATTGTTAAAAAATTAAAAAATATAAAAATATACATTTTCTGGACACATAAAATCAATTTGAAACAAATGAAAAATATAAGAATTAAATATATAGAAAAAAAGAAATGTTACATTTGCAGCCAACTAAAATAAAGTTCAGAAGTTCTAAAAATGTATTTTAATGTAATTGAATTAAAATAAGTTAAAGCTAAATAAAAATATAAAAAACATTAAATGATTAAATTAAGTAAAATTACTTAAATTAAATTAAGTAAAATTACTTATTTATAAGAAAAACAGACTAACAAAAAACTGGAAAAGTGCTAAATTAAAGTATTTCTAAATAGCACACAAAAATAACACTGACACAAGAGTTTTAACTAGCATAGGAATAAAGTGGATTTTTCTATTTCAAAATGTTTTATATGAAATTCAATGAATGTAATTAAAATGTTGGACATTGATTTAATTACAATTAAATACAATTGATGCAATTACATTTTTGAACTACATTAGAGCAGAAGCAAATGCACATACATCAATGATGAAATCTGTGTATGGTTTCATGTTGTCATGTTCGTCCTGTCCCTTAACGAGGTCTCGTCTGTATTTGACCAAAAAGAGACCCAGATTTTTCTCCTCTCTGGATAGTTTCAATCGCAGATCCAGTTTCTCCACATCATCCTGGCTTCGGAACAGAGCTGCCAGGATAGTCATTGGTTTAGGAGAGCTGTCATGAGCCTTCTGCCAGATCTGCTTCATCTCCACAACATTGCCATCTGCTGGAAGACCTGGAGAAAAAATACACAGCAAGTCTGAACGTTTATATATATAATAATGTTGCATTCATACAAATGTATTGTAAGTAAATCAATGGCCCCAACCCACCATTTTTTCCTTTTTAAAAACTCTAGAAATGTACATTACAATGACAGGTAATTGTCTATTATATGTTTAGATTTTCAGCTACAGTTCCTTACAAAGAATAGTATTACTGTGTTTTGTTTCTCACCTGTGTACTGGGCAAGGCCCAACTCATAGACAAGCTCAAGCAGGTGATCAGCATGGTTTCCAACCAGCATCTTCTTCAGTTCCACCCAGATCCTCTCACCTGAGATTCCTGCCAATCCTCTGGCATTCTCCCTTATTGCCTCCAGAGTCTCAGGTTCATGTTGCCCAGGCTCAGTTGTCACCCGCCCATAAAATCTACAGAGAATTCAGAAAAAAAATTAAGATAAACCACTATAGGCTCCACTTTATAACGCTCAGTGAAAAAATAAAGGGGTATACTCAGTAACAGCGCATAATAACCTGAAATATCTCAGAATTCGAAGGTAGTCCTCTTGGATCCGTAGCGAGGCGCTGCCAACAAATTTAACTTGACGGTTCTTGAGGTCCTCATATCCTTGGAAATAATCATAGAGAGTTCCATCCAACCCTGTGAAAAACACAATACAGGACAAATCAAATATTCAAAAACGTTAACGATTCAAAGTCAACAACAAATCAGGGAGATATGCAAAGCTAATGCAGGTGCAATACTTCACCAAGAAACATGGAGTTGATGGTGAGATCTCTGCGCTCTGCATCTTTCTGCCAGTCGGTGGTAAACTCCACCTCTGCATGCCGCCCGTCGGTCTGTACATCCACTCGCAAAGTGGTCACTTCAAAGTTCTCATCATGAAGCTATAGAGTGTATAAATCCACATGCTTCAGTTAGCCTTCCTAATGCTGACATTATGCAGAAAGCTGTTACAATTCAAAACAGATCACCTAAACCCACTTCAGTAGTTTCTAAATAAAGGTTAGAGGTGCAATAAAATTTTCAAGATTATCGGTATAAAAAAACTGTATGCTTCACCTTACCCTGGCAGTAATGGTCCCGTGTTTCTCTCCTTTGTTGTTGATCATCCTCACTCCTTCTGCCTGGAACATGTTCTTCATCTCCTCTGGAGTGGCTGTGGTGGCAAAATCCACATCTTCAGGCCGTTTTCCTGACAGAAGGTCACGAACCGCCCCTCCTGCAATCCTCAGCTCAAACTGGTTCTTCTCAAACATTTCTATTCATCATAAAAGATAAATAAATAAATAAATAAATAAATAAAAATCACATTTTGGGACATGTTCTATGGTAACACAAATCAAATAGCGTGGTACACTAAAACGGCATTCATTAAAATATTTGAAATGCCTAACTTAATGCACACAATAAAGTGCAAAAAAGTTTGATTTCCATTTATATTATTTTATAAGCAAGTGTGTCCGAACTTCTCGATGGTACTGAAAGTGGTATCGAAGTAGTGATAACGGTACTATAACTGTTTTGACGAGACATTGAAGATGTCAGATAAAGAGATCTTACCAGCCAGGCCAACCAGTCCGTCGGTAAATAAGGACTCAAACTCTTTAGTTTTCAGTTGCATTGTGACTAATGATCTGCGACTCCACGTGAGATGATGAAGGCGAGTGACAAACGAGGGGCGCAGAAATAATTTAGCCCACATCAGTGAACTTAAAGACAATAAAGTCAGTGTCTGTATATTTCACGTGTCGTATAAATAATGCTGAACACACACATATATAGATAGAAAGATATAGATATATAAACGTTAGGTTAGTAAATATCTTATGACTTTAGGTGACTTCGGAACTAGTTCTTCAGGTAAAGAGCACATAACGTGATGTTACCAAAGATAACGCTGTGAGGTTATAACTGGAGCTACTAAAATGAACAACATATCTCATATGTTATACAAATGTTACACGTATTCGCCTCAGCAAAAAATAAACGTTATTTTAGCACCTCACTCACGCTGTGCGCAGCCATGACAGACAGTCTCAGAAGGGGCGTGGCTAGGCTACACAGAGTTTCCGGTATAGCTACGTAACGGACTTTAACAACCAATGAAACTTGTTTATTTACATTTTCCGCTCACCCAGCATGCATGATTTAGAAATACCACGTTTATTTGCTGATAAAACGGTGATACGTTTATTATTGTTGTATGTGTAAAATGTCAGCTATTAATTCGCTTTTGTCCTCATTTATCAAATCCGATGTATTTGTTCAATCGCCTTAAAATGGCTGGGGTTTTGTGAAACGGTCTAAATGTTGCATTTAAAAGATCTGACTCAAAAGTATGATTCGTTCATGAATTGTACGTTACTGGTTAATTCGATCAGGCAGTTGACTAGTAAGGGAATATGTGAGTAAGTTGGTACGATAATAAAAAGCTTTATCTCTCTGATTGCATCAAGTCTTAAATATTAACACATAATGGCTTGTCTACATTTAAAGTTGCCGCCCACTTAAAGCCAAAGCGCATCGCGAGAGGAAGTGATAGACTCTTGCATATGCGGTGAGCAGCTGCTGGGATCCGGTTAGTTTGATTTGATGGCTAAAGTGGAGATCGCCCCTTTGAGAAGCTGGGATGATTTCTACCCAGGCACTGAGCGCTTCGCCAAACCAGATCCGCGAGATCCGGCGAAATGGAACAACAGAGTGGTCAGCAACCTGCTATACTATCAAACAAACTATCTGGTGTTGGCAATCATTGTATTCCTAATTGTAGGGTAAGTTCAGTCGCCCCTGTCTTCTTCTGAACGCGAACATGCACGCATAATATGCGAGTTAAATGTAAACAGAACTTTCAGATAGTATTTCGAATTTCTTGTTGGCACGTCAACACTAACATCGCGTTACAGTACAAGTATCGCGAGAAGTAATACACGTTTAAATAAAATACGCTGTAAATCTTTAAATGCACTGTAAATACATTTCTAATTCACACATCATTTTTCAGTAGGCCTACCTTATATTATTATCATTGTAACTTACTATCAGCACTGTACAAGAGAATTTCATGTTTCAATGAAGAATATAAGCGAGATTTGTGTCCTGTACAATTTAGAACATGCGGTAATTCTAGCTAAATATAGTTAGAGGATAGTTAGCCTAGTTGATCTGGGCACACATGGTTGTGTTGATATGTGGACAGCTGTGTTTGTAAGACTAAGGCCAGTCTAATGTCTGGGAGATTATGGTTTGGCTCTAATATTATAACCAGTTGCTAAGACTGAAAGGGTGTAATCACATGACACTGCGCTCGAGCAAAGAGCACTAGCTGCTTTTAATAGTGTAATCACAGTCATAATCCGCATGTCTATTTTCACGTACCGTTTAACTGTCAAGTGTATTCATTTGTATAAAAACCAACACGGAAAATGCCTCATTTAGTCAACAATATTTTTGCGTTTGCAATTTACAACCATTAGGTGTCACTATTGGCATAGGCTTGTATTCTCATAGGCCTAGAAGGCTTGCGTGATGTAAAACTAATTCGAGTGAGCTTAAGAATGTAAATTGAAAATATGTTTCAGACACAGATGTTGTATAATCACTGTGATTTTGTCTTCAATAACATGCATCAGCACCTGATTCTCTGTCTTCAGGTTCTTGAACCCTGTGAGCATGTTCACGGGTGCAGCAGTGGTCGCTTCTGTCTTCATCGGCTCCGTATGGGCCGGGGAGAACAAAGCATTCATCAAAAAATTCAAGAAGGAGAACCCTACCCTGTTTGTGTTTCTGGTGATGGTTGTGAGCTACTTACTCATGTCGCTCTTCGGTGGAGTTATGGTGCTCTTGCTAGGAATCAAGCTGCCTCTTCTACGTAAGTTTCTTCAGAAAATAAGATGGAAATCTTTTAGATGGAATACAGTACTCTTTGTGGCTTGCAGGAAAACAAACGCAAAGCAGCAGTTTATTAAAACCAGATATTATGTAATTTAACAGGCAACGTGAAGCACCTGGAAGTTTAAAGTGCTTTGTCATTTTGCGTTTCAGTGATCTTCGCACACGCATCGCTTCGCCTACGGAACATGAAAAACAAACTTGAGAATAAGATGGAGAGTGCCGGACTCAAGAAATCACCCATGGGAATCATACTCGAAGCACTGGGTCAACAAGAAGAGAACCTCAATAAAATTCAAGACTTTCTGGAGAGCAAGCTCAAGGAGTGAACTTTTACCGAGCTTCTCACCCATACATGAAGGAACCGCTTTCATCCGGCACAGTTTCAGAAAACTACTCCGTTTATTCCAACATCTTTAATTAGCAAAGCAAAAAAACATTTCTTACAGTCTTTTTCTATCATCGTGGAATGAAATTATTGTATTGAAGACAAGAGTGTTTTATAATGTTTGTTTACATCTCAGGTCAAATGAAAGATGATGCAATTCACAACGTCTTCCAAAGATTTCTCTGACCTGTGGGGAAACGTGTCATATGTGCATATTTAAAGTGATAGTGTTTTTCTCTCCCAAAATACATTTATTGAGATATATTAAGACAATTCATAATATAACATGATATAGTGTCATCGGGTTCAGAGATTTTCAAATGTTCTTCGGTGTGATACTGATAACTAAAATTCTATGGCAACCGTAAACTACTGCGGTACTGATATTGAACTGTATTACTGTGCAGAAGACTTTTAACTTCTGTTAGTTGTTGTTGAAGTGAATTGTTCATTGATGTCTTTTATTGCGTTGCTGATGTTACTGTGTGGTAAAAGCAATAAGCAATTTGAGCCCTGTGTTATAGCAATTTTACCATAGGAAAGGGTTTTTGTTTTTTGCATTAACATCTAAGATCATCTCTTTTCTTTGGTTAATTACTTTAATACACAGACTTTGTGGCTTAGTCACCAATTAGGTAAAATAACTCGTGTAAAATGAATTTCCTGTGATGCCATCAACCTTATTTTGCATTACGGAAGTACTTTTTTTCTTTTCTGTTACAAACCAGTGTGTTCATGATCATGATTATGATGAAGTAGAATAATATGTTTTTAGTATTGAACTGACAAGTAAAATAACTGGACGTGAAAGAAGTTCTTCGCTTCTAAATGGCAGCACATGCTATTACTCTCTAAATCTATGCAAAATATGTTAATAAAGTCACACTTTGGTACCGTCGTGTTTTATTTTAACCAAACATTATGTATGTGGTTATATACTCAAATATCGCTCAAGTTGTGCTGGTCAATATGTTGCTTTGCAGCTCGAATGAAACATGACAACATCAAAATGCCATATTCATAGTAGGACATGATTGATTTATTCCGTAAAGTATTGGGTTTACAGAGATAAAGCAACTAGTAGTCAATTAATCTCAGCGTGTTGTGAAATAATTCAGTCACAGGCTGCTGTTTTATCTTCCGAGTGCACATTACTTTAAACTTGTTTTACAGAAGTATTTACTTCTTCGAGTAAAACCTTTTTTATGGAGGAAAAAACGAAGCGAGCGGACCGAGCAGCGCATGTGACTGAGCAGTTCTTTAGAATCGTTTCCAACAGCTGACTCTCATTATGAATTCACTGAACTCAGAAAACGAGTCTTTGAAATGTATGAGGAAGTATGACTTTAAAGGTAGTTTACTCCCAAATGCTATCTACATTGTGTCTCTCTCTTTTATTCCAAGAAGCAGATTACAGGGCTTTTCAGAGCAGCTCACAACATCTGTGCAAATTTACCTGCAGTAAATCACGCTAAGTCCCTCCAGATTCGAACCTGCTGATTCAGCAACTTCACTTTCACGTGTTTACACTTAAAAACAGATGCGAATTTAAGCTTTTTAAATTCTACAATGCTACCAAAATAGCTAATGAGAAATATCAGACATGTCAGTGTATAACTATTAATTGTTGAGCAGACGCTATTTTTATTTTTTTGCACCATGATAGCGTTCAACAGGCAACTACATAGACACCTACAGTGAATTTATGATGGAACTCAGAAACTACCCTCCCCATCTCTAAAGGTTAAACATGACCTCTTGTTTAATGACATTCAGGTGCATAAGGTGACCATTGTTGCATACTTTTACACTGCCATGAAATTACTCCCTTTAAGTCACCGAAGTGCTTTTTGGCAACTGCAGTTAGTCTGAAGAGTGTAACTGTGTAAAAGGTTGTGAAGTACAAAACGGTTTGAATCAAGTGATTTTATTGAGCATTGTGGGATTGTATAGGCCCGTTTATGCACTGACGTTTTGTTTGGAAAAATCACCACATAATTGCATATGATTATATTACAATAATATTATGCATTTATGCTGTGAAGCTTAAGTAGGGTATATAACCCAAGCCCACTTGACAACTGGAAGGATGGTGTGTGTGTGTGCTCAAGAAGGACTAATAGATGGCCATTGTTTGCATGGGTTTGGAGTCAGCTGCGGATGACCTGGCTGATGTCTTTGTACAGCTGGTGGCTACAAGAGCAAGGGGAGGTTAGACAGAAGGGCACAGCTGCAGCACAAGCATCCCAGCATACCTCAGAAGCAGCGTAGGGCAGACGGCCCTGGGCCACAGTTCATCAGAACAAAGCTTCTGCATCTCTCTCATTCTCAGAGCCAAGAGCAGAGGGCAACGTGAGGAAAGAACAGTAACCTCAAGAGCTGTAGGGTAAATGACAAAGAAATACCACAATTTTGAAAGGAAAAAAAAGGGATTGATACTGATATACTGATATAAAAACTACTCTGATATAGCCATGACTAATTTAATATTTTATTAAATATAATTCATATACTGTATGCACAATTGAATGATTGTTTTACTCATGTAAAAAATATGCAAAACTTTTTCCCCTGTAATTTTGGATTGAAATATAAAATTTCATGAAAATGATACTGGTTGCGATACTCCCCCTCCCCCCCAGAACCAAATCAAAAGATCTCTGCACTATTTAATGCATTTTAAATGTTACTCTGTTAATATGTTCAAGTGCGAGCGTAAATGCATGAATTATGGATATTTATTAAAGGTGTAGCATAAAAAGCGAGCCAGCCAGCCAGCCACATGATGTGTTGTGAGCTCATTCTGTACACAGATGACTGATTGCTTATCTTTAGAGGAGTGGCTCGTGTCCTCTTAGCTGGAGTCTCCAAACTTGTTTTTCTGGTTTTATACTGAACTCCACACATGATGACGAGCTGCTTGTTCTCATGAGAATTCAGCGTCTGAAGTGGCATAACAAAAGCTATAGCGTGTATAGATTTAACAGCGTATATGTGTATAGGGGTTATGTTTTTGTATCAGAGAATTTTAGTTCAATATTTCAGCTACTGTGTGAAGTATAAATGTAGCCATTATTGCAATCAATTGACTTTTTGTATTATTAACCATTAATCTATATTCCTCATCGTAGTTTACTGTCACGCTTAGTCAAGCTTGCCACTTACTTAATGCATCCCAGCAGGAGGCATTTTCTTATAAAACCATAAGAAAGAACCACTCATGCTCAATTCTGACAAAATACAAAGACAATACGTGTTGGTTTTCTCTTTTAATTCCAATGAATTGTTTTAGACAAATTACGAAGAACCAGCTCGAGAATTCCAAACTATATATTATATGCTTTAAAAACAAATCTTTCCAAATGATAAAAACAAATCTCTCTAAAAGATGAAAAAATGTATCAAATGTTTTTACAGTATTTACAAACATATACAGTTCCCTTCTGAAGAGAAAGAGAGATGCTGTGAGCTCAGTCATGGTTTCCAATCTTTCAGAGTGAGCAAAGTCCATTAGAGTATAAAAGTGCAGTAAATGGCCAGAATTATTGTACCTGGTTAATTGTTTGTGACGGTATAAAAACAACTGAACTCTTATACACCCATGTTTCAATCATTTGAGTTGTTACAATCCATTTTAACAGGATTAGAAAAGAAAATGAATACTTGGCACTGGCTGATGCAAAGTAACATGTTGACAAACATGATTCACTAATACAGAAACACTGCTTGTGACTGGTACAAATGTTAGTTGCGCACTGCACTGCTGGTTGGAACCAGATTAAAACGGTCCTAGTACAAAGCCAGAAAAGATGAATACGTGTTAGTGTGAATGCATTAAAATTGAGAAAATACTGAATGTAAAGGCCGTTCTTGCACATTCCAAGTACAAACACACAAAACACTGTAAAAAGTTTGTCCAGGTCAGCATCAACGACTAACAATCCAAGTGTGAAAAAGCATTGTGGAATATCTTGGTGGGTTTTTCACATGAGAAAAATATGGTTTCAATCCTTCATATTGTTTGCTTGTGCCTGATGAAATATTAATGTTGCGATATCCTTCATCTCACAGTGTGTATTGGGGCGATGTATCCAGTTCATTTTGCCCACAGCGTCAAAAGCTTCACCCAAAGTTTCCACAGCAGCTGTGTCTCGAAGTCGAAGTGCTATCCCATAGGTTAGTTCACAAAGAGAATGCATTGTCCATTCTCGAGTCGCTTGGCAGGATCTACTTCACACGCATGTTTTAAGGCTCTCGTCCGGCAACATTCCTACCTTTGGAACTTAATAAGCAAATGGGATGAGAGCAAGGCACGTGAGAGGAAACGGTTTCTCTCATTCTCTACACTATCGTTCCAGGTTTAGAGTTCTCATGCCAATAGAGAGTCTGCTGGTCTTCAGAGTCGAAACTGCTGTCCATTGGGCTGCTTGTGGGTGAATCGTGGTGGTTCACATCTATATAGGATCTACAATAGAAAAGAGAGTGAAATGTTTTAATAAATGAAAGAAATACGGACAAATACGCTGATTTTTTTAAAATTTAAAAATCGTAGTAGCACATAACGTACCAGATATACTAAAAACCAGAGTCACGGTCAATAGTTTTGCAAAGAAACGCAATGCTACAAAAATAACTCCTTGTGCAGCTGGTTTTGCAGCATTGTGCACTAAGGAATTCAGTATATCTGGTCAAGAAACAAGCCTTGTTTCCACATTGATGATTGCTTTTTGATTAATACATTTAAACATGTTCATCACAGATCCAAAGTAGGTTGAGTGAGACACAACATCACTGAACGGTGTTAAACATTCACACACCTGAAGCAGACCATACAAAAACACACACGTATGCTAGTCATAACTTGCACACAGCAATCGAAAACAGTGCAGGGTCACATGCTTTCCCTCAAAACGAGACCTCACCCTTTTTTTTTTTTTTTTTTTTTTTTTTTGGAAGCAAACACACAACCATCCCACCACCAGTGAGTAAGCGGTAGAAAGTGCTGTGGAAAAGACTTTGGTTTTGTTAACCCCTGAGTGATTCGCTATTATAATTAGAGAGGCAAATGCGAGTCCTTTATATCTCACCAATGTTTTATGTGTTGTCTGTGTCACTAGCAATGAGTGTAAAAGAATTCCGGGTCATAACCACTGGCAACAGCACCAGGCACCTCTAAAGGCGCTGGCAACGGGCTTCTCCTGCCCGGAGTCATCCACCCGTACTCGGGTGGGTACCTGTCCATAACAGGGTCAGGAGGTGGAGCCAGCAGATGGGGGTCAGAGCTGGTTTGGGAGGAAGGGTAAGCAGCAGTCAGATCAAATTGATAAGTGTTCATGTGTGCTCACTACACGCAGCCAAACAGAGACAGACCTCTGGATGTATGCTGATGCTTAAAGGGATAGTTCACCTAAAAATACAAAAAAAAAAAAAAAACTGACCATTTACTCACCCTTTATGTTGTTGCATGTATAATTTTGTTCTGACATTTTACAATGTTATGTGTATTTTTTTTCACATTGGTTCAGTGTAAAGCATCCTTGCTGAAAAAAATTCTAAAGTTCTTAAAAAAATAAAAAAATCGAATAAATGTTGAAGCTTGTGAGGAATACAATGGCTTCAAAAGACATGGAATAGTACTGAAAAATTTATATGGATACATATAGACGCTTTTTAGTAGAAGAAAAAACATATGCTTGTAATGATGTAAGGGTGAGTACACAAGTGTGAACTACTCCTTTAAAAGCTTGCTTGAAAAAACACAAGCACATTTAAAAAGAAGCCATGCAGTTGTACTTTTACAACACACAACAAGTCAGACATCCTGAGACGCTGACTAAACAACAAATCACGCTGAGCACAGACAGAGCAACCCCACAAGGCCGCTGCTTTACTTACTATCAGGGGCTACACTTAGCAAATGAAGCTTTATTAACTCTTGCATGTCTTGCACCACCAGTTTGAGGCGGGGACAAACCCATCTGCTTCATCTGATAGCAAGAGGAGGAAGAAGGAAGAGGAGGAGGAGGAGGAGGGAGGGAGGAAGAGCAAGCTTGGGAGAAATGAGGTGGATAGTACTGAGGGCTGGCGGGGTAGTGCCAAGCACGTTTAGAGTGCGAGCTGGAGCCTCTGTGAGGGAAAGAACGGTCATAAGGAGAACAAAGCGTGAGAGCAGGTACTGCACCAGCGCTCCTGCAGAATTAACCAGATGCATGGTGTCAGGCAAGCTGTTAGCTAGAACATGCCCATAAACAACTGTAGCATATCAGCTAGACACACTTTGAAAAAAGTACAAAAGATGGAACTGGGATGGTTCTCTTTCAAAGGGCACACCTATGTAACTAAATTCCTTCTGAAAGGTGCATACTAGGCCCTTACATTTAGGATTTAGTACCTAAAGTGTACAAATTATTACCAAAATGGTACATATTAATACCTTTTGAAAGGGTACCACCCCAGTGATAGGTCTTGTACACTTTGAAAAACATCATAAAAGAAAATTATACATTATCCAAACTAGTCTTGTCTTTTAAAAAAGAACATTTTGAATAAAGGGTGTTTTACAGGGTATTCTTGGTGGATCGAGTCAAAAATCCCACCCAAGCTTCTATTATATGGACTGGGGCCATCATTCAATGTATGTCTATTAGATATTTCACCTTTTTTTTTTTTTTTTTTTTTTACAGTGACCCAACGCATTAGACTTTCTTTGCCTGGCATTGTGATGGTAGTGCTTAACTCTGGTTAAGATGGTTCAGATAAAGGCTAATGAGGTAATCAGTAAAGGACAATGGAGCACAGAAGAGTCGTACCTGCTGTGTAATGGTTGGCTGTAATGAACAGTGTTGTAGCCGTATGACTGATGGTGTGCGGGAGGCATATCGTACTCTGACATTGCCATGACTGGTCGACCGTGCCAGTTTCCTGAACCCACTGCGATGAAATTAAAATGAAAGGAAATTAATAAAGGGGAACCTCATACAAATAACATTACTGTTCCAGAAAGAAGAAAATTACTCAAGACAGCATCAGAAACACTCAAGGTATTAGACTGGCCTAAATAAAAATTTTTAAACAGGATGAGAATGATTTTTTTCTGCATTATATTAGTGATATACTGTCTTGATAAGAAGACGCCATCTTAAATGTTCCTAAACCAGCCTTTTTTCTTATTTGTAATTTCTGTATTTTTTTCTTTTGACTGAGTTCAAATATGTCATTGTGAGATCAATCCTGAGATTCAGTTTTTTAACATAAGGAAACAAAAGGTAGTGTTTTTATGCAACAGTTCTCACCCGTCGAGTAGGAAGTTGCACTTTCACTGCGTACGTAACTCGATGACATGGTCCTGTAGCCCAGGCTCTGCTGCGGCCCCATATAGGTATCATACCCTTGTTGTCTGTGCTGTCGGTTGTACCAACCACGCAAGTGTTCAACCACTTCAGCCCTTTGCATGTTTTTGACAATATTCTCATTCCTGGATGGAGGACGGTTCCTTGACGGCCTTAATGTGGCATAAAGGTTATGAGCCAAACCATCTATCTCGTCCTGGCCGTAGTTTCCATGAGGGTCATGTCTGTAGGATGGGTTAACATTATAGTGTCCTTCCATCTCAGTCTCGTACATGTACTGTCCATTTGGGTACACCTCAGGTTCGATGTACCGTGGATATCCGGTAACATAATAGGCTGTGGTGGTTGGTTGTTGCCGAGGTTGGGGTGTATAACCCCGTGTCTCATTTTGTGCTAAGTTAGGCATGCTGCCTGTGTTGGCGTATATGTTGCCCTGCCTCCGCCGATGGCGGTTTTTAGCACGCGAATGGCAGCCGGGTACAGAGTACTCCACACTGGATTGGCTGGTGTAAGAGGAACCATCGTCAAGTATCTCAGTGCTATTGCTACGACGAGGAGGAGAAGATATGGTGAAGACGGGCTCAGATGGCTCGCTTTCTGTAAGGAACTGTGACTGAGATTCCAGACTGCCACTGCGTTGCCGAAAATGAGTACTGCGAGCAGGAATAAAGAAAATAATTTGTGAAAAAAGTCATTTTAAAAGAATAAAAAATAATAATAATAATAAAAGTAATTTAAATAAATGGATATAAAATAAAAAATTTTATTGATTCATTTTAACAA
Source organism: Puntigrus tetrazona (assembly GCF_018831695.1). Lineage (NCBI taxonomy): Eukaryota > Metazoa > Chordata > Actinopteri > Cypriniformes > Cyprinidae > Puntigrus > Puntigrus tetrazona. The sequence goes on from NC_056704.1 coordinate 21,267,778, forward strand.
TTCAAATGACTGGAAATATAATTGTTATACATTGTTTCACATTGGTTTGTAGACAATTTACTTGGCACATATCTAGGCAAATACATATTTTTGGACAGAGCAAAACTAAAAAGTTTCCACAAGTTTTCCGTTTTGACTTTTCCGATCCTGGAAATCCCTGACATTTACATGTTTTCCATGATCGTGAGAACACCGGTTTTATTCTTTCCTAAGTGTCATTCAAGGGTGACACTAGTGGGTGGGTGAGGAGGGGTCGTTTGTGTTCTGTACCTGAGCTGGATGCTGCTGTAGGCATTGCGGGGAAGTTGAGGGGTGGGGGGCATGCTCCGTGAGTCAGAGGGCTGGCGTGAGGGTTGGCGGTAGGGGCTGCTGTGTGTTGATAAGGCGTCTCCGTGCATATAGGCCACAGGTTCTTGGACTTCACCATAATTTAATCTAGAACACAGATAAGAACAATGCTTTATCAAACCAAACTTCCTTTATGGGTGGAGTTCTTACCGCACACAAAACCTCAAAGCAAGTACACGAAAACTGTTCACGCCACGCCACCCTTGTACCTAGTTAAATCTAATACAAAAGCTCAATGGATTTTGAGGAACAAATGATAAAATAGCAAATGACTAAATCCCATATCATTTTACAGGCAGATTTCAGTTGTCTGGCCCCAATGAACTTCCACCTCACTAGCACATTCTATTATTGCCCGTTGTTCCTGTGAGATTTTCCAGAGCAGCTTTCCTGCTTATGCCCATTCCGCCCACACTTTGTGATTATTGCTGGAGTTTTTGCAGTCAAGCAGCAACATGCTTATTCCTGGGGCACTATTTTTAACACTGTGAGTGTTTGGGCTGATAAGAGGAGATTGTAAAGAAAGAAGTGGAGGCAAGAGCAGGCTGGAATGCACGGCCGATTCCTTGTTCGCAGGTCTCTACTAGCTCCACAACACACAAGAAAACAGCAGCCATAGGCAGAGAAAGGTAAGATGTGCTCAGGTTTAATCCCAAAGAGCTTTGGTTGGCAGAGCTCTCACCTGCCACAGTCCTGGTAGTCCTCATTGGCGTGATCTACGTGATCTGATTGGTATGATGCAGTGAAGGAGTTTGACGAGTTGGGACGTGGAGAATACTGCACTGAACGTGAGCGTTGTCTCTGCGATGGCTCGTCTAAGACAAAACAAGTTAACAAGATTAAGAGGGTAGCCACCTAGTCTAGCCTGCAGAGATAAGTAGCAAAGGCGTTTATACCTACTGTTCAAATGCTTGATGAATACTTTTGAAATTTCATTTAGCAAAGTTGTATTAGAAAGTGATAGTATAAAATTATACACCGTTAGAACATTCCTTTATATCAAGCAATACTCACCATCTTCTAAATTCATGCAGTCAGAAAGGCTGTCAAGGTTCACATCATCTGCAACAAGAAGAGAGATTATAGTTCTATGTGTAATATTTCCTTGCCGCCACGAACCATTACCTCTACATAACATAAAACATTAGTTCATCAGAAGTGAAGCATCAAACCTTGACTGTCAAAACAGTGCAAGTTTGCTTACACTTTATAAGCTCTTATAAGCGTTTTCAGGGTTCACAAACATTTTGGCCAACACATACATGAATATGAACACACGCACACATATACATATATATACACATTTAACCAGATGTGCACCTGCAATGATGACAGAAGCTCTTTGCGTGGGCTCCTTGCCAACCTTCACTCTGTAATCATTAATCTGATTTTCAATCTCCTGGAGTTTTTTGGTAGCATCCAAAAGGTTTCTCCTGCGTTTCTTCTTTACAGTTTTACAGAGCTCATTTTCATAGGCGAGTTTTTTCGCTGCCTCCACAATCTTCTTCTGAAGCGCAAAGCAGCTCTCCAGGTTTCTTAAATGGGGATCCTGCAAGATGAAAAGTTTAATTAGCAAAGAAGTACACAAAATGTGAGCAGCTCTTGCATTATTTTTGAGAAAAGCAATTGAGGCAGCCTACCGCATCATAAGGGAAAAGCTCATCCAATTTGAAAGTAGTTCCCACACGCCTTCTAACAGTAGGGGGCTTCTCTCCTGGTGCCAAAGGATACTCTTTAGGTAACACACCGGTCAACTCCTGAACAAATAAAAAGTGAAGGCAAAGAAAATCTTAAGATATGACTGTTTAAACTGACACAGTTGAAAGAGCATATGGAAATATGACAAGCCACTAACAGCTTCCCGGAGGCAAATTTTCTTCAGCTCTTCTTCCTTGAGTGCCAGAAATTCTTTTATGCTCTCCTGTTTGTTCTTCAGTTCTGCAATCTTCTCTTTCTTCTGTTCCTCATTCACTTCATTGTCTCCAGAATCTGAATGAAAGCAAAAGCGAGCTCAATCATGACATCAGTACAAATGAAAGAGTCCATTAAACTGTTCTTGGACTGGGAGAAACAGACTGTCTTACTGGAAGAGACCAAACTTCCATTGCTGGCCATGATGAGCTTGTCTTTACTCTCCATGCTGACCAGCTTACTGTTCCTTGGAGCACCAGTCTCTGTGAGATCCATGGCAATATCACCCAAACTTCTTGCTGTAGTTATTTTAGCCTTAAGTTATGTAAACAAAATAACATCAATTACTTTTGCATGCTCTCTGCGTAGAAACAAAACAATGATTCTTGCAATTCTGAGTTTATAAGCAATAAGAATTAAAGATGCACAATCATATACTCACTTTACTCTGCTTACGGTCCAGGTAGAACTGGTGTTGGCTGATGGCCATCACCCAGATGGTTTTGATCAGAGAATGGCTGGCATACCACGAGTAGATAACCTGACCAGATTGACCAAATGTGCGTCTAGACGCTGTTCTTCTGTGGATTAACACATGTGCACACTGAAGCGAAACTATGCATTTAATTCTGTAGTATCAATGAAATTCAAATACTGGCTACTGTAACAGTAATCATTTAAATGGTAAGACAGAGCAGTAAAAACATTCTGATGCTATATTTAAAAGTGACAACAAAAAGTAGTCAGCTTGATTCAAACCAAATAGCTTTTTAATTATATAAATCCAAATAAATTAGATGTCACCACATGAAACAGTTACCCGACTTACTATAAAGGAGGTCAGTGACACTGTGGCATAATGTCCTGTGTGATATCATCTTTGTTTACAGAGCAACCCCAACCTGTATTACTACTACAACGTAAAGTGACCGATTGCTTCACTGCTGCAGTTCAAACCCATTAGCTACGTCAAAAGGCTTTGCATTGCTAACATTTACTTAGACTAGAGGCCACATCCTATAGCCTGTAAGTATAGAAATAATGTATAGTATACCACAAACCGTGCTCAGTGAGTGCTTCCGATGATTTCATTCAGGTTTATAAAATGGAAAATGTGTATAGTGACCTTTTGTACATTTACTAGTAACACTTTAAGCATAAGGACCAATTCTCAGTATTAACTAGTTGACTTATTAGCATGCTTATTACTAACATATTGTCTGATTATTAGTGCATATAAAAAGCACATTTTGCATGACCATATTCTAGACAATATTTGAAATGAACAACTACTTTGCTAGCTATTAATAAGCAGCAGATTATGATTTTATTGTGGCAAAAGTCATAGTTTCTGGTTTGTTTACAGTGATAATTGGACCTTAAAATAAAGTTTGACTGATTTATCTTGTTCTCTCACCTCTGAGGGTCGTTGACCTCTACAGCAAACTTCTTCTCTCGGAAATAGAGGTTTTCAAGCTGTTTCCACAGAAAGAGCTACAAAGAAAATGGAAATGAGTTAGACGGGAACTATATTATATTGTAACATATAAAATAGAATTTGCACTAAACTCTATGATCTAGATATTTCTTTGTGAGATTCACACATTAAGAATCTATATCCCTGTATTTTAGCACTCAAGTTTTCTGTTGCATTCAATGTCAAACCAAAAAAAATTAAATAATAATAATTCCCTCCTGGAAACATGATACTCTGAAATCACTCACAAAAACATGACTACACCAGTATGGATACTGATATATTTCGCTGGAAGCACAAGACTTTTGCTTTGGATTTGAAGCCAATACAATCAAAACACTAAAGAAGCAAAGCGTTCACTAAGCTCACAACTTATTATCACATTCACCCTAAAGGAAGACCACTGAAACAGGTTTGTGGTAAAAGCATGGCCAAAACATCTGCCATTCATGAGAACTGTCCTTTCAGATCTCTTTTCCAGAGCTCCGGCATAGATCTTCACAGCTTAGGGCAGGGAAAGTACAATATCCAACTACTATCAGCGTACGGGGGTGAGGATTTGCCAGGAATGTTAATAAACGCTTCCCACCAGGTACTGCTCGAATGCAGCTCTGAGTAATACACACAGAAACGACGTGATCCAAGCGTAGATCTCAAAGCTTTGACCACCGAGAGCATATTCAAACTTATTTCTGACAGTTATGAACAATAACAAAATGAATAACGACTTATTTTAATTTCAGAGATCTTAAAACGAACCTTACCAGTTCAGTTAGTAAGTCTTTAAAGTCCCTGGATAGCTGGACAGGTTCAGAATAGTCCTGATCTAAAGTTTCCCACAGGGCTGTGGCTTCCTCGAACAATACTCTCTTGTCTGCTTTCGAAGAGACCCAAAGGTGTTGCAAGAGTTTCAGGCGATCGAGCCCCGCCCCTTCCCTCCTCCTTCCTGTGACATCACTAGCACCTCTTTTCCTTACCCACCTTGAGCTAGAATTCTCAAGTACTAATGTCTTTCTCCGTTTCCGTCAGCAGACTATGCAATCGCCTCTGTGAAACTCTCTAGCTCACACATGTAATTAAACCTTCACAACTTCATTCTTTCTCTACGGTGACCTCCCTCTTTCTCTGATACCCGATTCCTGTCCTTGTCCAACCAGACAAACAGGTTACGCTCTCTGAAATACACACACATAGAATGTTATTCCTCTTGTTTCGTTTTGGGAGGGGATTTGGAGCACTGATCAAAATGAACACCTTTCTATAGCTATTCATTAATCTGTTTTCCTTCTCCTGGCGTGTCTCAGTCTGAATGGTAATCCTTCACCTGTTGGTTTGGATGCTCGTTCCCTTACGGTTCCCAAGGCAAATATGCCAGGAATCTACTACTTTCTTGTAATCATTAATGGCTGACCATGGCACCCTTCACCTCCTGGTGAAAACAGCATGCCTCTCTCATAGTGACTAAATAGCTGATGCGACGACAACAGGGAATGTCTCACTATCTCACAATGTTCCCTGACCTTTCTTTGACATTTAACAAAAATAACTAAAAATATATAGTACTTCATATGCTGAAGTCCAATGGTGGTACTGATTACTCCACATTAGCAGTATAAACACACAATTCACAAGCCATTATTTTATTACCCGAACAAGTGATTACACGTTATAATGTATGTCTTATGACTCTGAAATGTGCAAAATCAGCTAATTTAAAACCATGACTGGGAACGATAAAGACATTCTTAATCTACCAATGGCAGCAGTTTAAAAAGCTGAGCGAGACAAGCTTTTAGCATAATTCTTTTAGACAATTAAATGACTGATAACAAGATAAGTCTGAGGGTAAATGAGAGCGCATGCAAATGGAAAGACAATGGGAACAATCTTCAACACCTCAGACTGATAAAGCAAGACAGGCAGGCAAATCTAGGAAGTCTGTAGATGTTAAGAATTAGAACAAAAATAAATTAAATTAACAAAATTAAAATAGATAATTAAGCTAAACTAAACTAAATTAAAATATAAATTAAATTAGAGTACATTAAAATTAAAGTAACTACTTTTAGTATCGATACCAGCGGATTCAAATGTACACTAATCTAAAAACCAGCTCATGCTTAATGTGGATGTGTGAAAGTAGTATTTTATAATTGTACACACCTTACAAATCTTTCATATTACTGGGCTAATGATGATGCAGGGCAGAAATATGTTATGAATATGAACACACCCTCAAGATGTGTCACTAGATCTTCAAGACTGCCTGTGTTCACACAGTAGTGGAATATGGTTATCAGTCCTTTTTTTGGAGCGGTAGATAAGTTATATTAAGTTATATTTATAATAAAACTTGATGACAATTTTCAGGACTTAAAACAACAGATTTGTTAATTTGTCTTTTTAAATGGAACTGCAACTTGTATGAGCTGGACTGTCACACTGACTGTGTGAACAGCTGTGCGAAAGCACAGATTTAAGTGAAAAAAGAATAACTGTTCAGAAGGTGGGGCATACAAAAGTATGCAAAAAGCCGCACTAGACACCACCGATACACGTGATCAAATATGAGCAATCCAGACAATAGTCAGATCAGAATGATGACTCAAACATATTCTGCATCACTTTCTCTCAGACACAAGACACCCATACAGACATAATCCCTCTGGAGGTAACCACAAATAAACAGTAAAAACTGTTTAGAAAGAAATGTGAGTGGTGTTTGCATACGTAAATCTCACAACCTTGCTGGGATGTTGCTACACACTTAGGATTTTTTACATTTTTATTTGCTTAATAATTTAGCAAACAGCAGGTTATCATTATAGTATCATACATTTTTTCCCACATAATCAAAATTTACTTGACATCAAAAAAATCCTGCTTTCCAACATGACCCAATGACATAGACAAACACACAAGAGCACATAATTAAGTGTAAACACACTGTAAACAATAAATATATATTTACTGTCATCTACCAATGTCTAAGCTTTTAGCAAGTTCCCTATTAAGTAATTCATCTCTTAAAAATATATGGAATAAAATTGGGTACAGAACAATGACAGGAGTTTCAAATTCATCAGGAATAATACAAAATACACTTCATTTACTTCTTTCATAGGGCATCAGTTCAGAGCCCGGGAAAGTTCAGACAAAAAGTTTCAGAGCTTTTAATACCGCAGACCCCCAACAGCTCTCGTATGTGGAGGAGTTACTGCCGCGAGACCCCTCGCTCTCCACTATGGCCCCCTGCTAAGCTAATTGTGTTTTATTGCTTGATCAATTGTCTGGGCTGAGTGAAATGCACAATGACGGTCAGATTTGCATAATGAGCTTGGCGTTCTGGAAGAAGATTTGGGGGCGGGTGGATACAAAGACTGCCCTCCTTGGCAGGAAGCACAATCAATACTGTCCAGATGATGCGTTGCACTCTGACAGGGCCTAGTGTACTATCAAAAAGAGTGTTAAAACACTTATTCGAGTGGGAAAAGGCACAAAAAGGACAGAGGGGGAATAGGAGTAAAGATAACCAAATTTATTAACTTTTTTGGACAAGGTACCTTGAAATTTTTTTTTATATATTTCTCACACTGGCAATACTATGTGATAGCAACACTGTACTATGTTATCTTTTTGTTAAGATAAAAGGAGTAATAAAAAAGAAGATGTTTACTTCTGTAACACCCTGTAGATGTCTTTGCCAGGAGAAGAGCTGATTGGGGCTCCACCAACAGAGCCAATCCCTATTTATTGCAGGCATCACTCCAGTTTCTACCCCTGTCGCCCAGCGCTGCTCCCTATGAAGCTCCATAATTACACCCTCCACAGGGAGGGGCTGGTGTTCATTGCTGCCATGCAGCAGGGTTTCAGAGTGGGACATACCCATTAACACTCTGGAACAGGGCTGAATATACATACACACCCAGCTGCATCCTACAAAGAACTGGTGTAATGGATGCCAATTAACAGACACTTTAATGAGTGAGGCTGGGGTGAAATATAGAAGCTCTCCTCGTAAAAAAAGAGAAATGGTTACTAATCTCACATAGGACAGACATGTGATAAAAATGTGATAAATGAGCGTGTTCATTAAAAATGTCAATGAATAGAAAATTATAGATGGGGAATATCTGCAGAAGAGGCACACCAATACGGTTGTGCTCACAGAGTACCGGGTTAACGTCTGCTTATAAGAACTAAGAACAGGATTTTCCAGCTTATAGTCATCAAATGTGAAAGCTTGGAAGAATGCACAATATATCCACAAGAAGAATTGTACACTACTTTTTAAATGTTCTTTGAAAAAAAGTATTTTTTTCATCCAAGGCTGCATTTGTTTGAACAAATAAACAGTAAAAGCAATATACAGTATATATAGTGTAACAATTTAAAACCATGGGAGACATCATGAAAACTGTTTCAGCATATTTCTAGCCAGATATAATC